>NC_026505.1:4446598-4790229 GCF_000182925.2 Neurospora crassa OR74A
ATATATATATTAATATATATAGATTGGTTTAAGAAGATATATATTTATAAATATACGTACGTTAGGATAGTTTAGTAAAATATGTATATATATAGATATATATTAGTTTAAGGAGATATATAAGGATAAATATATAAATGTTAGTCCGGACTCCTAATTTCTCTAGTATTTTTACGTACTTTTTAATCTCTTAAGTCCTTATTTAATTAGGTTTGTAAATTAATTTAAATACTTCCTAGCGCTAGTTGAATTTAGTAGTTAGGTAGGTTAATTACTAGAACTAAATAATAAAATATTTTAATATAAGGAAGCTAATATCTTTTGTAGATAGGGATTTATAGTACTATTATTCTTCTATAAAAGTTAATATTAGTATATATATTAAATATATAGAATATAGAGTAATAGGATTTATTTGTTTGCTAGTTTTATTTAGCTATACGTTTAATTATACTATATATCCTCTAACTTACTATTTATTTCGTTCTAACGTACAATAATTCCTTAAACTCTTATTATATATAGTATAAGAATTATATAGTTTACTTTAAAAATTTATTTTAAATTCGTAGATCGATTTAGACTATTAATATAATTTGCAACACTTTATATTAATATTAATTATTACTTACTATTTAGTCTGTTGGCGATTAGACTCTTTTTAGTAAGTTAATTATAAGAGAGCTTCTTTTATATTAATTAGATTAGGAAATTCTATAGAAACCTATAAAAATTAGTATAAAATAATAAAATAAGTAGAATAGATAATTTACGTATATTTATACGAAGAGGAATCGGTCTTATTCGTATATTTAAAAATAAAGGCTGGTTTAACAAAGGTGGACAGGGGGGGGTTATAAGTAAACTATACTATTAATTTACTTTCTCTCTTTCTAATAAAGTTTCCTAGTAAGAGAAATAGTTAATATATTTAATTTATATATATATTTATTATATATTTTAATAACTCAACGATTAAACGTATATCTTTTTCTTAGATTAATTTTAAATGTTGTTATTCTTTATCTATACATATATCTTTCGTATAATCCCTTCTAGTAACTATCCGTTAGTATATACGCTTTAGTCTTATCGTTACGAATATTACTAATATTGCAGCTAGCCTAATAAATACTCTTCCACTCTTTAGATTCAAGGACCTTTTATTACTTTCTTTCTTTTTTACTTTATCCTTATATTCTATATTAATAGTATTTCTATTTACTTAGTTGGTTAATTAAGGCAATTATAGTAAAGTATTAATTATATTATAATATAATATTATAGAGGACTTACTACCTATAGTTAGTTTAGAAATTGTATTATAAATATATAGAGTATATCGTTATCCCTATCTTCTTTAATCCTACTATTATTATCCTTATTATTCAAAAGAGTATTTTAGTTCGGCTCTCAATCTAGCTCCTATATATCTATTATTAGCAAGTATTATATACGTCTTATATATTAGATTAAAAGGAACGTACTAAATCTCCTTCATTTACTTCTATATTACTCTCTTAATCCAGCTCTAGACCTAACTCCTATATATTATTAGTAGGTATTATATACAACTTATATATTAGATTGAAAAAAACGTACTAAATCTCCTTCATTTACCTCTATATTACTCTTTTAGGCCAGCTCTAAACCTAGTTCCTATATATTATTAGTAGGTATTATATACAACTTATATATTAAATTAAAAAAAAACGTACTAAATCTCCTTTATTTGCGTTTATATTATTCTTTTAGTCCGAGTTTTTATTTAAATCCTAGAAATTATTAGTATTCTTTAATATTTAAGTACAAATATACTAGGCTTCAATATAAATTAATACCTCTACAAAGAAAATTTATTAATATAATTATTTCCTTAAAATACTTCTTATTTTCTATTTCCTTATCGTCTATTTCTTTATTTTCGAAGCGCCCGAATTTATTACTATATTTTCTAATAAATTTAGGATCGGACAAATTATATAAGGTTAGTATTAAAGTAAATTGTATTGATTAGTATAATATAACTTACGTATGGTTATTATAAGCTTATATATAAGTTGTAATAATTGGTAGTATAACCTTTAGAAAATATTAGTATTAGTTTTATATATATAATATATATATATAATAGTAAAATACTTAATATTATAGCGATACTTTACGTTACGCCACTTCTAGCTAATTATAAAGTATTTGAGTACTTTAAGTCTATATTCCCGTTCGTAGCTTATAATTATAGTCCTACTAAGTAGTAAAATACTTAGTTTTAAAAATATTATTATATTTTTATATAAAGTTATTAGGTAATTAGCATTAAAGAGAATTTATATAAGAAAGGTATAAAGCGTAAATTAACCAATTAATTTATAAGCTTCTTATATATAGTAGTATAATTAAAATAATATTATAATTAGTAATAATTCGTTATAATTGTAGTATAATATAAGTATAAAATATATATATTAAATAACGTTTTATAATATATATTATACGCAACGCTACAAGTAATTTCAATTTCGCATTTATATATTACCTATTAATATACACCTTGATAATAAATTTAATATATATAAGGAAGTATATTACTTATAGTCCTGTCAAAATTTGTATAAGTTTGTTTTGCTCGGGTTTATACGTACTCGGAGCTGGAATCGGTCCTAAAGTTAGGGGTATATAAGTATAACGATTATAATAATTACCTTTAGGTCGTTTTTTAAATATAGATATACGATCCTATATAAAGGTACGTACTAAAGTACTAACTATACTCCAATAGATTAGGAATACGGCTAGCGTATTTTTCTATTCGAATTAGTTAATAGGGTAGTATATTTTAAAAGAATTATTATAATATACTAAATACCTTTTTAGAAAGGCTTTTTAAGTTGTAGTATTGTATAATATAGGTAATGACCGTTATACTATAATAGTACAATAGGGTAGAGAAGCTTTAGGAGAATAAAGTAAAAGTAGATATATAAGTTTTATATATAAATTATAAATATATAACGATAATAAAAAAAAGTAGAGTAGGAAGCTAAAGAATTAAAGTAAAAGGGGGTAGTAGAAGGGGGTAGGAAGATAATATATAGGAATTATATAGTAATATACAAGGAGAATTGCACTATATATATATTTTACTAATATAATAGTTTATAAATAGCTAGTAATAGTAGGGTATTATATAGAAGCGAAAAATTAATAACTGTACTAGATAATAGGTTTAATACGTTAATTCCTACCTATAGGTAGTATATATAGTAATATAATTGATATAGGGCAATATATAGAATACTTAGGTATTTATTTTTCGTATTCGAATTAATTAACCGAATCCGCGTATTAACCTCTCTAGGTAATAGCCTTACCGTATTATACTTATTACTTTTATTCCAGACCGTATATATAAGGATGTAATATTTTAGTATAAGACTACTATTAAATTCTTATTATTATTATTATTTAATTATTAAATAGCTCGTTAACGTATTTGGATATAGCTTTATAGCTAACTAATTAGTAGAATTCTTATATACTAGTTAGTTATAGACTATTTAGATACGCGCGAGATATAATAAGTAAGGGGGGAATTTGTATATACTCTATATATACTATATTTATACTATTAACTCCCTTCTTATAAAATACATTTAATTACGCTTATCTAACTTTAGTCGATTATTTATATAGTTTAATAGATGCTGATACCGGAACGGTATCGCTAGCGTCATCACATGTCAAGTCACCTGACCAGATGACGCAGTCCAGTCGGTCGGGTTCATTCAATTAAATGAACCGCTCCCACGGGAGCCCACCCACTTATGTAGGTCCTATAGATTAGATAAGGCTTACGTACATCCTTAAGGTTAATCGACCGCACGCAAGCTCCCTACTCTAGATTCTTTTTTAGAGTATTATTTTAGATATATTTAATTAGATATATATTATTATTACAATATTCAAATACCCTCTTAACGGTATTAAATAGTAGCTACAACTTTAATTACTTAATTTAAACCATACTATACTATTATCATTAACCGGCCTTATTAAAAAAGTATTAAGCAATATCGTATAACGATAGTAAAATCGCTAACTCTAGTAATACAAAATCGCTTCTTCCTTCTAATAAGGATAAAAAGTATTTAGAAATATATAAAATAAATTTAAGTACTCTTACAATTTTACTACCTTTCTAATTTAAGAGGGCGTACTATTTATTTAATTAATATAATTTACCCCCCTTCCCTTTATAATAAATTTAGGTAATTGTAAAAATATTACCTAATAATATAACGAATTTAGGTAATTATAAAGTCAATCTATATTCTTCCACCCCGTACAGCGAATTTAGGTAACCGTATATTATTACTTAAATCCTAAATTTATTTAAATATTAAAGGTTTCCCCTACTATTAAATTTAAATATATAATAATATCCATTCTATTCTAATTCCTAATTACATACTTTCTATACTTCTAAATACTAATTGTTATTATAAGACTATATTTAAACTTGTACTTATTCAATGTACTTTAGGCAATTCGGGAGCCCTTTCGCTATGCCTAATTCCTTCGTTGAATCTGACAGCCTTATACCGGGCCCCCGAAATATTCTCCCTACTTCCAAAGTCGGTTCAAATCTACCTAATATCTGGAAACGACTTTACAATTATAATAGTCTAGCTAATATATTAAATATTTAAAATAAATATATTTATGGTATAAATATTAATATTAAATATATTAAAAGCGAGGCTAACCTCTACTAATTTAATTATAAATTTAATGAATTGTTTATAATTTCTACTATTAAACCCCGAAGTAAGCTACTACCTACTAATATCTATACTCCCCCTATTGCGGACCCTCGGTGCGAACTTCGATACCCCTCTATAAGTTAGTTCTGCTATGAGATATTGAAAAATTTAGCTTCCGCGCCGTAATTAAGGTTAGAATGCGAATTTAAAACTATAAATCTACCCTATAGTAACTCTAATAAAGCTCTCCTAGTAAGGTTAATTAAGTTTAGTAATAATAAAGAGTTAGTCGAATACTTAAATATTAAGTTCAATAAATAAATCGATACTCTATTTAATTAAATTATATTATAATTAATTAATATTTAAGATTTATTAGATAAGGATTGTAAGAAGATCGATAATCTATTCGCTAAGGAATTTACCTGTATTAGAAATATATTAATTGGATAATTAATAAATATTTAGAAGATAATTAATGAATCGGATAAATAAAATAAAGTAATATATAATTTATAGTATTATAAGGTTAATAGCAATTTCTAAACCGCCTTAAATAAATAAATTAATATTTAAAGGAAGTATTTTAAATTATTATTAAATAGTACTATTAAAAAGTTTGCTAATTAATAAAAGGAAACGGCTAAAATTATTATAGATAATATTACTAAATAAATTAATAGAGTCCGTACTAAGGTAATAAAAGAGATCCGTAAAGAGGTATTAAAAGGATTATTTAATAACCCTTATACTCCTCCTAGCCCTATTCGAATTTAGCTAAAGGAGGATTACAGTCCTTTAATATTAATTAAACCTTTAGCCCTAACTAAACTATTAATTAAAATAAATATTTATGAAGCTAATAATATTTTTAGTATACCCTTTAAAATTATAATATATAACTAGTTAATTAAGATAATTACTAAGGATAAGGTAAAAAAGGGCAAGGCTTAAGCCTTCTAAGCCTTTATAGAAAATATACCTAAGGAAGCCCCTTATAAGGAAGCCCCTTATAAGGTATTATCTCTAATAAACCCTTTCTAAGAATATACTTTATTTACCCGAGCCGGCTAGAATATTAATAAAATTATTAAACCAAAAATAATCTCTACCCTATTTAAAATAAGAATAACTATTAATATAATATAGATTTAATCCGCACCCCCTTACATCAATAACCCGCCTCTAATTTAACCTAACTTTAAAGGAGCATCGGCGCTACCTACTAAAGCTTAAATATTATATTAATTCCGAAAACCTAAGATCAACCCCTAGGCCCTATTTATTAATTCCCCCGCTAAACCTATCGTTATTTTAAATAATATTCCGCCCAAATAAATATTAAGCGACGCTAATACTATTTATAGTAACAACAGTCTACCTTACCCCGGAAACAATAGAAGAGAACTACTAAACTCCCTAAACTCCCCGCGTAGTAGCAAAGAGGATAGTAACGGTCGTTCACCCTATACTCTAACCAATCGCCGTCTATATCCCTATTTAAATAGGGACGGTCTCCTAAATTCCTTTAGAGGAGGAGGAGGAAGCGGCCTATTAAACTTTAATGATAAACGTTATTATAAATTTAATTAAAATAATAATAATAAGGATTTCGAAAAAATTAAACGAAAAGATATTAGAAATTTTAACCCTAATAACTACGACCCTAAAGATTAAAGCATTATTAATAATAGTAAGTATACTATATATATTAATATTTATACCTTCCGAAAATAAATACTATCCTTCATTATTAAAGTAAAATAGAAGTACCTAATAAATAAAATAAATAAATAGCTTATATATTTATTCTATACCTATTTAGTAGGTACAATTTATATCTAATGGACAATAGAGGTAAATAGTAACACTAAACTCAGTTAGAAAGAAAAAAGCATTTATAAATTATTAAATCGTTTAATTAATTGTTTCTCTCTAAATTTAGCTACAATTACTATAAAGTTTACTAAAAACAGGTTCTATTTTCGGGACGTTATAGAGAATTATAGTACCCTAATTTACTATATTTAAAAATAAATATACTTTATTAAAATAATAGGTACTTTAATAAAAAATAATAAAAATTAGTATAGCGTAATAATACAAATTTAATTAAATATAAACCTTTAGGTAAAATAATTCTTAAGAGTACCTATTAAAAGAGAATTGTTAACCAATTATATATAATTGATCGCTACTTCGCGGACCGTACTAATATCTATAACTAAGTAAGAGATAGGGATAAATAGCTAATTAAATACTAATTCCCGCTCCCACAATAAATTTAATAGTAATTACAACTGCAATTAGGATTACAACTACAACCGAAGCCGGGAGCGTTACTATAAATTAAATCGAAACTATAGCTGCAATTAGAATTAAAATTATAACCGTAAATAAAATCGTAATCGTAATTGCAACTACAATACTTATTATAATAAAACTACAATTCAAATTCAAAACCAATATTACAACCTAAACTACGACCGCAACCTCAATTATAATAAAAAAACGTATAATTATACTTACTACGCAAGAGAAAGTAAGGCAAATAAAAATTTAGACTCTAAAGAAAATTATATAAAAAATATAATAGCGTATATAGTCTTAGAATTATTAAAGAAGTACTATAAGTATTTTAAGTATTTCAAAACCTAAAGAAGTAAAGAAAAGTACTAAAATCGCTATAAATCGCCGCTAGCGGCTAGAACCGAAAAATTTAGAACCCCGTTACCCCTAGCCTCCAAATAATAAATTTACAGTTATTATAAGAAGTAGTACGAATTATACAATACGCTATTTAAATATTTTAAAAATTACTAATTAATAATAGAAGGAAGGTTGAAGGGAAAGAAACCGACCCCCGTTCCCCAAATTATACTAATCCCTATTAAAACGATAGCCCCAATAAAAATCTACGAAATTTATATAATAATAACTACCATCGATATCGATAATAGTCCTATCTTTAATTATACTTATATAAGAGTTAATATTAGATTATACCTAAATAGCGGCCCCGTTAAAGTATGTATAGACCCTAGTACCAGTAGAACCCTAATTAGAAGAAAGTTCCTTAGAATTTTAGAATATACTATCGAAGCGTATAATACTAAAGTAAAAAGAATAGGAGGAAAGCCGGTGCGTATTTCTAAATAGGTTACTTTTAAAATTTATTTTAAAGGATTCGATAAAAGGGGTAACCTTATATTAATAAAATTTATAAAAGGAGTATAAGTAATTAAAGAATTAGAACCAAACGTTCTATTCGGTAATAATTTCTTTTATTTATACGCTGCTAATACAAACTATAAATTTAAAACTATTATATTTCAAAATCTTAATAATTTTTAAATTGATTTTATTATACAAATTAATTTAAAACCTTACCTTCGTAAGGTTATAACCGTAAAAAAGACTATTATTATACCCGGCTAATCCGAATATATTCCAATTTAATATAAACTACTCCCTAAGGGACGAAGTTTTATATTAAATTCCAAGTACGCGGTAGCCGCGAACGCAATAGTAAATTCAAAATCCCTTTTAATAATATTTATTAGCAATACTACTAATAGCGTATTAATTATTCCGAAAAAATTTCACATTAGTAGTATTACTAAAACTACCGATAACAGCTACCTTACTTTATTAAAAGGGATAATAGCCGACCTAGCTACTACTATATAAATAGAGATATCGCTTAACTACGAATTCGAAATCCCTACTATTAGGGTATTTAATATAATCGACAATACTAACTATAATATTAAATTCCTAAAATACAAAGTGCCCCCGGGCAAGTACAACTATATTAACAATATAACAGACGAAGAAATTCTAGCGGAACTCGCTACAGAATTCGAAGACGAAGATAGGGCATACAAAATTACTAAAATGTCGGACAGTACTATAAATATTAAGAAATTGCTACTTAAAGTAAATACTAAAAAGCACTCTATATTAAGACTTAAGACGTCCGAGAATCTACCCGAAAAAGTCACTAATAGGGGCATCTATATATATACGTAAAACTTATTACTAGTCCGAAAAATCGAATATATTATTAATAAATACCCTTCGCTATAGGAAGAAGGGGGCGTTATCTTAATAAAAGAAGACAATATAATACGTATACTATTAGTAGAAGGGTAATAAAACCAACGCATTCGAATTCAATCTTACCTTTTAAATAAGAAGGACCGAAAGGTATTGGACTAAATATTCGGCTTATTATATAAGTAAAGAAAGATAAATTAGGTTAATTAGATTACCCTTTTTATCTACCTAGTATTTATAGTCTAGAGAATAGTTAAAGGATAGTAAAAAGGCTGCGTTATAATAGACCTCCAAATATTTAATAAAATTATAGTTCCGGACAATTACCTATTGCCCCTCTAATCCAAAGTTATTACTTTATTTAGAAGTAAAAGGTATATTACTATTATTAACGCTACGGCCTTCTTCTACTAATTTAGCGTATAGCTATAATACTAAAATAAATTTACTTTAATTAACCTATATAAATTAGAATAATTAAACATCGCCTTAATAGGCTACTAAAACTCACTAGTATATATATAGAGATTTATAAATTAACTACTTACAGCCTTCTCTACTTTCTATTACACATTTATCAACAATATTATTATTTTCTTTAATATAATAAAAGACCATTTACAATACTTAAAGTAAATATTTAATTTCTTTACTTCTAAAAATATCGCTTTATCCCCGAAGAAATCGTTTATTGCCTACCCCAATATAGAATTACTTAATTTTAAAATAGATATATTAAAATTATTAATAATTAACGAAAAAATAGTAGTTTTTCAGAACCTAGAATTTCTAAATACCTTAAAGTCGCTAAAGCAATATATAAACGTATTAAAATTTATTCGCTACTTTATTCTATACTATACTAGCCTTATTGAACCCTTATAAGTAAAAAAGGTTATATTATTAACCGAAGGTTACAAATCGGGAACAATAATTATAAGTAACTTAACTAAACAAATTAACTATTATATAAAGACTACTTTCGTACCTTCTAATATTAAAAAATAATTATTTAAAGCCGTATAAAAAGCTATCTACAAGGATATAAAACTATATTATTTAGACCTAGATAAATAAACTTTCCTACAAATTAATAATTTATTAGAGAAGGAATATAAGGTTATATTATACTATTTAAAAGATAGATATATATAAATATTAGAAACTATAATTCTAACGAATTAAATCCTCCCTATAATATTCCTTAATAAAATTCTAAATAGAACCGAGATAAAATATAGGCCTTCTAAAATAGAAGTCGCTTACTTAATTTAAGTAATTAAGCGACTACGTATATTAATTTACTTATACAACTAGCCCGTTATCGTACTTACAAATTATATTACTACTAAAGGTATTTGCGAATAGACTATTTTCGATATATCGTCTACGGATAGAGGAAATTATCGGCTAATTAACGCTTCTATATATTTTTTATAATACAACCTTTAAGTATACTATATTACTAGAAAATTTAATTTCGTACCGGATACCTTAAGCCGATTACTATCTAAAGAAGATAAAGGAGGCCGTTTAAACGAAACGCCCGTCTTAGATAATATTTGGTTTATAAAGGAAGAAGCCTATTTTGTAAAAACCGAGGCGTAAATGGACGCGAGTACTAAGGTATAATTCTAAGAGGCCTATAATAAAGATACTAAATTCGGCGCTATTATAATAGAATTGAAAGGCTACGTAAGTACTACTAAGGTTAATAGTATTATTTCCTATACCGGCTACCTTTTTAAGATTATAGATAAATTAATATATAATATTAATCCAACCGATAAAAAGAAGCGACTATATATTTTTAAAAATATAATTTATATAATACTAAATATTGTGTATAATGAGAAGTATTACTTCGGTAGAGACTATATAATCTATAACCTTAAAGACTATATAATAATTAAAAAGATTTATAAGATTAAAAAATACTTCAAATATTATCTAGTATACCAATTCAACTACACCGATAGGGAGGCAACTATTGGTAATTATTAACTAATTAATCTGGAATATATATTACTTATAAGAACTATCGCTATAAATTTTATTACGGACTTACCCAAAGTATTAATATCCGGTACCCCTTAGTATTTATTTAATTATAATTTCTTTAATACTTTAATACTAGTCTTCTACTATTTATTTAAGAGATTTAAATTAATACTAGGATATTCTACTTATATTACTAAGGATTAAGGAAGAATATTAGCGAAGGATTTACTATTAAACAATTAGGGCTTCCCCTAAGGGATTATCTCGGATTGGGACCGGAAATTTACCTCCTAACTCTAAAAAGGAATATAAACTATTATAGGAACGAAACTATTAATAATAATTACTTATTACCCTTAAAACAATAGTATAGCCGAATAATGTAATTAAGACGTTAAGATCGCTATTTATTTCTATTATTTTATATACCCTAAGTCTAACTAAGTAAAAATCCTATTAAGCCTTTAATAAAATATAAATAGTGCGTACTTAAACCCGATTAAATCGTCCCCTTACAAACAACTCTTTAACTTTAAACCGTTCGGTCTATTAAATTTAATCGCTAATAAAAATACGCCCGATATAGTTTAGAGCTACCCCGCTTTACAAAACGGCTTAAAAGAAGATACGTAATTAATTATAGTTTTCGTAGTAATTAAGGTAAAGAAGAAATATAATAATTATTATTAATAACGCACTTTCAATATAAGCGATTAAATATTCCTTAAATTATATAAAGGATATTATTTACTAGAACGACCTTCCCGAAAGTTTTCTCAATAGCGCGTAGGACTATTTACAATTATTAAACGAATCGGCGAATTAATATACTAACTAAATTTACCTCCCGAAATAATAATCCATCCAATTATTTCTATAACCTACCTAAAGCTGGTTCCCTAAGGTACAAACCCTTTTAATAGAACCCAACCGCTACTAGGTCCCGTTAAGAATAATTAGAAGGATTCTAATAATAAGGATAATAAGGAATACAAAATAAATATAATCCTAAATTACGCAGAGGATAAGAAGTATAGAGGATGGAAATATCTAGTAAAATGGACTAGTTACGGTCATTATCGAAATAAGTGGCTTTCTAAGAAGGAAATGGGCAATGCTTAAGAATTAGTGTCGGAATACTAAGAACGCTTAGACGGTCTACAAAAGAGCAAGGCTAAAAAAGGAAGGAAGGTTTATTTTAAGGAATAAAACGAGGCCCCGACCTATAGTAGGAACTTAAGGCCAAGAAGGAAGTGAGGGTATTTATATATATAAATTAAGTATATTACTAAGGATAGTAGTAGTTCGTTTTTATAGCCGGCATTTAATACCGGAACGGTATCGCTGGCGTTATTACATGTTAGGTCACCTGACTAGATGACGCAGTCCAGTCGGTCGGGTTTATTTAATTAAATAAACCGCTCCCACGGGAGCCTACCTACTTATGTGGGTCCTATAAATTAGATAAGGCTTGCGTGCATCCTTAAAGTCAATCGACCGTACGCAAGCTCCCTGCTCTGGATTCTTTTCCAGAGCATCATCTTAGACATATTCAATCAGACACATATTATTATCACAACGTTCAAATACCCTCTCAACGGTATTAGATGCCCTTTAATAGATTATATCGGAAAATAGGTATTATTAACTTAAATTTAACTTAATTTAAACACGGAGTAATAGGGGTAATTGTATATATTCTATATATATTAGGTCTATACTATTAATTCCGTTCTTACAAAATATATTTTACTAAGCCTATTCGATTTTAATTAATTATTTATATTATTAAATCTATAGGGCTAGCGCTTTAGATTAAGATTCGGCTTTACTAAGTCTATTAAAACGGAATAGGCTATATTAATAAGGATATAAGCCTCTTAATTAGTTGGATTTATATATTTGCGTAACCTATACGCCTAACTATAAAACCTTCTTTCAACTATACCCTTCTAATATAATCTTCTCTTTTACTCTCTTTATTAAATATAGTATTTCAACTATATACAATTGCTTACTATATAATATTTTAACAGACCTATTATATATATAGTTTGATAGATGCCCTTTAATAAATTGCTCTTAATAAGAATTATTATTAGCTTAAGTTTTATTTAATTTAAATATAGTAATATAATTAATCGGCTAACGGAATTATTATAAACTAATTAGCTATTTAAATACGTACGAAATGTAATACGTAATAAGGGAATTAGTATATATTCTATATATATTTTATTTATATTATTTACTCCCTTCCCTAATATTTTTTTAACTTTAATTAATTACTTATTTAATAAATTACTTTTAAAAAAAATTACTATTAGTTTAGGCCTAGCCCTAATTTAGTTTATATACAGCTTTATAGCTAATCGGCTAGCAGAATTATTATAGAATAATTAGCTAATTATATGCGCGTGGGATGTAGTATAAGGGTAGTTTTGGTAGAAGTATCCTTATGAATATATCCGTTAAAAATACGAGTATTATAATTTGTAGGATAATAAGCCGTATAGTAAATAGTGTAATTCATTTAAAATTATTAATTTATAGTATTTATTAAGGAAATTTCCTTATAATTACAATTAATAAGTCGGTTCTACTATATATATTCTTTTCTTCGGACTATATCCTCGCAATATTTAAATACTACTTAAATTAGAATAATAATTATAAATATACGTTAAACGCTTACTTCTTCTGTTTTAATTTATAATATTAGCCTAATATATATTCTACTTATTAATTTGTTTACTATATATATTAAAAGCTGTCGGGCTACGGCGCCCGTATTATATTTATTTGTAGGATTTACGGTACTAGGTAGTAAGACTACGGGAACGGTTTTATATTACTTCTTAGAATATTTTTAATTCCGGTTTACTATTCTAATAGTATTTATACTATTCTAAAGTAATATATATAGGTCGGATATATAGCTATAGTAATAAGTAGCTAGCGCGTCGGTTAGCCTATAGAATTTAAATAAATAGTTTATCCGGTTATATTATAATAATAAATTTAAATATAATTATATCCGTATCCGGAGATACTTTATTTATTTAAATATAAAGATTACAATAGATAAGCTCTTCTTTGCCTTTATTATTTCGTTTAAAAACGCTACCAGATACAAGCCCTCGCTATTACTTCCGTATTTAAAATTGTTAAATTTAACCTATAAGGAATTAGGGAAATTAAAGATATAAAGCTCTAGAATAGAGAGACCCGAATATATAGGTAGGGATGAGGGGTTATATACTTATATTTAGGTAGGTTGTATTAATTAAGTAGTATAGGCTATATGCGAAGAATAATAGTAATATAAATATACCCTTTATTATTTATATTTAGTTTTTTATATTCTTCTTTCGAATTTTATATATATTTTATATATAAATATTTAATATTCCTACTTTATATCTACCTTAGTTATATATATATTGACCTATTCTATTTATATATATATATATTATATAAGTATATATTAGGTATTTAATTTTAATACCTTCTTCTAAATATTATTACAAATATTATTAGGGATTACAATCTAGACTATTATAATCTAACTTCCATTAATCTACTTAAAAACATAGCAACCGTCTAACGCTATCCGGAAATAATATATATCGATTAATATATTTCTCTTTCCTTCGTACGCTCCGGCACTTTATTTGTAATTTAAATCAGATTCCGAACCTCGTTGCTAGCGAGCTTTCGCTTTTTTAAAACTATTCTTTAGTTATTTATCCTACCCCCCCCTTTTATTATAGAAATATTTAAAACTTTTTAAATAATACCTTCAACTTCGTCTTTAAAGGCTTTTTTTATTTCAACCTTAACGTCTTTAAAAACTTTCTTTATTTCGGCCCTAACGTTTTCAATAACTTTCTTCGTTTTAATTCTAATAATTTTAATAACTTTCTCCCTTTCGTCCCTAAACCTTACTTTAATATTCTCTTATATCCGGATTTTAAGGAATCTAATAATATACTTAGTATTATAAGTAATATTAATTAATTCAAGGTCGGATAAGGGGGTAAGGAATATATTAGTTTTAGAATTTATAAAGGAATTAGCACTACTCGTCCCCAAAGGGAATAGGGTATTAATATTAAATATTATAAATTACGTAGACACCCCTTCCTCGGCTACGGCGGCTACAACCTTAGTTGTATTTATTTTAATATTAATTGGCGGGGTAGAAGTATTGAAGGGTATTATTATAAGGATGAATTATTACTATAATAGTATTTATAATTAATAGTATTTATATATATTTGTTATATAATACGATAGTGGGATTTTCTGGAGTATAAAGTTTAAGAAAAGCGCGATTGCGGTAAACGATTTAAATTAAATAACGAAGTAATAATATAAAGAAAAGATATAGGAATTCCTAACGTTTAATATTCCTCTTATATTTCATTTCTTTTAATTATATTATTAAATAAACTATTAGAATAGTAAATTAATATATTCTTTTCGAAGTTTATTTATATATAGGCATTATATACGCCTCATCCGACCCTATTTAAAAGTTCTTAGCCCTAATTAGGGTTATTCCCTAAAATATTTATATGCTTCAATTAACTTCCAATCGGATATATAGTAATATATATTTAATATATAAATATATTTATACTATTCAAACACCAACTCGAAATTAGCTAGCGTATCCTACAAACGGGTAAACTTATAGCATATATATTTACTTTTTTTCTTCCTTTCTACTTAATAATAGCCGATTATACTAAGGATATATAGTAATATATATTTAGTATATAAATATATTTATATTATTCAAATACCAACTCGAAATTAGCTAGCGTATCCTACAAATAAGTAAATTTATAGTATATACGTTTGCCTTTTTCCTTCTTTTCTACCTAATAACGGCCTACTTTATTAAAGGGTACTTCTCTTACTATATAATAGAAACCCAATACCTTTTCTTTTTATTCTTAAATTTATTTTATATAATACTTTTTACTCTTAACCTTCCTCCCTTCTATATACCCTTATATTACTTATTCTATCCTATAAAATTACTAATTCTTTAATTATAAATCCAAAGTAATTTTATAGTCGTAGGACTTTATATACGCTTAATTTACTCCCTATATAAACTACTCCTTCATTATCTTATTCCTCCCCTTCCTCTTCTAAATATATAACTACTAATTCTAATATTAGTAATACGCCTACCGATATTACCTTTATAGATAATTTGGACGACGATACTAATAATCTACTATTTTATATAGGGGAATAGTTAGTAGATATAGGTTTTTAGTCGGTATGTAATATATATATTTAATAAGTATTATATATATATATAATATATATTAATAGTACCCTAATTATAAATTATTAATAGTAAATTTATTATTAGTAGTAATAGTGCCTATTGTATTATAGTTACCGAGGTTAAGGACTATTAAATATTCCTAGTATATTTATGGACGTTTAAGTAAGGTATTTTAAACTTCGTATATTATATTAGTTAGTATATCCTATAAAATTAGAATAGATTTCGTAATAGTACTATAAATAAAGTAGGTATTAAAGTAGTAATAAAGAAGATTTAAAGTATAATTGCCTTCGGTCTTAGGAAAATTAATAGTAAAGCGTATTATTAAATTACGTAAATTATATTAAAGTTTCTATTATAAATTATATCTATATTATTGAATTGTCCTAGTCTAATATATATTATTTATATACTAACTTCAACTATAGTAACAACGGGCAGTATAATAAAATCTAGAAAACAAATAATAATTATAGCGGTATAAATATATACGTAAACCTTAATCCAGTATTAACGACCTAGAACCGGTCTTTTAATTACCTAAAGATAGCTAATATTGGACGGTTTCTTTTATATTTATAGCCCGTCTCGTTACAGGTTTATATAAATAATTTACAAAGGTATTTACGTACTATAATAGAGGCGTACTATACTACGTTTATAGAAAGATAGAATAGCCGCCCTAATTTTAATTGTAATAGATATTTTAATTTGGAATAATAAGAGATTTACTATAGAGAATAGCTGTAAGTCTTTTTTTATTATAAGTACCTAGTAAATATATTAATAATCTATATATATATGTACTATATATTAACTCTAGTACTATTTTTAGTATATAGGCTGCCCAAAACGGTCTATAAATATAGAATAGTATTATACGGCTAATATTAACCCTAATTCTTAAAGATTGGATATTTATTATTTACGGTCGATTTACGAAAGAGGTACGATACCTACACTAGTAATATATCGGTAGGTCGATTATATTAA
Organism: Neurospora crassa OR74A; assembly: GCF_000182925.2. Classification (NCBI taxonomy): domain Eukaryota; kingdom Fungi; phylum Ascomycota; class Sordariomycetes; order Sordariales; family Sordariaceae; genus Neurospora; species Neurospora crassa. Next base: position 4,463,729 of record NC_026505.1, read on the forward strand.
GTAGAATCGGAGGCTATATAGTAAATTTAGACTTATTTATATATATATTTATAAGTAAAATATATATTTATACTTCTATTATTAGGGGGCCTATATAATACTTCGATATTGCCTAAGTATTAATATTTTATTTATAAAGTAAAATATAATATATATATCCCGTAAAATATTGGTCGGTACCCTTTCTTCCTTATTATTAGGCGAGGGTAGTATTTATACTACCCTCCTCCTCTATTTAGGACTATAGAAAATATAGCGGATGATATTTAAGGTACTATTTAGGAATTTTAGAATATAAATACGCTAACCCCTAATAAAACGCCTTATATTATATTTTTATATATTAATTATATACTAATTATAATCCCTTCCTAAAGCGCTTTATTATATACCTAAACTTCTAAAAACTCGTTGCTAAGTAGAGGTTAATTAATTAGTAAGTAGGATTACGATCTTAATTCCAAATATAAAATAAAATCAAAATACTTATTTAATACGAACGAATATTATAATATCCATTTAATTATTATTTTATTAATAAGTATTTAATTATATATATATCCTACTTATATTAGTTAACCCCTTTAGTTCGATAAAATATTAATTAAATTTTAAGTATAGAGTAGGAGTATAGGATAGACTTCTATTTTAAAAAGAAGGAAGAATAGTTTATTTATAAAATCGTCCAGGTACTTACAATAATAATTAATAACCTAGACGATTTTATAATCATTTATTATTTATAGGAATAGGCTAATTGCTTCTATAATTAAAGTTTCTTAGAGATTAATTTATCTTTTAAAATAGTAAAGGAATTAATTAACTTCTTTTCTATTATTAGGTAGATAGAGGATAAGGAATATAAGTAAATTAATCTACTTGTATATATTTAATATATATAGAGGTATTAATATATTTATACTTAGGTATTAAATTTTATATATATATATTTACTACGATAGATTCTATTTAGGGGTATAAATTACTATTTAAGATAATATTCAATATATTTATAGAAGTTACTAGCCGAATAATAGAGTGGTATTATATTTATATAACCCTATGTATAATTTAATATATCCTCGCTAATATAGATTCTAAGTAAGCTATAAATATATTTGAATTATTTATATTCTTCTTTTAATAGTATTAATACTAATATAAGTAGGCCTTAGTTAATACCTCTAAGAAGAATTTGCCGATATTTACAATTTTAATTAGTAGGAGTATTTATAATATATTTTTATCTTCTGTAAGGTGTATGTTAATAGGAACTTTCGTAAGAAGTACCCTAAGTTAAATAATATAATATACGAAATCTATATTATATAGGATATATTGAATAAATCGGAGTACTAGGTTCGGATTAACTATATATATATAGTATATTTAGAGTTAGTATCTTGGTTTAAGAATAAATAAAATTGCCCTTAGATAGTTTCGGGTTTCTATAAAGTAGAATTGAAGGTTAAAAAATTGTATTAGAATTAGACTTTATTAAATATTAATATAATAGAATCTTCCTACTTTGAGGAGAATAATATTATTAATAGAAACCTAACTCTATTTTACGCTATACTAGGGTAAAGATACTCTTTTCTAACTTTCGTTAAAATATATTAAATTACCTTTTTATATACTTAGGCTTCATTAATATATATTCTTAAAATTCTAAGGGTTTAGAATTAAGTAAATTTATATAAGTAATATATATACGTCGCCCTCTTTTTAGAAGTAAAGATTAAAGGAGAGTTTTAAATTTAAAGAGTTTAAGGATTAGAAGTAATATTAGAACTATACTTAACAAAAAAGGCCCTAGTATAACCCTAAAAATTTATTTTCCCTAAGGATTATTAATATTTATAATATATTTAGTAATAATATACCGGTTATTAATATAAATAGAATGCCTATTCTCAATATAAATCCAATAATTATATATACTCTATATATATCTAATAGCGCGCCGGTTAAATTTAAATACTCTAATATTTTACTAAACCTTCGGAATACTAAGGAGGATAGTATCTTCGGCTTATTATATCCGTCTTCTCCAATTCTTAATATTTATAAGGTTTATACTAGTACTAGTAGGTTTTTAATTATAATACTAATATATAATTAATATATATTAAATATTTAATTATTATTTAATAAAGGAAAGAAGAGGGAGATAATTGAGTTTTTTAATTCGGGCGATAAAGGTTAGTTAATTCCGAGCCGGCTATTTAGGAAAGGTAAAGAAAGGAAGGTAGTTGAATTCCCTAATTCGGGCGATAAGGGCTAGTTAACCCTAAGCCGACTATTTAGGAAGGGAAAGGAAAAGGAGGTTCTAGAAATTAATACCGGTAACGAAGGTTAATCCTACTAAAGCCGATATTTAATTAATTAGGGGACTAGGTTCGTACTAGGGAAATAAATTAGCGGATAGGTTAATAATAAATAGCGACTAATATACGAAGTATCCCTAATTGATATAAAGAATATCCCTAATATATAATTAAATATTACTATAATATATAAGGGATATATATTTAGTACCCTACGGCCGATAATAAATATAGAAAATATTAATATTATTACGAATTATTAAAATATTATTAATAACGAAGTTCGGACTTTCCGAAGTTAAATAGATACAAAAAACCCTAGCCCGCCTACTAAACTAAAGTAGATCTTTAAAATTAAAAGGACCGGCTATACTAATATTTATCCTTTTCTACGAATTAAACTAAATAATAAAAATAAGGCTGCCGCTTTACTATATATATAATATATATCTAGTATTTTATAATTATCTACGAAAGTAAAGAGTATTATAATCGACCTTATTATAATTACTAACGACGAAGATAATAGGTAAGATAGTACTATTAAGAATAATAGAACTCCTCTAAATATATAATTTAATTCTTATATAATAAAGATCGAAGATATAGAATCCGTACCTTCCGATTATAAATTAGCGCTAAGTAAGCGGAAAGCTACTCTTTTTCTAAGTCTAAACTATAATTTAAATTGCAGTTCTATACTTATATTTAAAATTAATATATTAAGAATATATAATTATTTAATTATTATTTTAAATTACAAGGATTTAAATAAAGAGGCTAAGGGTTCTCTCGATATTACTATCCGGGCTAACTATAATTATTTTATAGAATACCCTAATATTACGTTTAATTACAATTTATTTAAGGACTTCTATAAAATAAGGTTTAAGATTGTAGTTAATTGGATATTATTTAATTTTGTAATTATTAATAATAAGTATTTATTTAAGAATAATTTTCGTTCTAACGAATTTAGCGAGAATTAATATAATTTATACTATAAGAGTTAAGAATTTGTATTAAAATAGTATTAAAAGTACTAGGTAAATATATAGGATAAGTATTAAGATTAGAAGCGTTAGAAATAGGGGCGTACTATAGCAGACCTAAATATACTAAGAGAATAAATACTTTTATATATAAATTATATATATAAAGAAAGTACTATATTAGGTTTAAATTTATAAGTTCGGTAAACGGAAGTAGTAGTAGTATACGATAGTTTAAAAGTATTAGGCTCTAATTTAATAAGTGGTTTTTCCCAGCGTTTTAATATAAATTCGTTCCTATTATTATTTAGGAAACTTTATAATCCGGAGAGTGGATTGAATTTCTTAAGGATAGAAGAATTTGAAGCGCTATAAAATAAGCTAAAATAATAGAATTAGGGTTAATAATTCTATTTATCCTATATATATATATTTAATAATTATAATTAGTAAATTATTATATATATTTTATAAATTAAAATTAATTTACAAATTTACTTCGGAATACTTAGTAATTTTTATATTATCCGCTATAGAAAAAGTTGCCCAATATATACTAATATACTCTTATATATTATTTATATATAATAAGCTTTAAGTATTAGTACGCTTTTTCTTAAGGGTAGATAAATAAAGGGCCTATATTATAATTATTAATATTACCTTTATAGATGATAGGGGAAGGAAGAATAAATAGGACTTACCTAAATTAGAGTTAATTCTTAGAATTTAGTTAAATCCGCCTCCTAATATTTTAATTAGCCTAAATATTAATATATTTGTAAGATAGGCATCTTTTATTGTAGGGGGCGCCGTTTTAGGTTTGTTTAACGTTATTATTTCCTTCTTAATAATAGGGAATAGTAGAATAGTATTATCGGCTAATAATTCTTTAAACGAAGCTTAGTACTATTAATATATATTCGGAATATAGTAAATAGAGTATTATATATACAATAGAATTTAGTTCCCTAAGCGCTTATAAATTCTAAAGACTTATAGCTATATAGTATTAAATTTAATTAGTTATATAATAAAAATAATTATTATATAATAATTGTATATTTATACAATCTCTTTTAATTATTCTATATAGAATTAGAGTTTAGAATTATTATTAATATAATTATATAATATTAGTAGTTTCCTTGTTATATATGAGTTATATATGTGGCTATTCTAGTATTTATTTAGGTTCGGTTAAGAACCGGGCGTACTTCTAGCTACGAAATAATATTTAGCGTTTTAATATATTGTAGTGCTTTTAATATTTAAACCTTATTCCTAAATTAGATATATAAATTTACGCTTCCCTAGCGCTACGTTCGAAGGTGTACGGCTTAATCTAAGTACGAATACGGTTGAGAATTACTACGTTTGAGTAAGTATAAATTAATTATTTAGTAAATTAAAAATAGGTAGGTTTACCTACCCTAGTATAACTATTACGAAAATATTTACAAAACTATATAATACCTGTTAATATATATTCTATATATGATTGGTAATATAGGTATCGAATATACTTCCCGCTGGCTAGAAGCTATATAATTATATATATAAGTTATATCCTCGCTAATAAAGTAACTAAATTTATAAAGTTAGTAACCGTACTTATATATTTGTTTATTTTGTAAATATATTTATACGAGGTTGTTTATTGTAGAGATTTAAATGGCCGGGTTGGGGGGGTGTATATTGTTTGATATAGTAATTATTGAGATTAGGGTTATTAATTAACTTAATTAATATTTCAAATTAAATTGATATATATCTTATATACAATATATATCGGATATTAATAGTTTCGAGTAGGGATACTAATTTCCTTCTCCGTTCGTTGCCTTTGAAATTTAAATATTAACTATAAATTAAAAAACCTAAATAATTTAATATAAGATTTATTAGGAGGTACCTATCTAGTATTATTGTAGGGGATTGGGTTTATATAGGTATAAGTATATATTAGAATGTAATACCGAGCTTTATATTAAATATATATATTATAAAAATATTCCTATTCGCCCGGGTTCTCCTCGGTAAGGACTATTATATTTAGGCCGAGGAATACTTCGAAGCTACGTTAATTTGGGTTTAATTAAAGGTAATTTATAGCGTACGGTTATTTAATATTTATTATTAAATAATTTTAATTATTAAAAAGAGTTATTAAGTTTAAATATACCTTAGATATATATATTTATATATAAATATTATATTTATAAGACGAGAGAGTGTTAAGATATAAATCGAGTTAAATATTTTAATAAAGTGTATATATAAATAATAATACCCCGAGGCTCTAAATAGATAGATTGTTATAAGTTAAGATGAAGTATGTAGTTTGATGTTGATAAAGTAAAATTAAATTAATTAAATAGAATAATAAGTAGGTGATTTGAAAGTTTAAACGAAGTTGGATAGTAAATAGCCTAAAATATTATACTCCTTCTCGTATAAAAGTAAATTTATTTCTCTCCTTCTCCTTCCCTTTTATTTTATTAAAGTACTAAACTCCAGTTAATTTAATATATAAGACTTATATATTAATCCTTTTACTCCTACGTCTTATATTTATTAATAGCTATATATAAAGTACTACTATTTTAGTTTTATATTATATTCAATATAAAAGTAGCTTAAGCGAAGTATAATATAACCTTCAAATATATCTTTCCCTCGCTTCGTATTATTACCCCTACTTTATATTATTAATATTTACTTCTATTATTTTATACCTCGTAACTTAATAATATAGAATTATAGTATTGCGGTAAGTGCGATTCTGATTATTATTGAGAATAATTGGATATATTACGTATATATTAATTTAAATATATTAAAGTAGTCGCTATAGATTTAGAATTGGTATAGGCAAGTGGGCTGGATAAAGTTAAGATCCTAGCTAAAATAACCTTCGATATAAATAACCCTAATTTAGAATATAGGTATTTCTACAGTCTAATACTATTTAATCGTATAATTACTTTATTAAAGTATAATATTAGGATGTAAATTATAATTCTTTTCTTTTTATAACCCTATTTAAATATACTAATTTAAATTGCTAATTATAAGGTGGATATTGTAAATAGTTTATAATGTAGCTATATTTTTATAATTTTATAATTATATATTAGATATTTTAATTCAAAGTATTCTTCCGATATTAATATCGACTCTATTGTAGGCAATCTATTGCGTATAGAAATAAAGGTTGCGAGAAGGTAATTAATTAACTTTTTATTTAATATATATATATAAAATTCACTTTATTCTATATTTAGTGCGCTTATTTAATATGTCCTATCCCGACGGTGGCGTTTCGCTTGCTTTTTAAGTATTTTAAAAGATAAAGTAAGATTATTTAACGCTATTACCGAAGTTTATAAATACGTATTGTAAGTATGCTTAAATAGGTTTTAATTTAATAAATTATTTAATATAATTATTTAAGGTTACTAATAATATATTTACGGATAAATATAGTAATTATTTCTACTATTTAGTATATTATTATATAAATTCTATTTATATACACTATATATACTAATAATATATAGTTTAATAGACAATACCCTTATAGTAATAATAAATTAAAATATATTATAGAAGGAACCCCCTTACTTATATATTTAGAATTTGATTGGAACTTATAAATATTCGTCGGCTATACTCCTACTCTATAATAATTAAATATAAATAACCTTCCTAATTAGTAGATATGCTCGGTAAATAATATAAATAGATTATATACCAATATATACTAATTATATATTCAGCCCAACCTCTATATAATTAAAAGAGAGATAAGGGCCGCCTTTTGCGATTTTATATTAATTATTTGCGTAGGGGATAGATTATTTAGAACGTTTAAGAAAGAGATAAATAAGGATAGGAAGGAATAGGAGGTATATTTTACGAAAGCCGAAGATAGTACTATTACTTTAATTAAGTAAATCGAAGCAAACCTTTTCAGAAGTATCCCGTATAAATAATAAAAGTACGTACTAAATAATTTACTACCCGTTATACCCCCTTCGCTATTATATACTCCTACCTCTCTTCCGAATAAAGGGGTAAATTAAATATCTTCTCCGATATATCCTAAATATATATTAACTTAATATAGGATAATAACTTTACACTTACCGTACCAAACGACTTACTACCTATCGTACCCCCTTCGTTATTACCTACTCCTACTTCTCTTCCAAATAAAAGGGTAAATTAAATATCTTCTCTTTAATATATTTTAAATATATATTAATTTAGTATAGGATAATAACCTTATACTTACTATACTAGACGCCGCTATTAATTAGAGTAATATAGTAAATTAGAACCTAGAGCCTAATAGACCTCCTATAATCTCGCCTTTAAATTCACCTACTTTATTTAATAATTTAATAGATTATATTAAGGTATTAATTACTATAGTTCCTCCTCCCAATTAATTTATAATTTTAGACTTTATAAATATTAATAAATAATTAGTAAGTTAAGTACGGTGCATCCTATTATATATATGTAGAATTTATGTTTAACTTTTTAATAGGATTATAGTAATAAATTGTTGGATATTACTAAGGATATAATAGAGTTGTTAAACTGAGAATTTAGCAGAAAAGAACCGGAACCCCTTTCCTTTTAAAAAGTAAGTTAGATTTCCTATTTTCGATTTATTTAAGTATATATATTGAATTTATACTGGTTGGTATAGGATACTACCCCTTCTATTATTCGCCCTATAAAATTAAAGCGAGCCGTAGTATAGGTAGTTAATTACTCCTCTTAATTTAGGAAGAATAAAAAGTATAAATATAATTAAATTTATAGATATAAATATCGATATTAATAAATTTCTACCGTCTAGTAGGTTTCTATCTAGGTTCTTCTTATATATATTATATATATTAATATTTATTATACCGATAGGCGATATTCTCTTTTCGGATATATATAAGTTTATATTTATAAATAGAATTCTTATATTCAATAAGTACTATAGTTTCTTATAAATTATAATAGTTTGAATTACCTTATTAAAATTAATTTAGTTTAATTTTATTACTTTATATTATAGAAGATATTAGGTTTGTTAGTAATAGTATAAGGGGGCTTATTCCTTCTACCGCTAGCTAAATAATTAATTACTTACCTACTTACTAGTATATATATACTTATTCTTCTTATTTATATAATATTCCTTAATATAGTATCGTATTACAGTTGGTTTTTTTGTTGTGACATATGAAAATTATATGTTATTGCGTTGCATAAAATATATTGGAAGAACTTAGCTAATACGCAAGTGTAATTTACTAAAATAGCAGCTATTCACAGCAGTTTACAGGTTTATCGATCTGTCTATACAAAGAAGGTACCAAAAGCGACTTGGCACGTGATCGGACCCATATTTTCTAATGCCCCTATTCACCGTCCCCGCACCGAGCGCGAACCTGAATATCAGGGCGTGGGGCCCTTGTCGACTGGAATACAATATCTCGATATCAGGTATTCATCCAGCCGCTTTTTCTTTTCTTTATCGCTGTCTGTCTGCCCTGTGTAGCGTACAACCAATATTTATATACACTATGCATAGATATATGGTCGGTCCATGATCAGTGTCCCAGAAGCTGGCCGGCAAAGGGCATTCATTGCATGTTGAATCCTGCTCCGCAGTTTTCGCGGTGGCTGGGCCAGTGCCAGAGTGGGGATGAAGGCTGCCATGGGCCCGGGTTCGGGCTGCGCCTCCGTCATCCGGGTCCAGTCCCTCCTTCAAGTGCACTGCACGACAGGCGGGCACCCTGGTCGGTGACCCACCTTCCTTCGGGGGGGTTTTGACTTGCGACAAGACAAGATTCAGACGAAGACGCCGCCGCTCTCAAACCACAACGTCTTGCACCGACAACCTTGACCATCGCCAACCTCCCTCTTACTTCCATTCGACAAGCCGAACTGATAGCTGTTTTCCAGCGTCTTACCCACCCTTCAGAATATCGGCTACTGTTGTGTTTCTGACTTGACCTGTTCCATCCGACTTCCAACAGTCTGTACTGTCGTCAACTGGAAGCACTTCGGTTTGCTCTATCACGAGGCTGTCGCACATTGGCCTGATTCCAACCCTACCCTACCCAGGGCTACGTACCTGCCGACTGTCATCCCAACTTCGAAACCCGCCTAGCAGAACCTAAGCCTAGGCGCACCGAGTCTCAAGAAGCTTATTTCGACGACCGTTGTTCCATCGAGGAACCAACCAACCCCCTCTCAGCGCCACACCGCGGTGTCGCCAGCTGAAACAAACAACCCGCCAAACTTGACAACCAGGACATATCAACACGCCCCGACTCGTCATCACAGATTGGCAACAATGGGCTGGCAAGCTTGGGAGCTCGACCCGGAGAAGATCCCTCTCTTCAAATTGATCTTCCACGTTGCCCAGATCGTTCTGGCATTTGTAGTGTGGTGTTTGGAGATTGCCGTTTTCAAAGCTGATGATGTGCCCATCAACGGCCAAAATGGCTGGACCTTCGCAGTGGTACGTCCCACTTACGTCTTTCCTATAGAGAAGAAATATAGACTGACGATGCCGAACTACAGTTCTTCATTTCGATACCGGCCTGGATCTACCTAGGCATGGCCCCGCGATTTCCTCGGACACGCAAGCTCGCGCAGCCGCATGCCATGGTCGCCGTTGACGCCACATTCGCCATCATTTGGCTTTCTGCCTTTTCCACCCAGGCTGCATTCAACACTGCTGGATCTTGCATGTCTGTATGCGGCATTAGCAAGGCCATCGTCGGTCTCGGCTTCTTTGTTTTGTATGTCCCACCGGTGCAAAGAATCCCCTCCCCTCGAGCCACTCACTAACAACAAGTCTTTCTGATATCCAGCCTCTTCTTCTGTGTCACCACGTTCCTGAGCATCTACACCCTCATGTACTACAAGTGGAACAACCGCCTCCCCGGTTATGAAAACCTGCACGCCCGCACCCAGAACATCGACCCCGACAAGGCTGCCTTTTCGCTCGCCCCGCACGACGAAGAAGCCTACGCGCCCGTCAACATGAACGACCGGGACGACGAGCACAGCCAGATTGGCGGCGGCATCGGCGGCCACTCCGACTACGACGACACCAACACGCACCTCGGCGGCCAGGTTGGCGGCGGTGGACGCTCCGACTACTCAGACCCCTACGGCGCCCCGACGGCTAGCAGCCTCTCGGTCGACCCGTACCGTGGCCACACGCCCCTGAGCAACATGACCCCCGATCCGTACCGCGGCCATACCCCTCTGAGCATGAATACGGCCCGCACGCCCGACCCATACCGCGGCGCCACGCCCTCGACCGATTTATCTGCTGATCCATACAACCGCGGCGTGACGCCGAGCTACCTGGGAAGCCAAACCAGTCGGTACGGCGCTAGCTCGGTGGCGCCGTCCGAGAACCCGTTCAGACAGGATAACCCGTTTGACAACGATAACGATTATCAATCCTCCGTCGGCGGCGGCAGCAGGTACGCGCCGCCTAGTGTGCATGATGGGGACTACGAGGATGAGCCATCGGCAAGGTTTCCCACTGCGCCCTACGGCCGAGTAGGAATCGAACGGGGGAATGTGTAAGAATGGGATTAAAAAAAACAGAAGGGTCGAGAATTCAAGTCAAGGGATATGGATGAGCTGGACTGATCGACTTTGGATCTGGAAGCGGATGCAATACCGGGTAGCTATACGCTGCAGCATGCTTAGGTCATGTACAAAGTGTCTTGGCTACCTGCTTTCTTTTTTTTTGTTATTGGGGGCTGGCTGGCACTAGACGAAACATTTTGGGCTTTTTCTTGTGTATGTATGTGTGTAGGCTTTGTTTTATGGGGTGTCGTTGGCGAGGCGTCACAGGTCCTTGTTGGTTTATCATGCATAGAAACGAGAGAGATATCTTCGTGCATCAACAATGAATCACAAAGCTCTCATATCGGCTTCATGGAATGCTTTGTATCTGTGTCATTCTTATTAAACTCTCCCATATTTGTGGAGATCTACGTAGAACATGATTCTAGGTGACAAACAAGATATGATACGATATATGTGGATGGCTCAATGGCCCTAATTCTTTTCATGTACTTTGAGAAACGCCTAAAACGCCCGTGGCCTTAATGAATAGTATGTATGCTGCACAAGAAATCCTGGTTCCCGTCCCATCATCCGTTTTGCTTTTGCTCATTACCGTTGAGCAAGGGAGCGCGAGCCGAAGTAGCTCCGTCACCTGTTTCTTTGCCAGTTCCCCATTCCACGAGAGGGTCGCCCCCTGAAGCGAAGTATGATGAGGCGACAGCGGGGAGAGTCTAACTGGCATTATACCAGTCTGAGAGAGAAAGAGAGACAAAGAGAGAAAGACAAAATCCGTTGCTCTCTTCTTTCGAGACCTGTCGAGCAGAGCCATCTCGGCTGAAGGATCAGCCGTGTTGGGTCGCTCTTTCTCCCTCCCGCCGACTCTCGTAGCCCAGCTTACAGGACGAGACTGGACATGGGTCCGGGCATTTGTCGCCAGGCTCCCTCATCTCTACCCTTATCTTCAGACCACAAACCGAGCTCACCGGTGATCCCAAGAACATCCCCTTGCAAGAAGCAGTCACATTCCAGTGATGATGAAGTTCACATCACACTCGCGCATGCAATTTGCCCCCTTCTTCCCCTCCCTCGTTTCTTCGTCCGCTTCTTTACTGCAACAAGCCAGCCTTCCTCAACCGCTTGGTAATGTCGCCCTTGGTCTGCTGCATCGGGTTTAACTTGATGTCGCGCACCATGGCAGCTACATCGTCGCCGTGCTTAGCCACTAGTCGCTGCAGCCATTCTAGCTCGCGCTCGCTCTGGTAGCGCACCGTCTTCTCCACAGGGCGCGACGCCTCCTCCTCGAGCATCCGGACCACCTCGGGCCGGCTGCTCTGGGCAATCATCTCCTGGCGGTCGTCGCTGATGCCGTGCCATTCGATATCATGGGTTGGGTTCTTGGGCTTGGGTTCCTCGGATTCGGAGTCGGACTCGATCTCGTTGAGCGGGTCGTTGAGCGGGTTGTCCGAGCGCAGGACCTTGACGATCTTGCCCGAGGCGTCACGCTCGACCTTGACCTCGCGGACCTCGAACAGGCCGCGATCGGCCGACTTGACGGCCAAAGGATCATCCTTGGTGATGCCGGCGTAGTTGGCGGCGGCGGACTTCTTGGCCATGCCGCCGGCGGCGGTGCCGAGCTTGGCGACGAGACCGAAGCGGGAGTAGTTTTGTGAGAGGGTCTCCTTCTTGTTCCTGTAGTACATCAATTTTTGCATGTCAGTACTGAATCTCCTCTCGAATATCTGGCAACAAAAAGAAGAGAAAGGTACTTACCAGGCCTTGGCAACGATGCCGCTGCCCTGGGGGTTCAAGACCTTCTTCTTGATGGTATGCGTCTGGACCTTGGCGCGAGACGAGCGCTTCTTGCGCTTCTGAAGTTCTCTGCCCATTGTTGCTGTGGTTTTCGGGAAGTAGGTACTATGTGGTGTTGCTGAAAGGACAGGAGTTCGACTGCCAAAAGATGCTGGGAAGAAGAAGGCGAAATGGGAGTAAACCAGCAAAGAACGATGACGGCGACAACAACAACGAAGGCGGAAGTTGACCAAAATTTCGGGGGAAACCACCCCAGAGAACTCGATTGAACTGGAACTGCAATGGCTCCTGTCCGATAAGAGAATTATAGTGGGGCTGTTGTCCCTTATCGACCTTACAGGTTGTTCGTTACTTGGCAAGCTTGGGTACGTTCCCTCAGTCCAGTCGCCAGCTGGCAAGAGGGCCGTAATAAAGATACAGTCCCTACTGCGTAAGTGTGTACCTAGGTAGTGTAAGTGGTGTATTGTATGTAAGCACGTACATAAATACCGCTTCCTCAGGTTCCGTTTCTAATCCTCTTGTATCTTGCTTGCCTTTATTGCCGTCACCAGTTCGTTCATCAACAATCCTTCTCCCAAGGGTGATGATGGCAACTTACCTAACGACTATTTCCTCGGAATTGGACCCTAACTTTCACGGCCATCATAGCCGCGGCTTCTTGTTCTGCTCGCAACTGGTGAGGCGCCAGCGGCCGCGCCAGTCACCACCTCACCATTGTCACCATGATCATTACCCATTGGAGATATGAACAGACTTGTAATCATTGCTAAATAACTAGCTACGCACTTTGCAAGTTTTCCGGTAGGGCAACTTGATTCCCGTCTCATCCCATCCCCAAAACACCCTCCATGGCCCCCGCCACTATCCATTCGACGCAGGCACGCGGGTCATGCCTGAAATTTCATTTCTTTTTTATTCAAATCCAACCCGCCTTCAAATGTCAGCCTTGTACTTCCAAAGACATTCGGTAGTATGCGACCTAACTGTTGACATGTTCATTTCAAGTGCCTCGGTCATCATCACCCTGCTACATGCCGGCCAATGCCCATCAGAGCCCGGAAGAACACTGCGCAGAATGGGAAGCCGTTCGACATACATAGGTGTACTGTAGTGGCCAGCCAATTGTCTTTCATGGTGTTCTAGACGTTTGCCTATACAAGTACCTAGACAGCGACCGAGGTCTTGCTTTTTCTTCCCCAACTCCTCTCTCTTCAAACGCCCAGCCCATAGTTCGCAGCAGAACTCAACATCTTACCCACCTCCCCCTCCTTCTTCAACCCCATCCAACCTCAATGCAACATGGAGATATTCAGAACTTGATGAGGGGGGCCATGCTTGGGATAGTCACCTTCCTGTTAAGTCTAGGCGTAGACTTCGTTAGCCATGAGGTTTAGTCGAAATGAGGGGGTAGTTGGATACATGTCGAGCGGGATGTGGGGAGTGGTAGCGGCGAGGAGGTATACCTCTCAGTACTTATGTACGTACTACTTGGACACACGATTTATGGCAACGAGTTGACAAGGAAACATCTTTGATTAGCATCACCCCCTGCTTCAAAAAGATGCTTTGAGATAGACTGTAAGCTGTGGGCAAGATGCTTTCTGGGCTTAACTCAATCACTCTGTCTGTTATTGCCATTCAATCCCATAATCTACGATGGGTATCCGTCGACGACCACTCGAGAAGGATGGGAGGGGCAATTCGGCTTTAGACGGAACGGATGCGCAAAGGTAGGTATTCACCCGTCTTACACGCTCATATCGACCTCTTTTCCCCTCCTCAAGAATGTCTTGAGCCTCCAACAGAACGTGGAACTATTACTTCTTCGGATTTTGGTTTCCATGTAGTTTCTGTAGTGTAGTATTTTCTTCTTTGCCCCTCTCCTTAGTCTTCCGGGGAATTTCACGACCTACTGCATCTGATGCCGTGAAGGGTCTAGGCTAGGCGCTACCCCGGATTTTGAAGATGTACGTACGTAATAAGGTGAGGAGGACTACCGAATCAATCCAAGATTTCAACTCGAGGTCTTAGAGTTGGGTTACTGTATACACACAGTCAGACCAAGGAACATGTCACGTTTTGACCTATGCCATGCCATACATATGGGTTGAGAATGAGAGTGGCTGCGCAGTCGTCTGTAGCCCGAGAGAAGTCATACCAGACTCTACTTGTAGTGTAGTGTGTTAGGGAGTGTACGATCTTTCTCCTCTGGGCTTCGACTGTCACAGTTGATCGTCGAAAATGGGCATCTATGGCCGACCTTTGAAATTCAAACCAGTGTCATCTCCAACCGAACTTCGTCTTCTGAAAACTTCTTCCATAAACTCATATCTAATTGATGTGCCCCTTTGACCAATTTCTCTTGGATTTGTCGATGCAGTCAGTACTGGACAGCCAATCTGTAACTGACTGACTGCCTTTGCACCACCCTCACCACCATACATAGTATCATTCGTCCACCCACCACCACCTTGCATATTCGCCATTCACACGCACAGTTTCTCAGCCCACGGTTTTTCTAGAACCACGATCGTCTCCTTCCCACGGCATTTTGTCCATCCGCTTTATTGTGTTGTTGTCAGCATCAAGTCCATACTAGTTCCCTATAAGTCATGAGTACCGGCGGCAACGACAGGACTGAAGTCCAGCATTTATTTTGCATACCACACAACCCCCTCCCCCAAAGCACGAGACCCCCAAAATCAAGCACTTTAGAGGCAGGTAGTATTCAGATATGAGATTGGTGCATTGGGCATCTACCTACATAGATTGGTACGTGCCTCTCCCATGTTTTTGTCAATGGACCCAATTAGGTAGCTATCTATATAGCTACAGTGCCATCTTGCGCTCTCTCGGTAACAGCTCTTGATTACCATTCATGCGCGGTGCCCCAAAGCCAAGTAAGGAGCCAAGAGGTACCGACAATGATACCACCGCCGTGGTAACCTTGGCAATGCATGTAGCTTCTACCTTCCAATGTATGTCGGTACCTAGGTAGGTATGTATGGGAGAAACCCCGATATGACGGATAGGAACAGTGAACGAGATGGAAAGGAACTGAACCGAGAGAAGACGCGGCTTTCCGAACCGACGTGCCACCACCATAGATACCTCAGTCCGGATTGATGTGCAGCAGTATGTCTGTTCATTTCTCTCGACGGGCAAGACTAGGTAGATTAGATGCCTCGGTACCTAAGCAGCTTCAATTCTCTTCCTATTCGAAGCTGAATAAAACCACAACCTTCCCCGTATGCTTCCCAACCCGTCATCCTATTCATCCCCGGTCATATATGCATATAGTAGTAGTACATGTAAAGGAAGGCTAATTTTTGTGTGTGCCTAAGCGCCGTGACCAGACCCAAAGCCAAACATGTGATCCGAAAACAGAGAGATCCCGCTCCCAAAAGATGGACAAAACACCAGTAAGTACCTAGTAATAGCAGCAGTAACCAAAGCAACCAACCAACCCCCCTGTCACCTGTTTGAATATCAGAACATGATCCATTCCACATCCACACCAGGTCCCCCAATGCACCTCGACCAGTTGAATGGTCCGCTGCGCATCATGCCCCTCATTTTGGCACCGGGACCATTTTCCTTTACATCCTCTGCCCACAGGCGTTCCAAAACGTCCAAGGCAGCCATGTTGTTCATGTAGCCGCTGCGAGCCATAATATCGCGGCATTTGGACCTGACAATGTTCTGCTGTAACACGTTGACGCATTCGCTTCCAGCCACAAACAGAGGCCAGAGCAGGAACTTCTCCGCACTGCTGCCTGCTTCCAGGCTGGTGGCATAGTAAACAACCTGGCTGACCAGATCCCGGAAGTGACTATGAGAGCTAGGGAGGTTGGGACTGGCCAGGCGTTCCGTGTACAGAAGCGCCGCATACCGGAATGCTTCGCTCAACGAGCCCAGATCGCGCACCTGTGAGCCTGTAGGCGGCGGCGACAACGTTGGCGCCAATGAGGCCACGACCCTCGACGCGTCAAACTCCCAGCTCTGCAGGGCAGTGCGCGCGTCCTTCCACTCGCGCCAGAATGTGCTGCCGTGATCGTCGTATCCCATGGATGTGTGACCTATACCCGTCATTTCGTCGTCCTCCATGGTCGAGCCGAGTCCGCTGCCCTCGAATCTCATCGGCTGGAAGCTTCCGAACAAGTGATGGTGCTCAGACGGGGATGACTTGAAGCCGCCACCACCAAGAGGCGAAGGGGTGCCGCATAGGCTGTTGGCGCGTGCACGCTGGGCGTTGGCCAGAAGGTTTTGTACCGGTCGATGCTGGGAAAGCAAGTTCAAACGACCTAGCTTGACAATCGTCTTGAATAGCTCACGATCACAGCCTACGAGATTTTCCGTACCAGGTGGAAGAAGTTGCGAGTCAGGAAGAAGGCCATAGAAGGATGTGTTGAGCTGAGCTTCCCGATCGTTGACGCTCGCAGTGATAGCATCAAAGTATGTGAATAGCGCCTCCATCCATGCCGAGTCTCTTGATGCAGGATAGGAAGACATTCGACGTAACCCTAGTATCTTCTTAACTCCTGCAAACTGGGTTTGAAACTTGGCGACGCCGGACTCAGCCATCCGGTAGTGGCAAAGTATGAGGATGGTGGCCAGGACTGAATCATGAGTCGACTTCTCCGGGTCATTAAGCTGCTCATTCAGCAGATGAACAGCCAGGTTCCTGTGTTGATACTCCTCGGAGAGGGACTGGTCCTCTGGCTGTGTATCCGAGTAACCGTCGAATGGGCTTGCATCCAATCGCTTTTCTCCAACGTCGCGCATGTGCTGTCCAAGACTCAGCCGTCGCTTAATCCTGAGGTTGCATGCGGCGAGTGCACAGATGGCATGCTGCAAGCTCCTGCTAGTGGTACCGAGCTGCAAGATGTGTTCCCTGAACGGGTTGCTGGGGTTGTCGATAAAGACCATGCGGGGACAAATGGTCTTCTCGTAATAGTCCATGAAGAAAGGCATCTTATGGATGAGATCAGGGCTTACTCGCAGGATCGGGGAGGGTGATTGCGAAGGAAACGAAGTCGGCCACGGTAGCTGATTATGCTCGTGGACACTTTGCGAAAGTGATTCGTCGTCTGCATTGGATGGTGCCCAGAACGGGCCGTGAGATTGGACGCTGGTACTAAATGTCTCCAAGTCGGATGGTGTTCTCGGCACTTGAACGGCGCTGTCGTTAGTATGGATAACATGACCGCCGAAAGTAAAGTGGCTCACCGAAGACATCACATTCTTGCACCATCTTGCGACTCAGCTGGGCTTCTAAGCTGTCCACAGGAGATACTCGCAGAGGGAGACTAGCAGTAGGCTCTGAGGGCGAGTAACCGAGGCTGGGACACGAGGTCGGAGGCCTGTGGGACTCGATCATCACGGCGGATGGATGGGTATGCTGGACAGATGTGCCATGGCCGGGATAGCTATCGTAGACAGCGGTCGGGCTCTGAAGGGGACTGTGGATGTAAGAAACATCGTCTCTCGGGAACGAGTGAGCGATGGGAGACATGTAGTCAGTTTCGCTTATAGAGTCCATGTGGGATGCCATGGAAAGCGACATGCTCCTTCCTGGATATCCAGAGCCGTCGTGAGGAGACATGGGTGAAGTAAACGGGATGTGAGTCCAGCCGGGTGGTGGGGCTTCCGTCACGGGGGACATGTGAGACATATCGAAGTGATGAAAAGGCGGACCAGACAGTGGTGAGTGAAGAGGTGAGTGAAGATCCACAGACGACGGCTGCTCTGTCTCCTCACGTTTAACACGATCCTCTGTTTCCGAGTACTGGCTGACGGATGCGACCGAACTAGTGCGTTGCCTCGTTGTTGGCGACTTCAATGCCGTCACTCCTTTTCCGGGGTTCACGGGTGGTGACTTGGCGATGGGTAGCGATAGGCCTCGAAGCTTGCCTCGACTGGCAACACCGACACCCCAAGTCAACTGGGTCTTGTATCCCGAGCACTCATTTCCAATTTCGAGACATTGCGAACAATACGGTCTCCTCCGGTCGCACTTAACATTTCTCTTGGCGCAGGTAAAGCAGTCGTCGGCAGCTCCGCCAGCGGGCGCCCTTCTCCTACGCTTCCTCGCGGAGGCAGCATCTTTGGCCGTCGCAGCAGGTGGGGCGTTGATGGGGGCAGTCATGGTGGTGACGACTGCGGGCCGTGATGGTTGAGTATGCTGCAGGTATCGAGTCTCAGAGATATCATAAGGAGAAGCTGTCCAAACAGTCGGCAGGTAAGCTTGGCCAAGACACCGGTCAGGACTGTCGAGGACGGAAGTTGAGTGGTATGGATAAATGGGCGTTTAGTGTGGATAGACTTGGCCCATAGCAGGGAGGCGAATAGACCTGGGAAGTGGGAAAGAATAAAAAGGCAGAAGGAAGGGGTGGCGTCCAGCGATGCGATCTCTGGTCGATGGCCAGTCTTTAACTGAAAACCCCAGCGACAGCTACGAAGAGTGAGTGAGAGAGTCCATCTAACGAGGCCGCGGGAGACATCGAGGCTTGTCTTGCATGCAGCATGGCCAGCCAGCAACCAAACAGCAATTCGCCCGCTTGACCAGTCACCTAGCGCACTGCTTAGTCCTTAGTGTAGCCCGCTAGCGTATCCGAACCCCCTTGATATTGATGGGGTAGACGTGTAGTGTACATGTATAGTGTAGTGTACACTACATACACGAAAATACAAAGGGGGCCATCTTTAGCTCGAGGCTTTTCCTTTCGACTCTCGAGTCTCCAGTGTTGCGCCCTCTGTGCCGGGGGCGGAAGAGAGGCCCTGGAGTGGATGCAACGGCCGGTGCATAACAAATGAGAAGACCCGAGAGCACAAGAGCGACAAGGGGTGGTGAGAGTGGAGGAGGGTGTCTTGGTCGCAACACCCTGCAAGTAGCAGCAGGCTCCATTCTGGTTGCTAGGTGGAGATGGTTCTTGAAAGGGTAACCCGCTCGAGACTGCTGCGAATGATGACTAGGTAGCCCTACTAATAGGCAAAACAGCAGCAGAAATGGTGAAATCGCCGAGGCCAGAGCACCGTGTACGCAGCAAAGCGACATGTTAGACCGTGATTTGAGAGAGTACCATTTCGTCAAGAACGAGAGGCATCCCAAGATGGATGTTTGGTTGTGTAGTCGAACAATTGACTGTACGGCGCAGCCTCTCCTCGAGTGACCAAAGTCTCAAGCCTCCCGGGCGACTCGGCACATGGCAATCCCATGTCCGGCTCAGCTTCGGGTCGGTTCGATCACCAACAGCTAGGTGGTTTGCTGTCATTCATCTTCTCTCTTCGAACCAAAGAGCCGAGAGGCGGCCGACTTGGGGATGAACATGTATACGTAGATATGTCTTGCCTCCGGGCAACCAGTTCAGCCACTGACGAACCACTGACGCTTTGTCGGGGATGTTGTCCCTGAGCACTGGGAAGACGGGATGCCTTCTGCGAAGAAAGCAAGCGCTGAAGAGGTATTAGTACTGTAAGGACGCCACAGTCATGCTGCCAGTATCTAATCAGAGGTTGGCTAGTTGGAAGACATCTCGGTGTCGTCTCACAGTACACTATTGGTTGCTCAATGTTGTGGGATCAAGACGAACGCTGGCTCACTGGACATGGATCCCCAGGCCCTGCGAAGCAGGGTATGTAGTGTATTGTCAATGTGCAGGGACCGAAGGGCTTTGATAGGGACCCCTGGGAGTAGCTTTTGGTGCTGTGATTGCAGGAACAGGAATCAGTGATTCAGTGAATTCCCGAATCCGCTTCCCCAGCTTGGCACCAATTTTCGCACACGGCTCGCCAAGTGGTTCTTGGATTTTTCTCCGAGACAATTTAGATGCGTCAGATCTCTCAGCCGTAGTGTAGACGGCGAATGCCCATAGTGGTGGAGAGACTAGGACTCGGGAAGTCGACGAGATCGCGACGGGCTTTCGAGCGTCCGGTTTTTCGGATATGTATCTGGATGACTTCAGGGTGCTGCTTTCTAACCTATGTGTGGGCTGGATGGTGCAATGCCCAGCCCAGATAAACGACGTAGCATCAGCCCATAACAAGCTTCTTTGAGGGGACACTGAGGAAGAGGGCTCACAAGGACCTGGCCTGCCCGCCTGGGAGGGTTCCAGGGCAGTTGACTTGCATTGTCGAATAACGGTTGGCTGGCAGGGTGGTCGAAAGAATGGCGTTGGGATGGTGGGCGAGCACGAACTGTGTGGTTGCGAGGTTGCGACGGACGACAAGCGAGAGGAGCGAAAGGACGGACAGGGGAAAGTTGCTGATAAGCAGTCCATCCATTGGCTTTTTCCTGGCTCCCGCTCATGACGGGATATTGCGCGGGGGGCAGCCTCGGAACCCAATCAGCAAAGACTTTTAACCTCGGCCTTTTTGCGTAGGGCTTGGCGCAATTGCAATTCTGTCAGCGTCTTTCCTCCTCTGCGAGAGTGCAAGACCTCTGCTCTAAGAAGTCTAGAAGGCTTCTTTCAAAAGGTGTTGCAACAATATCGTGTGTTATCTACCATCAGCTCCCGTCAGCCCATGCTCATGGTTAAGAAGCAACACCATGACCTCATCTGTACCTCTTGGACTTGTGGGCACAAGAAGTGTGTGATTGCGCCATGTTAGGAAAAAGAACTCTGGGGGAGTAAATACAAAAAGTAGGTACGTACACACGTAGCGGTGGTACCTGACAAGATCCACATGTGGCCAAGCCAGTGAATAGCATCAAGGCCAGTGACTCGTACATACCCTAGGTAACATTACTCTCTGCTGTCAATTACATATGGCGACCTCCTTCTCTTGCGCGATACTTTAGGACCATGGCGCGGTATGCTCAAGACAAGGTAGTTACACTCGACTGATTGAAGTCTTCATTGATCGCTAATATCCGTCTGATGCAACCGCTATGGAAACGAACCCCCATCTTCCAGCACCACGTCACAAGACCTTTATTTTTCAACTCACGTACGGCACACCTCAGTCCTCTACAGTCAGTGCTCCATTTGGACCGCAATTCGAATCTCCTAGCTGTAATACGATAATGCTATCGACCAGGGAGCTCATATCGACGTCGGCGCAGCCTCGCGGGCCCAACGAAGCAGAGACGTCTCACATTTGATGTCTGAACACGCAAAGACAGTGAATGTAGCACCTATAACAGTCCTCATTTACTGTTCTCACACCGCTTGGCTGTGGTGGTACTTCATGGTGGCTCAAGGACAGTATGATATCCGGTCTTCATCACAGGCATGCAACCTAGATATGCCATCCCGCTCAACCGGTTAGTGAGCTGACTCCACCTACCTCTAGTCAGTGTGGGATCTCGCAAAGCCAGTGAGTGGGGGGGAGTTCGCTATGGTCGCCATACGCCGGGGCCATCTATAGTGTTGCCTGTGTTCAATATATCTGTGAGCCTTTCAATCTCCGTCGCAAGACAATTCTTTGGTTCTGGGGCCAGAGCATTGCAGAGCATGACTGTCTTTTTGGTGTGTACTTCATTCACTGCCGCGACTGCCTCTAGCAGAAGACGGCCAACCCAGCTTCAAGGTACCTACACATGTCGATGGCCTTGCGGATATTGAAGGCCATGAAAGAATACCATTAATCCAAACCGCCTGGCAACTCTGTGTGATCGCCTATATCAGTTCAGACGCAGTACCACACGTCCACCTCACGCGAGGTTAGGTTAGTACTGCATGGCGCCGATCAAGATGTCTTTCACCTCCCCAAACCGGCGTAAGTCCATGCGACTTGTCTCTTTCAACTGCATCCCGGGCATGATAATCCCAGCCTTTTCCTGACTTCCCGCCTTCTGGCGGGCTTCCATGCGGGTGACCTTGGCCGGGCGAGCGAACCAGAACATGTCCCCAATTTTATCGGCCAACCCCGATATCTGTGGTGGTAGTAAGGCCGGATCAACGTGGCAGACTGCTAAAGCGAGCGTGGGTGAGAGATAGTGAAGATGGTGTGTTACGCGGCGGGCAAAAGCAGTAATTGACATCACTAGCATCAGAGACAACCACTCAACACCGCAGAAATTCAAACAGACCTATCGACAGGGACAACAGTGAGACTTATATGGTGGTGTAAGTTGCTGGGTCAGGTTTGTACACAAAAGCTTGGCATTACGTAGCAACGATTGTACGACTTGATACCACACAGGTGTCATCGATGGAAGAAAGGGGGGAAGGAAGGGAAGATAAAATGCCGCCTTATCAATGGACACGATGTGACGTCTGGATGCTTCCTCCAGGGGCAACTCGCCCACATCTTCTTCGCGCAAAAAATACGCGCGCCTTCCACGTCGAAGCGCTGCCCTGGGCCCTACAGTGGAACTCCCGGGAAAGGAAAAAAAAAAAAAAATATTATTCCGCCATCAAACTGAAGGGTTCCATTCGCAGATGCAAAATTGAACCCTTGCACTGCGACTCTTTCAACGTTTCCCCTTTCATGTTCCGCGCAGCGCCCAACCGTTCAACCTCAAGCGGTGGATATCCTTTGCAGGGATACCCCTCTATAATATTTCTCATGGTCAAGCTCGCAAGGTCTGGCCTTTCTCGTGAAAGGTCCTCCGGGAAGAAGATCTCGGCAGTGCCCACGAGGTGTGGTGATCTTTGGAGTCCTTTGTCTCCGAAACCACTTTACACCTCGGGCTAGAAAAAAACACAACTTAGGTTCGGACCGAAATATCTCAGATCACGCGCCGGTGATGTCTAGAGGCTTTAACTTTCCCGTCCGTACCATTGACTCTCCACTCCGTGAGCCCCATGTGAGTGCTGTCTTTCGTTCCAAGTACTGTACCGGGGCCGGTATACATAGCATATAGTGTACACATTACCTCCTGCCCCGGCGGCCCATGGGCCCCGGCGGCTGTGGAGACAGATCTGAGAATGGGATTCAGGTAGATCTATCTGTGGAAACCCAAAATCCAGTTCATCGTTGCACTTCCAGGACAGCAATGACGGCAGGACCCTCTCCTACAAAGATTCTTAAAGAGCCATGTGTTAACAGCCCGGCAGTGAGCAAAGTGGATGACAAAAGACGGCAGACGAGGCATCTCTTTTCAGGGCGGTTTGCGTCCACTTGCGGCCCCCGCCCCCCGCCCCCCTCATCCTTCCCCTCGCTGAACTTGAGATTCTGCTGATGTGCAGGTAATGATGGAGGTGTTCGTTCCTTCCCACCAACTGACGAGACTAAATTGAAAAGCCCGCAGCGCCACAGGGAAGTTTTCACACCTTTACATCATGATAGAGGCAGAAACTTGCTTCATTCGTCGCCCTTCCCGTTTGTTAGCCACAGTCAAGCCTCTGACGACTGTTCTACCTACTTTACACGACACTGCGGCTCGCCTACCAGGCGTTCCTTCAGTTGCGTCTGGAAAAGACCCTGCACGCTTGGCCTCCTTGGCCGTTGGAAGACCCGTAGGTAACGCCCAGCGTACCGTTCAATCCTCAAGCCTTCTTCCTAACTGCCTGGCCGTTGGGCTTGTTCCCTTGAGCTTCGCGACATGAGTTGAGCGGCTGGTCTAGCCTGTCATGGTAAACAGCTCCGTTCTAGGTCTGTTCAAGCGAATACTACGGCACGGCATCGCGTGCTGGCACCATTTGTGAATGTGTGGGGGTCCCTTTCTTTTCTAACTTTTCCGTGAATTTGGTCAAATGGTGGGCCCGAGGGTCTTCCGAGAAAGCCAGAGGTCGTGTATCTGAGAAGACACAACGGTTGAAGCTCTCATGAGATGTGGATAAGCTGTCGCATCCCAAAGCTGGCACAGGTACGCTGAATCATTATTTTGCTATCTCTCGGAAGGTAACTGAAAGAATTATGTTGATGCTTCTTACATGGTAGTTCTTGCGACTGACACCGCCAAAGAGCTATGGCATAGACACCTTATTGTAGGTAGCATGTCGCGTGCTAAACAGCCCGCTAGCGGTAGGTTTGTTGTTCACTGTATCGGTGGAGAACTGAAGCATCCGTGCCTTCCAACGGTCCACCCATGCGCAAAGCTCCCGAATCTTTGCCTTTCTTTTCCTTCACATGCCAAGGTTCCGTCATACACTTGAGCCCTGGTAGGTCGGCGACCCGTAGTTTGCGCCATCACGAATTTGCATAAAGTTATCTCAAAGAAGTAATCAAATCGCCAAGGTCTCTCTTCGTTCTCCATCAACAACGGCCGCCTCCACAGAAGTGGGAATGATGTTCGGTTCACTGCCCGAGCGTCCGAACGACTTCCTCTGCTGACTTCATTGGCTCCTTCACCACCCCATGTTCGTTCAGACCACCGAAAACACGCTATGTAGCAGCACTAACGAGAAGGCGTCAGAAGGAGGTCCACTGAAGTGTGTACATTACCCTATAAGACGATTTGACGTCGAGATGAGAGGCACATGGGAGAATGCAACAAACTGAGGGCAAAATCAGCAAAAAGTCTTGAAGGTGAGCTGAGATGTATGACTACGTAGAGGATAGTCGAACACCCACTTCAACCTCAGCGGACCCGGTACCTGGCCGCTAGAACGTGAAAGGAAGCATCTCCCTTCAATTTTCAAATGCCGTCACGCTGTCCACAAGATGATAGTGTACACTACATGGCGCCCTCGCTGTCCGCTAGTGTACTATCACCGTTCATCACCACCTCACACTGGCCCTGCCGATCCTTGTCCACAACGAGTCTAGCCTGCTGAGACCAGAATCGCACCTAAAACTCGTGGGCGCCGGTGGACGACAATGATGCGGGGAAGTTGTGCCCATCCTGTTTTTTCATCTTTTCTTTTTTCCCTCTGCGTGATTTCAACACCAGAACAGCACTCCTCCGTTCGACATCTACTGTGTAAAGACCGCGTGCAATTGGCTTGAAATGACCGCGTGATCTCTTTGCCCACAAGTTCTTGCCAGTTATTCATCTTCAACGCTCCTTTTCGCATGCCACTGCAGTCATCCTCTTACACGACATGAGGGTAATGGTTTTTTTTTTTTTTTTTTTTTTTTTTTTTTTTGTTAATCGTCCATGTCAGCCGTTTGTTAATTTCTCTGTGGGTTGGTCGAACCGTCTTTTCCGTCGATGGCCACGTACTTGAAAAATGCGATGCTTCATTCCTCCACGCGCATCATTAGGGTTTGACCTTTCTATACCAGCTGCCTCTGCGTGGGCGAAGCTCTTTCCAAAGTTCTGAGATATCAAAAAGTCCCAGATGGGGCAGGTCACAAACCGCTAGCCTAATCTGGAATTTATCTGGTTTCTGATTGGTGGATGAGATGGTATCCAGTACTTAAATACATCTGACAAGTCTCGCAGGCCCGCGGCATTGTTTCGCTATAACTCCACCTCGCCCCCGTCGTCGGTACCCCAACCTCAATTTCACTTTCAGGCTTCTCCCCCACTTTCCGTTCCGAAGACTCCCGCCCTCCGTCGTCCAGATAGGCCTGTGGCTTGGCTGTCGGCCATTTCTCGGAGCGTTCCTTTACTTGGCTCACTGATGTGGCTGTGGCTCGGAATGCCCGTGGTCGTGAGTCTGCCCGATTTTTACCTTCCTAGTAGTGTAGGTAGTGGCCTAGTGGTTCACCTTTAGCTAGCGCTTGGATCCTTAAATTTCGACCAAAAACAAACACCATAGCAGATGGAGAGATTATCTCCAACCAGGCGAGTCCTCCTCTGATACAGCATCCGAAACGACGCCGTAAGCATATTGGTCATGAAGTTGGCACTATCGCGCGGCACAAAACATGCCCTTGTCACTATAATATCACCGCACAACTGATGACAATCTTCTGTGTACCATGTTATCTTTTTAAGATTTCAGATATCGAATGCAAAGCCAACCATTTTGGTTTCCGAAGGGGCGCCAATCCACACTCGACTAGTGTAGTGTAATATCATCAGCTGGACTTCGGAGCCCGCCGTATCCAGATTGAATAAGTCTCGGCCACCCATTGGCTTGTTCCCACTTCGATGGAACGTTGTAATCCTGGACAGCAGCACGCGAGCCTTGCTCGAGCCTTGCTGATTCGCGCAGCCAAGGGCCCTGTCGACGGGATTCCAGTTCTTCACACCTCAAATGCCTGGGCAACCAGATACTTCCTAGACCATGCGCTCCGCTCTCCTCATTGTAACCTAGTGTGTATAGTCTCCCCGGAATCGCATCTTCTCACCTTGTCACCGAGGCTGTTCCCGCCTCGGCATTTGACTCTGCTCGAAGCGAGCAGCGACATCGGCCTGGGCAACCGGGATGTCATGATATTCTTTTGAAACTCTTTTTTTCTACTTTTTTCGTTTTTTTTTTTTTTGTTTCTCGTGCCGTACCTAGCTGCTTTCCGACATCCGATTATTTCATCATTGCTGGCGAAGTGGACTCTTTGAAGACCTGGTGCTCTCCATAGATCATCTACAGTACGGCTGAGATCACGGGGGGGCTAAAACGGCACGGGCGGGTACTGATGCCACCATCTTTTTTCCTCCACAGCTGTGTCATTAGCTTTGCAATGCTTGCAGAAAGGGCGCTTCCGGGTCATGATCGACAAAGACAACTACGCGAACGAGATACTGCATAGTACACTCGTCCGAGTTGCTATCCTCACTTTCACTTGCAAAGTTACGTTGTCAGCAACATCGCCTTGGTACCAACCACTGGAAATACATACACAGTACAAGCTGACGGGGTTCCGGGGACAACCTTCACTGAGGGGGAGGCACAGCTCTCTCCGCTCCCGAAGGATCGCCACTCTTCAACCTCGGAGTTGGCTTTCTCACTCTGTTCGAGGTTCGAGGCCATCTCTCTGGCCTCTCTCCTTGACCAGTAGTTCTGGAACTTCGAACAACTGCGGGCAACTGCCTTGTGTATTTCCATCTTCAGAATCCACAGCTGATCGTCTCAGCTCAGTGCTACGTATCATGATTCAATACAAGCGCCCTGTGTTGCACATATAATAGTACGGGTGTGAGCTGTAGATGCGAGGAGTGCCTGGCGCTCAGCGGCAAGGTGGCGGCCTCAGGCGAACCTGATACCTTGGGGTCTGATTTGCTGCCTAGGCGATTCGTCTGTTGTTGACCAAGGGCCCCTTTTCTTTGGACATCTTGAGTATTTGTAATGTCAAGTATCGAACTTCAAACTCTGAGGCTGA
The DNA here is from genome assembly GCF_000182925.2 of Neurospora crassa OR74A. Lineage (NCBI taxonomy): Eukaryota > Fungi > Ascomycota > Sordariomycetes > Sordariales > Sordariaceae > Neurospora > Neurospora crassa. Next base: position 4,491,573 of record NC_026505.1, read on the forward strand.
GCTCGGGCGGGAAGTACTCCATGTGTAACAAACCGTGTCATGATGGCCAAGCTCTTGAGTGGGCATTTCTTACTGGTCTGAGGTCTCTGTTCATTCGTGCCATCGAGTACCTATTATTTAGCGGTCCTTGCTTTAAGGTTCTCTGAAGACTCAAACAAGTACAACACCCCATCCTTTCGCGAGATACAGTTAAAAAGGGTTTATCCTAGCATCTTCATTTGTCGATTACAGATCAAATCGAACAGTCAACCGGAGCACGCTCTGGCTCCAATTTGACCTTGAATTCCCAACCCGCGAGGCTGGGAACTCGCTCGCTGTACCCAGACTCTGCCCCATAAGTGTTTTCCAACACCACTGAACGAGCATATGTCAAAGAAGGACCTTGATAGGAGTAGCTTGAAGTACTATGATATAGGATGGGGTCTGTTTTTGGTGAGCTTAGGGTTTACATACGTCCCGCTAGGAGTTTCGTTGCCAGTATACATCTGGATGCCTTCCGAGAAACTATGGGTTAAAATCGACGATGGGCAAAAAAAGACAGAGATTTGCGATAACATTGCTGATGATTCAGCCAGCTGATCTTCATGCAAGTCACTGAAAGATTGAAGCTGAACAAGTTGATTGACCTGGGAATGAAATAGGGGTTTGAAATCGAGATTGTCGTGCCTTTTCGGCCCTCGAACATAGCCCTAAATACCCGTTTTGACGGGTGTCAACTTACCTGTAGCGATGCCGACAGTATATGTGAGTGGCGGGTGGAGGTGAGTCATGAAGTTCTCGTTAAAATGAATTGTAATAAAGATGAGTACTTGCCATATGCGTACCTCTGCTCATCGCTTATTTTCCCGTCATCTCATGAATTCTGACCAAGTTGTCATTACAAGTTTTGACGGGTGTAAGTGAAGTACTGGTACTTACCACGCGCATACTACAGTACTCATTCACGGAAGCCACAAACTATGACAAGAAGTTGGACCGGAACAGAGCCGACTGCAGGATCTAGGCCGTCAGGTCGTACCTTCAAATTGGCGGCTGGAGGGTATGTAAGAAGGAGCCATAGAGAGCAAGTTGGAAAGAGCGAAAAATCGAAAAAGTTCCTTCTCTCTATAAATGACACACAATTGTATGTACATTGGAAGGAGCGAAATATCTTCTTGTTGCACATCTCCGTTCCAAACATTGAACCTCCTCTGCGAGGTTTCTCTTTCGCAGTTCTCTTCAGTTCCCAGGTTTCCAACTTTCAAACATGAAGCCACCACCTCATTCCGTTCTACGCTCCAAAGGTCACCTGCAGCCTTCGTCATCTCTGCCGTATTGATTTATTTATCTAGAAGTAGTCAGGTAGCGGATAGGATCATGACGGCAAGTAAGGAACAAGAGAAGACCGACCCCCCCCCCCCCCCCCCCCCCCAGGTGTCTCTGAACAGCCTGAAACGCTGAGGACGATGGCCTTGCATGGGCACCTATACACATCTCACATGCTCCTGGGAGTTGAGGACAGAATCGATGTTCGATACAAAATATGAGAGGTACGGTGAGCGGGTGACTGGGCAAGGTTTGGTTAAATACTTCCACATCAAGTTCATATGCTTGGTAGTTTTCGGTGGGTAAGGGCGCAACTTCTATGCGTCCAGCATTTCAGATAGTGATGCATGACAACGGGACCAAGATCCATAGGATCCAATAAGGCAGTCTGTCTGCTCATGTGTCGTCAAAATACTTTTCGGAATCCTGGCTGAGTCCTGAAGACAGTGGGTCTATATCAAGGGAGACCGAAGAAAGGAAAGTAGTGGATGGAACAAAAAGGAGGTTGATTGAATCGTCAACTGCACTTCCAGTTATACATGGCAATCAAGCTCCGTAGAGAACAGAACATTAACTCACTGGAACTTTTCCATCGAGAAGCCTGGAGCTGACACCTCTCTTCTTTCTCTGTCTCTCTTTCTCTCTTTTTTTATTTCTTTTTTGTTTTATAATTCTTTCTTTAGATGTTATATATATACTTAGGCGTGGGATGGCCCATGGTCTGGAAAGACCGACAAGTATCGAGCTCAAAAAGTGTAGCGTAGGAAGACCCTCAACGAAAGTGGAAGGCAAACAATAGCGACCGTTGACTGCCAAGCTAGATAGGCTGCGTTGTGAATAAAGGACATTGTGCTCTCTCTCGAAACTTGATGAGAGTTGTTTGTAAGTCGGCCGTTTTGTGTATTATTACATGCGTGATTGTGCATACAGCAATTGTCCCTCTTAATCCTTTCCGCCATTGACTATGACACGAATGCATTAGTTAGATCATTGAGACGTAAAAACCCTGCTGCCTTTTAGTTTTGAAGCCCTCCTCTTCCAAGGCCGCTCAGTGCCATCGTCTTCTGTCTTCCATCCACCCACCTCTCGGCTATAGAGAGTTCTCAATATCCATCACCTCCTTGATTCCCTCCTCAATGGTGGCCACCCGGGCCTTTTCCAGCCTCTTGAGCGGTCGCCTCGGGTACCCGCCATATCCAAAGTAGCTCTGAATAGCCTGCTTGGTGCCGGCAATGGCAGCCTTCGTCAAGTACCAGTCGCCCTTTGCAAGAGTCTTCTGAAGCGCAATTGCTTCATCAATCTTGCCCTCCACATACAAGTTCCACACCTTGACGCACACCTTGGGCATCACGTTGGCTCCTCCGGCAATGATACCGCTGCCGCCGCTGGCCAAGGTCTGGACAGTGAAGTCGCACATTCCACCGAATGCCATGTAGCCAGATCCCTCGGCCCAGGGAGTCTTGGCATTAGTTGCCTGGGCCACTCGTGTGAGCTTGCCGGTGTTTCCGCAGGTGAACTTGGTGCCCACAATGTTGGGATGCGCGGCGAGCTTGATCAGCAGATCTGAGTCCATGTCGATACCAGCAACAGCCCCGGGATAGTTATACAGAATGAGCGGCAGAGGGCTCTCGTCAGCCACGGCGATGAAGTAGTCGTGAATTGCTTGCTCGTCCATGAGGAAACGGAAGTATGAGGGAGGGAGGAGTAGCACGTAATCGCCGCCAGCTTCCTGGGCGATTCTGCACAACTCGATTGTTCCTCTAACACTGCCCTCCGTTGCGCCAACAATAATGGGGGTGTCCCTGAAACCAGCCTCATCCAACGCTTCCCTGGTGGCGCGGGTTACCGTTGCCTTTTCCTCTCGTGTACAGTGGATAGCCTCTCCATTGGAGCCCATAGTTACCAGACCAGCAAGTCCATCCTTGACCAAACGTGCGGCATGTTTCTTGATGGTGGGAATGTCGAGGTCTTCGGTCTCAGCATCGAAGAAGGTCATGGTTGGGGCGTAGATGCCGCATGGAAGAGGTCTTCCCGGGGCCTGCTGGCCGTTCGTGGCACCACTGGACACAGTCATGATGGATGTGTATATGGGCAAAATGATATGTGCTAACTCAGGTGGTTGAAGCTTGAGGCTTTGAACAGGCGTGATGCACGGAAGTAGCGGCAGAGGAATCAGAAAAAAAGGAGGCAATGGGCAGAAGGAGTAGGCGTAAGCAAGTGAGGGAACGCCGTTTACTTATCTGAGAAAGAAAGGTTCACGGTAACATACAGTCCAGCATTGCCCGACTCGGTACCCCAACTGTGGGGTGTCATGGCGTGCCGTGGAAGCAAAATGTTCAGAAACCAGGAGCAGTTCGCTCGGACATTGGTCCGAGGCGGCCAACCAAAGGCACTAGCCAACGCGGTTCCTGTTGGATGAAGACGAAAGTCGGTAAAAACAGAGGGCAAGGCAAATAGACAGCGGCTTATTCATGAAGCGGACCATTAGATGGACCCGGATTTTGGGGGGGGGGGGGGGGAAGGGGGAGGAAGATGGAGGAGATGTAATGGAGGGGTTTACCCCAAGGACATTTACAGCCGGACGGGGGGACTGGGGATTATGGGGAACAAATCACGCATTCACCTCATTTTTGTCCAAAACGCCGCCTTGACTTGGTTTAGTATGGCGGCGAGCGGGAAAAGGATGGGGTTAATGGGGAATGGCGGCGGCTTATCCGGTGGTGGTGGAAGTTGAGGATGCCGGGTCATTGGGCCTCGCCAAGAGATATATCCAGAAACTTTTGGGGTGATATTCTCGTAGACCGCTCAAGTCCAAAAACACTTGTTTTGAAATGTCTTTTGTAAGTGTAGGATACTGGGAGTGAAGGGTTCGGAGTGACCTCGTCAATTTGATACCCAGCAATATGGTCTGGAGATCTGCGGACATAAGTGCATAAAATGCCAACTTCGCATGCGATCTGTTGGTTAACGGCTTGTCACCAATATGTTTGCTCTTGGAGGTTAAGTAGATGTTTTGCACACGAAGACGCCTCCCGCCGCCTAGGGAGTCTGCTGAGCTGATGTCACTTCGCCAAATACCGTGCATTGTAGGGGAGATGGTGCGAGCGTGGCTGTTTGACTCTGGCATCATGGCTTTAGACGTACACTAGCTATGCGCTATGTATCCGATGGCGGCGAGAACGTCAAGTGAAGGCTCACATGTGCCAAGTAGCCTGGGGAGGCCTGCTAGCTAGGTATGTAGTCGCCTTCTGGTGTCGTCGACCACGAGACGGAACGAATATTTCCTCCAATGAAGATGGCCTCATAAAAGTCAACGGCAAGGATGATGATGCACACCCCCACCATCAGATTAGGTATGGAGTATCTCCAACCAGGCAAGAAAAGAGGCTGACTCGGTGAAAATGGGGTAGTTTTTGGAAGATGCAGTGCGGTCCTGTCCGAGGAGTAGAAGGGCACTCAGTTTAGGCCTGAAAGCATGGACGGTCGAGAGAAGTAATTCGATGACCAAAATGTGGAAGGGAGGAAGTGGAAAGATGCGAACTCTGGTGGGGGGGGGTGAATTGCGGGGAAAAGGCAACCCCAAAAGTTGACGTGGGGGAAGGAGCGGGTCGGCCAGGGGTGCTGAGTGCTGGGTGCTGGGGGGGTTGCACCCCACCTTCTGTCCACTACACTAGATTCGCACACCCTCCCCATCCCCTCACGAGCCACGACCCCGCCAATGAAAGCTTCCCCGCGTTCGAGGTCCGTACCGTGACCATGACAGCTCTATTTTTTTTTTATTTTTTTTTATTTTTTTTATAATCTTTTCATGAAGCCCGCAAGCCACCAAAGCCATGGCAATGTCTACAAGTAAATCCCCTGGAATCTTCTGGTATTACACGGGACAAATTAAGCAACTACAGGTCTGCCACCTCGGAATGAAGTTGGCAATGTAGTGAAAGTTCAAGGACACTGAATATGGATTCACAAGATCGCGAGGCCATCAAGGTACACAACCCGTTTCGCGGGACCCGATCGACAGAATCCATCCCATTTGTAGACCGTGTATTGAGCAATTCCTTCTATGCGCTCCAATGATATCAATTCTTCCGAGGAGCACTAAAGTATGGACATCAGTTTCCCGAAAAGCCAAGTTCGAGATGACTTGGATGGCTCTATACATCGTAGTGGAAGACCATTCTTGACGGTCACTTGGTCAGAGACTCAACAAACGGCCCGATGTGTATTAGGTTGAAAGTCGTGTCACGATAATTATTCCGACCACGAGAAATGCAGTTGCTCTGTCGGTCCATCCAACCCCGGCTAAGCTCTTCCCGTTGAGCTCCATCTATATACAAACAAGCATCCAGCAACCAGCTTCACCTTGGGAAGACAAAAACTGACTGCCATTTTTTCCTGTGAACTCCGTTCTCTTCCAATTGTCACTGTCAAATCGCCCAACATGGCCTCTCCTCTCAATGTGTTGATGGTAAGTTCGCCATATCCAGATCCTGACTGGCACAATCACTGTCTTACTTGGTTAGGTTGGTACTGGTGAGTACACCACCGGTTTTGTCGGCGGCGGTGCCTCAGGCTCGGACAAGAAGGTTGGTGTTGTTGGACTGTCAATGTTTGATCTGCGTCGGAGAGGCAAGGTCGGCAAGCTCGGCATGGTTGGCGTCAATGGCACAAAGTTTCCAGCAATTCGTGAGTCCCCCCCTTAGGCAGGAAGTGCGGATCCAGTATACATACTGACCATTGCCAAACCTCCAGGGGAGCATCTCAACAAGAACATTACTCAAGTCTACAACAACCTTGACACCTCGTTCGAGTCCTTCCCCGCCGACAATGCCAAAGACCCGGAATCCTACAAGGCCGCCATCGACGCCCTCCAGCCCGGTGACGCCATCACCATCTTCACCCCCGACACCACCCACTACCCCATCGCCCTGTACGCCATTGAGCGCAAGATCCACGTCATGATCACCAAGCCAGCCGTCAAGGAGCTTGCGCACCACATCGCCCTCCTCGAGGCCGCCGAGAAGCATGGCGTGTACGTCTACATTGAGCACCACAAGCGCTTCGACCCAGCCTACGCGGACGCCAAGCACCGGGCCAAGAAGCTGGGCGACTTCAACTACTTCTACAGCTACATGTCGCAACCGAAAAGCCAGCTGCAGACGTTCGCCGCCTGGGCCGGTATCGACTCGGACATTTCGTACTACCTAAACAGCCACCACGTCGACATTTGCGACTCGATGGTGTCCCAGCTGGGGTACGTGCCCGTCAAAGTGTCGGCTTCGGCCTCCACCGGCGTCGCCGTCAGCCTAGGGTGTCACGAGAAGACCGAGGACACCATCAGCCTGCTTGTGCACTGGCAGAAGGAAGACGACCCAACCAAGCACGCCACGGGCGTGTACACGGCCTCGTGGACGGCGCCCCAGAAGGCCGGCGTGCACTCTAATCAGTACTTCCACTACCTGGCGCAGGGCGGCGAGATCCGCATCGACCAGGCCAAGCGCGGGTACGACGTCGCGGAGGACGCGGCCGGCCAGTTGATGTGGTACAACCCGTTTTATATGAAGTATGCGCCCGATGAGGACGGGAACTTTGCCGGACAGTCTGGGTATGGCTATGTGTCGATAGAGAAGTTTGTCGATGGGTGTCGTGCTGTAAATGCGGGTACGTTGACACCCAGGGATTTGGATGCCAAGGGACTGCCGACGCTGAGGAACACCATTGCTACTACGGCTATCTTGGAGGCGGGGAGAAGGAGTATAGATGAGAACAGGGAAGTGAAAATTGAGAGGAAGGATGGGCAATGGAGGCTTGTTTGATGATACCTAGTTGTCGAGTATTAGTTTTGGTCCTTTTTGCCTCACTTTCACAAAAATTAGTGCTGTGCATTAACATTCACATAACTGGTCATCAAATCTTGCCCATCGCATTAATGACAGATGATTAAGCACGTATGGCTTGGGGTATAAACTTGCATTTCCCGCGGCCCAGACAATCTTATCCCAGGACAGCATCACACCATCATGCACTCAACCATCCCATACTTGGAGTTTAGCAAGCCCCCATCCCTACAATCCTTGGGCGACTTAGCCACCTTCCATCCGTTTCAAACCTTCACAGACAGAACAGGAGTTTACTCGCCCAACTCCTTAAGGATAGCCTCCTTCAGAGACTCAGGCTTCGTAGTGCTCGCCCACCGTCCCTTGACCTTTCCATCCTTTCCAATCAAGAACTTTTCAAAGTTCCACTTGATTCTCTTCAATCCCATCAGGCCAGGCTTCTCATTCTTCATCCATTCATAGAGGGGATCAGCATTGTCGCCGTTGACCTCCACCTTCTTCATGATGGGGAAGGAAACGCCATAGTTGAGCTGGCAGAACGACTGGATCTCCTCCTCGGTGCCCGGCTCCTGTCCGCCGAACTGGTTGCAAGGGAAAGCGAGGATCTCAAAATCGTCCGGGTACTTCTCCTTGATCTCCTTGTAGACCTTTTCCAGGCCGGCGTATTGAGGCGTGAAACCGCATTTGGAGGCAACGTTGACGATCAGGACTACCTTGCCTTGGTAGGTGGAGAGGGGGAGTTCGGAGCCCTTCTCTGTGGGTTTGGTTAGTATGGGTGGTGATAATGATGATGATGTGGTGGTGAGAGACTAAGATAAAGAAGGGCGAGGGCTGCTTACTGTCAAGGGGCTTAAAGTCGTAGATAGTAGTGGCAGAAGACATGTTAAGTGTGGTTGTTGCGAAGCGTCTGGAAATGGCTGGCTGGCAACGGAATGCTGGTTTGGAAACTGGCAGTCGAGGTTGTTGTTGTTGTTGTTGAGGTAGAATCGGTGATAGTTTCAAATGACGAGTGGTGAGTGAGGTGCGAGCAAGTGTAGCTACTGAGCGATGATGGTAGCGGGGTATCATATGGTATGTGCAAGCAAGGACAAAAATCAAAGGAGCCGAGAATGACACGAATGAGAGGCGAAAGGTGGTCTTGATATTTGAATGGGCACTGGCGGCGAGAATTCCGTCCGACGTTTGAAAAGGTCCTAGCTCGCTCGGAGAGAACAAGGATCGTGAGGTGAGACAGGTACACTACACTAGTGTACAGTCCGATGCTAGTTAGTTTGTTACCTCGGTACACTAGAGGTAGGTACCTCTAGGCACTTCTGGCAGTGTACACTAGACGAAATCTATCCCGAATAGTCTCAAAGCTCACAAACCAAGACAAGTCAAAACGGCTGAGTACGAATTACAAAGGCATTGGATGGCGAGAGTTAATTAGATATATTGATTATCAGAAATGGTGTTTTCCAAGTAGTATCACGCGTTGATTAGCTATCAAAACACACAGGAAGGTTAAAACGAGGTCTCGAGCTAACAGACAAACCAGCACTGGACTGACATAAAACCCCCGGCGCGGGTCTGGAAGTTCCCGAGCAGCGTGGTTCCGACGGAGTGATTCCCGCGTGGGGTCATTGGCTACAGCGGTCCCCTTCTTGGTGGTTCCATTCCATCACGACAGTGGCACATGTCCGGTTGAACTTCACCTCAGCATCAACCCCGTCGAGTTTCCAATCCCGTCCTCATGTTTCATCCAGTGCTTGTAGTTTTGTGGTTCAGACAAACAACTACGCGTATCTCAACTCTCTGCACCATATCAGTCTTCGGTTTGTTACGGCCGATTCATGGTGATAGGTACTCGGCACCCTTGCTTGGTGTTGTGATATGCTGCGATAATTACTAAGCAGCAAGTCAGGTACCTCGGCAGGGACCTCGGCAGGGACCGTGATGTGTTCAGGGAACCCCAACCGAGCGCTAAAGTCCGCGTCGGCGTTGACATGCGCCGCCTATTTTCCGATCGCTGACGACTGCCCCGCTACGCAGAAATGTTCTGAAGATCGGGAGCGAACTCTTGAAACTCTTCATATGAATGAACTCCAGCCACGGTGAAAAGGCACCCGAACGGTCCCATCACGCCATCGGATTCGAGAATTCTGCGACGCTCATTCTTTTCGGTTGTCCGGCAAGCCGGTGGGTACACCAACATGAACGAACCACCATTGATGGCGGGGAACACAGATCCTTGGCTTTGACATCATCATTGCATTAGCGAGTGATTATGAATTTGCATCTGTCTTTGCGAACCCAAACAATACAGTTTGAACAACCGTTTGAATGTATGATCTGTGAAGCTTCAACGAAGGATGGTAGCAGAGGACACATCAAGACATGGGTCAAGTGCGGGGCATTGAATCACGGTCTCTTTGAAAATCGACATTCCCGCACAGAAAAGAAACCGCAGCAATGAAAGCGTGGGGGACCTAACGGGTAGCTCGTGGGTGGGATGGGGTGGGCCGTTGATAGCCACCCCAGTTGGAGTTGACGTCGTTCAAACCTGGAAAACATGATTTCCTCACTTGCAGAACGAAGCATCAACACATTCAACACTGGCGTCGAAGCTTCCAAACTGAAGTTGATGAACCTTTCGCTTTGTAACCAGCTCGTCATCATGGCTGCCCAGCAACAAAAGAGAAACATTGTCATTGTCGGTAGGTTCAGGGATTACTTCCATTCCCCGCATACGACAGCTCTCAACTAACACAACATCATCACCAGGTGGCGGCATCATCGGTTGCACAACCGCCTACTTCCTCACCCGCCATCCCAAGTTCGACCCGGCCCAGCACACCATCACTCTTCTCGAGGCCAGCTCCATCGCCGCCGGCGCATCTGGAAAAGCCGGCGGTCTCCTCGCCCTCTGGGCTTATCCCGAATGTCTTGTTCCCCTCTCCTACCGCCTGCACCGGGAACTCGCCGATGAGCACAACGGTGCCGAGCGCTGGGGCTACCGCCAGGTCGGCTGCGGATCCATCGGTGCGGTCGTCAAGAATGCCGACCTCAAGGCTCGCGGCCAGGGAACATCAGCCTCGACGACATCCGACTTGAAGGAGCCGAACGACACCACGGCAGCAGCCCCCAACGCCCACCTCCCCATCCAGGCCGAAGACGAAAAAACCTCTAAAGATTGGGAGAAACTCCCCAAGCAAGACGTAGCCGCAACCTCCCTCCTCTCCAAATCCGTCCTGCCCCCGGATCTTGACTGGGTTGACGGCTCGCTCGTACGCTCATGGGATGTCATGGGCCGACGCGGGGAGACCGAGACGGCGCAAGCACATCCCTTCCACTTCACCAACGCCATGGCGGATCTAGCCGCCGCCAAGGGCGTGGACATTCGATTGGGCGCCAAGGTGACCAACATCACTTCTTCTTCTTCAGCCCCTAACGGCAGGGTAGACACAGTCGAATACCAGGACCGTAACAACAACGACGAAATCAACTCCATTACGGGAGTAACAGACGTGATTGTGACCGCCGGCCCTTGGACGGGTAACATCTTGCCTCGGTCCAAGATCGAGGGGTTGCGCGCTCACAGCGTGGTGTACGAGGCGGAAGTCAGTCCGTACGCGGTGTTTACGGATATTGAGCTGCCGAGCGACTGGACGCCGGAGCATCGGCGGGTAAAGGGGCAAAAGAGAAAGCATAGGGGACATGTGGATCCCGAGATTTATGCGAGGCCATTTGGGGAGGTTTACGCTTGTGGTATGTGAATGGTCTTTTTTCTTTCTTTCTTTCTATCCTTGATCTCATTTTTCCTCCTCTCGTTTCTGATTTCATTCCATTTCCTGGCAACAAGTCTGTACGACTTGATATGGGTATGACTAACAAATCAAAATGAACAGGCGAACCAGACAAAACCATTCCTCTCCCCGAAACAGCAGACCAAGTTCAATGCGACGAAGACCAATGCAACGACCTGATATCCTACATCGCTACCGTCAGCCCGATTCTTGCGTCTGCCCCCGTCAGGGCCAAGCAGGCTTGCTACCTCCCTCAGCATGTCCGGTTCGGAGAGGAGAGGGGTCCGCTTATAGGCCAAACTTCTACGCCTGGCTTGTGGATTGCGGCCGGACATACGTGCTGGGGGATTCAGAACGGACCAGCCACCGGCTTGTTGATGTCTGAACTGATTTTTGATGGACAGACCAAGAGTGCGGACATTGACAAGCTGGATCCCAAGAAGTTCAAGGTTTAAAGAGTTCATAAGGACTATGAGGGTGGGGTGTCACATATGGCAAGGTAACGAGCGGAGCGGTGATGCGAGCATTAGACATGAAGTAATGGACACGGCTTACAACATTACCATATACTAAGGCAATGCTTCACTGCTTTCAAAATTGCTAAACCTATCCTAATAATGTTCAGAGCGGCGAGCATACATGACTATAATATCCTACTCGTTCCTCGTCATCCGCATTCTCCTGGTTTATACAGTCATAATCATACATTATCCACCACAATCCTTCCTCGTCGCCCGTCTGCCACCACTAGTAACCTAGGTCATCACCCACTTAGCCCTGCCAATGGAACCGGCTTTGTCTCAGCATGGTTATCAACCCAATGGGCAGCGCCGCCTTATCAACGACCGTCAGTCCACCAAACATGTCCACCACCTCCCGATGGAACAGTTGCACCACCCACTTGTCGTAGCTGCTCATGTCCTCCCAATCATCCTCGTCCTCCAGCGCCGCCTTGATATCGCCCTTGAGCTCCACGTTTTTCGTCTTCGGCTCCATCAATAGGTTTTGGTAAAACGCCTTAAGCCGCGGCGACGTCAGCTCCCTGTACCGTGTGAACTCCTCATAACTCATGAAAGGTTCTCCCTCAAGGTCCTTAAATGAGTCTTGTCCTCTGGTCGAGCCACCAGCCGTCTTGTTCACGGCGCGCTCCATCTCGTAGGTCTCAAACCTCTCCTTCGCTCTCCGGTACGCACGCTCTTCCTCCTCTTCGTAGTCGGCCAGCATCTCCTCGGGCGTCTTTTCCAGGTCATCGCGAATCAGGAAGAGCGAGACGAACGGATTGCGCAGACCGAGACCGCCCATTGAAGTGGGGAAAAATAGGTACCCATCCGGGATGGATGAGATGCCGAAGCGTGAGGCGATCATATCCTTGACGTAGGCGCCCACCCCGCCGGCGTGGTCAGGGAAGAGCTTCTGCTGGATCCGCGCAAACATGGCAAGCATGCTGTCAACATGGGCACGGCCACTGCAGGTGGCGGGGCGGCCAAAATAGTTGGTAAAAAAGCGGTCGCCGTAGATATTCCAGGCTTGCACCCAGTCAAATACCGATTGGCAAGCACCCAGCTGGCGGCGGAGTTCGTCGATATGCTCGTCAACCTTCGACTCGTCGATTTCGAAGTGACCCGTTGAGGCGTTAAGCTTAAGTAAACCCCAGGTAACTGGGCCGGTCGGAAGGTTGTGACTGATTTTGGCAGTCTCCTCTTCCTTGGTTGACTCCAAGCCCACCTTTTTGTTCTTGGGATGAATAGTCGCTGATCCGGTCTTCTCCTCATTGAGGCTCAGTCCCATGACCTCGCTGAACTCCGTCACTACCTTCCATGCCTTGGAGCACTTCTCTGTGGTACCCCAAAGCCACATGTCGTCGTGAAGCCGGTAGAGAAGCGTTCCATCGGCCTTCTGGTTGACCGCAAAGTCCAGGCAAAACAGCAGGGACTCGCCCACGACATCGGAGATTGTGCTGCTTATCGGGGTGCCACGCTTGCGGGTGCCAAAGGGAGTGTCGGGGTTGGGGTCGCCTTTGAACCGAAGAGGGGCCTCTAGCACACGCTTGAAGAAGTCAAGCCATTCTTCGTTGAAGCCAAAGAACTCCATCACGGCGAAGATGCTCGAGTGCGGCAGTCCAGGACCAAACCATCGAAAATCAGACCGAAGCACGGTTAGTTCGTTACCCATGTGCGTCTGGACGAGAATGTCAGCTTCAAGCCGGTGCATGAGACCCTGTACAACTCTCAGAGGCGAGTCTCTTGTGTCCTCTTTGCTGTCCGCTTCTGATGAATCATACCCGCCGCGGACCTCCGACATCCATTCGGGGAGATGATCCAGCAGAATCTTGTCATGGAAATAATCCTCGCGCTCATGGGCGACGCTATCGACCTTGGAGAGGGGGTTCTTTTCATCCAGAAAAAACTGTCGACGTCTCGCATCCTGCTTTGACATGGGTTTCGTGTCAGGCTTCCACACGCCTGCGGTTGCGGTGAATCTCCCGAAGTGTTGTGAAATCAATACTGCCCATCGGCGAAAAATGTACTCGAGAAGCAGCGAATGCAGCAGGTCCTCGTCTAGGAAGAATCTGTACTTCCCATTCAGAGCCCGACGCTGCTCGACCACCACAGGCGCCTCCCATGTCCAAGACGCGCGCGCATCCATACGCATGTTCAGCACATCTGCGATCTCCTGCAGGACGACCGAGTTGTTCAGGAAGTCGCGAAGGGTGCTGCGCTTCTCACCCGTAATGTTGTTGCTTCGCAGGATGCTCTGGATGCATACCTTGACCTGTAACACGGTGAAGGGGTGTGACCAGTTCGCATGCTTGTTGTCCTGAAGTTCCTCAAAACTCTTTCTCAGCTCCGCCAAAGCGCGCTTGCAGTCCTTCGACGACCCGGCAAAGACGTCCTCCAGATACCGCTTGATGGCGTCTTTGTCGGTCTCCTTGGGGGTAAAAACAAATTCTTCCCACGTCTTCCTCTGTTCATGCATCTCTTTCCTCCCAACGGGGACAAAGTCGTCCTTATCAGCCTTGTCACCCCCTTCAGTGACCGACATCTTCTTATCCTGCCCAGACGCAGCGGTCCACTCCCTGACCATCCGGCCGTACATGCTGGCAAATCTGTACTTGTTGCTTGTCATGTCCAACTCCTTCTTCACCGTCTCCTCATACTCGCGCAGAAGATCCTTCGACACGGACGGATCGAAAGCCGCCTGTTCGACGAACCGCTTCATGTTGTCGGCCGACAGCATCGGGTTGTCAGCTCTTCTGATGGATGGCAGCTTCTCGCGACCATCAAGAAGAGTCTCTGCACGCTTGCGGACGTCGGCCTCCTTGTCGGCAGCGGAGAGCAGAGCGTCTTTGGCCGACTCGTATGCATCCTTTTGCTTTTGGAGCTGGTCCAGCTTGATGGAGGTGATGGAGGAGAGGGTCTGGGAGAGGACTTCTGAAGAGGCGGCCATGTTTGCGGGTGTTGATCCGAAGAAGCGTGTATGCTGACTTTGATATGATGTAGAGAGAATTGACTGTGACAAGTGGTAAGCTTTTGCCAGTGGGGATAAACTTTCCGCGTTGTTTATCCACTTACTGGTGACGATTGAGCTCGATACTGGCGATCAGTGGGTAACCAAAAAAGAGGAGTTGCGGCTGAATGTGTCTGGACCAGAAAAGATGGAAGACGAAGCGGAGGGCGGCCGCCCTTATGTACTCTACTGAAGAGGTATCGCATGCTTCCCGTCTGTCACTGCCACAAACGAGGAGAGTTTGTGTTTTCTCTCATGTTGAAGGAGCGTTTCCTGACGCGAGGCAACTTGGGAAACTACAGCCATCCTGCAAGCAGCGCCAACACCACGGCGAAAGACTAATACCACCTCAGTCAACGGCGAACTTAATGAAGAGGTCTAGCTACCTTCTGATTTGGGACCGGCGAGTTGGCGTACTAGGCGGGCAGGTTTGCTTTGCAGTACACACAGTGGTGACTGGTGAGTCAACCGGCCAGACTTGCCCGTCGGGTGCGTAACCCTTACCTGCTTCCAGTTTCCTCGTCCAACGTGTTTGCGTCGTCAAGCATATGAGTTAATGAAAGAGCAGCCAGAACATCGCGATGGGGTTGACCGACATACTGCAGTCACGCATGGTATCACTTTTGGTTCATTTGCTTCAGTTTTTGCTGACATTTGCGTTGTGTTGGAAAGTCAGGAGCTGCAAAAACGGCCACAGTGCTCCAAATGTCCCAAATCACTGTGTACGTAGTGTGCCATGCAATCTACTAACTACTGGAGTGTAACCTTTTACAGAACTACATAGACATCTATAGGCATTCACAAGACCTGATACGGTGTTTCGATATTGGACAAAGCATAAGTATTGACAATACGAAAACGCCTATGGAACTTGACCCGAGGTCTCGAGCTAACAATCCAACCAGTATCGGACGACTATAGACTAGGTACAAGCTGAAACTGAATGGGCTCGCCGAAAGCCAAGCCAGCGTGTAGGAAGGGTGGCCTGTGCCCAGATGACCCACACCACCTTCCACATCCAAACCACTAGCATTTAGCAGGGATCTCTCCCTTGCACAGATAGTTCTCCAATCCACACACATCTCTCCAATCTCGCTAGTCTAATAGGTTATAAGCCCTCAACATTATTAAGGCTATTAAAGTATTATCTCCTTTATTATTTTGACGATTCTAGAGGTTTTTTGAATTAGTCTACGTTAAAATCTATCGACTTTTAGGTATTGAAAGCAATTTAATTAAGCAATTTAAACCTTAAAACCTTAACCCCACATTATCGTAAGGCGAAGCGCATTACATTAATAATTAATAATAACCTTTCCTTTATTAAACCTAAGTTAATTAAAATTATAATAGACTTCCCTACTAACCTTGAATCTCTTAAAGGAGACTAGAACCTTAATTCTTAGAAGTTCAACCTTTGTTATGTATTTAATATTAATAATTTCTTTAAGTATATTAATAATAATATTACGAAGCTAACTAAGGGTATTAAGGAGTATAAGGAGTAGCGAATTAATAGAACTAAAGTATTATATATTATTAGTTTAATTATTTAAGATAAGAACGTTTAAACTATTCTTTTTATTTACGGTTGGGACTAAGAAGAGAATAATCCTAAGGTTCTTTACGACTTTATTCTCTTATTAATTACCTATATTACTCCGGAAGCTATCGCTAACGTTTGGGAGGAGTACATTTTATTAAGGCGTTCTAATTTTAACTCTATAAATTTATTTATTTAATACTACAATCTATTGCATTATTGTATTAAAGATTTCGGTATCGACATTAACAATAAGGTTGAAATATTAATCCTCTTTAACGCTATTAAGCGCTTGTATCCTACTAAATTAATAATTTAGGCTAACGATCTCGCTAATAAAGACTTCAATACCAAAAAGCTTTTAGGTAGGTTGGCTATTATTATTAATATTGAAAAGAATATACTTAAGTTTAATATTATAGTATTTTTATAATTAAATAATATAATTTTAACTCCGACTAATAAGAAAGGTAGAGGTAAGTAGAAGTATAATTATATTTCTTACCCGATTTGTAGTAAGAATATCCTTAACGTTTAGGTTTATTTCCTTTACAATTATTATTGTATTCCAACTATAAAAGATTGCTAGTATTATTATCTTGATAAGGCGTTTAGTATATAGAAGAATAAAGTAAAGGCGGAAGTTAACCTTAAGACTAATATTAATACTAATACCCTTGCCGCTACCTTTAGTACTAGTAATTCTAGTAACTTTAGTAATCTTACTACCGGTTCTACCCTACGTAGTAATTTAATCTACGGTATTACTAACTTTAACCTTATTTATATTAAGAGGGAGGGTTTTTGGTAGAGCCTATAATTAAATATTATAATAGCCTTATAAATTTAATCGAAGTCTAATAGGCTCTTAAAGTATATTTTACAATAAATTTAGTATTATTCAATTTAGGAGCCGCCGATAATATTTTTAATTATATAAAATAGTTTATAGAATTTTATCCCTTTATTACACTTAATATTTATGTTTATAGCGATAATAATTTTAATTATACTTATTATTGCGGTACTATTGAATTTACTATACCGACTATTAATAGTATAATTAAAAGAATCTAAATTAAAGATGTATATTATTATTCTACTATATTAGTAAATCTACTATTAACGAGAGGTCTTTTCGATATTAGTATAGAGTAGTTAATGAAATTAAATTATATTACTCTCAATAATCGATAATAAATCTAATACAATTTCGTTTCTAATATTTTAGTACTACTAATCTCGCTACTACTAAACTTCAATTAAACTTAAATTACCCTAATTTATTATATATTAGTATTAATTAACTATTTAATAATATATTATTATTTTATATATGTTGGTAAAGAGTAAGTATTTAAAGCGTGTAAAGACGTAGGTATTATACTTTAAGGGACCGATAATATATTTTATAAAGTTTATATTTTAAGTAAATTAACCAATATTATCCTTAAATTAATAATTTCTCCCGTTGCTACTCAACCGCTTGAATTTATTAAGGTTAACGTTATTTCTTATAATATCCCCGGTTATATAGGTAATAAGTATATCGTTTATTTTATATATATTATTATTTATTTCTATTGGGTTCGATTTTATAGGGAAAAAGGTAATGCTTTTAATTAAATTAAAGAATTTAAGATATTTATCGAATTATAAATAAGTTTTAAAATTAAAGTTATTAAATTCGATAGCGGTCTAGAATTTAATTTATTAATTAAAGATTTTTAAAATAGTAAATTCGTTAAATAGTCTTATTAAAAGGGTATTAAAATATTTAAGATAATAGCCTACTCTCTATAGATAAACAGCGTACTCGAGAGAATTAATTGTACCCTTATTAAAAGATTAAGAACTATTATTATTAAGCTTAAAATCCTACCCTACCTCTGGACTTTTATAGTTACTACAATTGTAAGAGTATAGAATTTGCTTCTTAGTAAAGTAAATCCCGATAGTTAAAGTCCTTATAAAATGTTCTTACAGATAATTAATGTCACGGCACTGGCGGTGGTGCCTGCCGGGCAGGCACTGGGACAGCACAGCCGTGCCCGCGACCGGTACGACGCACAGGGCACCGGGACTCTAGGTCAAAACCCCAGATCCCGCGCGCACCTTTACACTATTTCTTCTTTTCTTCTTTATTTTATAATTCTACAATAGACCTGGAATCAACGTATTTAGCTTATCTCTCGTAACTACATCGCTTATAATAATTATAAAATTAATTTATATACTTCCAAAGAGGAAGCCAAACATCCCATTACTACCTAGAAAAGCGTATCGTATTGTATCGTGAATAATCGCCGATTAACTACCCCGCGATGGCGTATACTATAGAAGAAAAGGTAAGTAAGGCCTCGCCGAAGAAATAGGGATAACCGTCTACTTCATAGTCTACATTAAAAGTGATTGCTACTGTAAGTACTCAAGCTAGTAAGGCTTAGAAGTAGGCTATTAGAGCCTAGAAAGATAAGGTTGCCGTTGAATAGGTTACCTTCGAAATCAATAATATACCTATTACCTTAGAATCGGTAATAGAGTAGGACAATACCTTCCGCCATCAATCGATTAATATTATTACTATTAAAAATAAATAGAATACCTAGTCTCGTACCCTTAATATATTTAACTTCGAAGATAAGGACGCCCTAAATAATATTAATAAAGCTATTACATTTTTTAATTAGGAAGTTACTATTAAGATAGTTAACGTTCGCTATACCTTTAAAAAGGAAGATTTGTATATATTCCTATATACGAAGATTAGCGCAATTGCAAAATACTATTCGAAGAAGGGAAACGGCCCTACTTTCGCCTTTAAACCTCTTACGAAGGCTAGCTAAATTTATTAATCCTATTATCTTTAATATAATAAATTATATACCGGTCCCCTTTTTATTAACTTTATTATCTTTAAAAATATTTATAGAGGCGATAAAGCTAATATAGAGGCTATATTCTAAGAAATTAAATTACGGACGATTTTAGCCGAAGCTATTTTAACCTAATAGTAGGGTTACTAAATTATTACTATTAATTTAAATACTAATTTAAATAAAATATACGAATATGCCTTAAATTTCCTAAATTACTAGAAGGTAGCCGAGGATGAGAATTTCGAACTTAAGAATAAAATAATAGTATTCGAAAATATTATTATCAATTCCAAACGCAACCCGATAATTTTGTTAGACGATACCGAGGAATTAATTCATTTACATTAAGAGAATACCGCTTTATATAAAAAGAATTACAATTTATAAGAAGAAGTTATTTTCAATATAGCGAAGTTAAATATTATAATAAGAAGTTAAATCCGAATTGAAAATAGACAATTAGACGACAAAAATAATTATAAGGCGCTTCGTAACAAAGATTTTTATTTTAATTATTAAGGTCCATTTAATAGTCGGAGCGATAATAGTAAGGAGAACCCTAAGTACGAAGAATCTATTATCCCATTAATAGAATATTATAATTATATAAAGTTATTAATTAAAATAAATAAAGTTTAAAATAACTTATTCTAAACTTAATACGAATTAAATAAAATATAGGATTCCTTAATTATTATAATAGTTTAGGCCGAGGAATTAGGAATAGAAGTTATATTAAAGGAGGGTAAGATTGTCGATCGGAATATAGTAATTACTTGCCTCACTAGGGAAAATATAAACCTTCGTAAATTTAAGAAGAAGGTTACTATTGACCCCGTCCTTTAGAACGTTACCTCTTAGAACCTAATTTAATATTATTGCAAATACACAAACGATTCGGAAGATAAGACTAACTTCGTCTATAAAGGCACTTCTAATATTAATACTTCAACCGGCAACTTTAGTCGATTATTAACTAAGGAGAAGGAGCTCCTATACTTCTATAATAAGAAGGATAAGGATATAGTATCCTTTAATATTTAGTACTATTATATTTAAAATAAATTGAAGTTGAATATTAATTACTTTTCGGATAATAAGGTTAAAAAAATATATATTAAGAACTATATAGTAAGTAAAGTTGCTTAGGATTTGGAGCCCTACTTTAGAAATAGTCCGTATTATATTAAGACCTTCTAAGAGCTACTAGACTATTTAAAAAACGAGTACTACAATTATAATTATAAGGAGAAAACTATCTTTAAATTCAATAAACTTTAATATAAAATGAGCTAGGACTTTTAAGAATTCTATAATACCTTTGTATATTTAGTTGGCGAGTATAATAGACCGGCCGATATTTAGAAATAGGAGTTTAATTAGAAGTTTCCTATTAATATTTAAAATATATTATTATTCGAATATAGTAAGGATATAATTAATTTTATTACTTTTATTTATATAATTAAGAAGGTAGTAGAGAATAATTAGAAATTGTAGAAGTTTAAGTAAAAGGATAAGGGTAAAAATAAAAACTCTTCTTTATTAACCTCCTTTTTAAATTTGTTTAATAAGGCTAGGGGGTCTTCCAATTCTACTTTATTATTATTATTCGGAGTTAAAGGTTCGGATAGTAGCTGCTATCCTCCTAATATATTTAGAAATAAAGCTTATAAGCTTTTAAAGGAGAATAAATATTTTATTTATAAATAAACCGGTTACTACTTCCGAGAGTGCTTAAATTAGTACAATAACTCCTACTGCATTAATAAGCTCATTAAATAATCCGCTTATAAGGAAGTAGAGAAAGCGGAGTAGGGAAATTAATTACCCTAGGAATTATAAATTCCTTCCTAGGGGATAAATTAATAAATACCTATTTAAAAGATTTAAAAGAGGTAGTTATTAGGGAAGTAGTAGAAATTAAAGTAGATAAGGATTTTTTAAAAAATTATTTTAGTAGAGAGGTATTACTTATTTACTATACTATAGCTTGCAATAGTAAATTATTATTTATATTTAATATATTTATTAATTTGGGAATAAATAGAAATATCTTTATAAATTGAAAGTTCGTTAATCGTCTTATTAATCTACTTATCGAATAAATCTATAGGTTTAAATTATATATTGTAGGAGGGTATAACGGCTAGTATAGTAAAACTATTAACCTATATTTGCGAGGTATATTATAGATCTAAAATCGGATCCTACCCAATAAAATTATAATAGTAGTAAATTCGGGGTACGAATTTATTTTCGGAAAATATTAAATGTAGTATTATAGCATTTTGGTAGATATTTGTAACTAACGTTTTATTTTCCTTAAAATTAAGGAAGAAGAACTAGCGATAGAGAAGGTCGAGTTGGTTGAAATTAAGATTTTAGTAGAAATTAACCATTATATTATAGAATTAGAGAATTAATAATTACTATAATTAAAATTAAAAATAGAAATTCCTACTATTTAGGTCCGCCCTACGGAACTCTTCGAAGAGTTGAAGATTTGGCCTACGAAATACAGAGAAAAGGAGGAGCTAATTAAAATAGAGTATAAATTATATAATTAATTAACCTCCTTAAAGGAAGAAGATAAGTAACTACCTATTTATTATAAATATATAACTATATTTAATTATAAATAAGAATAAGATCCTTACTAAGGCGAAGATTTATATAGTTAATATTAATTAAAACGAAATAGGATTGGTTAGTATAAGTATTACAATAATTTTACTATCGTTGGAGTAGAAGCTTTTCTTAAATTTATTGAATGAGAATATATAGAAGTAATTAATCTTTATAAATTGGATTATTTTATTAAAGATTAATAGCGAAAAGATTAATTAATAGTAGAAAATAAGTAGGAATTCCGAGAGAGGGCTAGAAGGGAGGTGCCTAAATATATTTATTAATATTTTAATATATTTAGTAAGAAATAATCGGATACCCTCCTTAAATACCGTTTTAATAATTATAAAATAGAGTTGGAAGGAGGTACCTACTTAGAAGATTTAGATTATAGTCTACTCTATAAAATAATAATCAATAAATTAGAAGTTTATTAAAAATATATTAATAAAATTTTTGTAAAGGGATTTATTAAGAGTAATTTAGCGCCTTAGGTAGTACTAATTCTTTTTATACTTAAAGCGAATAGAGGACTACAATTCTGCGTTAATTACTAAAAGTTTAATACTATTACTAAGAAGGACCGATATCTTTTATTGTTAATTAAAGAGATTATTGCCCGGATTAGCTAGGTTAAGATTTTTATAAAAATCGATATTAGGTAGGCTTTTTACTATATTCGTATATATCCGGACAATAAAGAATTAATTACCTTCTATATTTAGTATAGCGCTTATAAATATAAGGTCTTACTATTTAGCTTTACAAACGGGCCTTCTACTTTCTAATAATATATTAATAATATTTTAATAAGCTATTTAAATAATTTTTATAGCGCTTATATTAATAATATCCTTATTTTTTCGAATAGTTTGGAGGAGTATAAAATTTATATAAAAAAGGTTTTAATTCAATTAGAAGTAGCCGGTTTATAAGCCGATTTCGATAAATACGAATTCTATATCGAGAAGATAAAATTCTTAGGATTTATTATTAGGAAGGATAGTATAGCCGTAGACCCCTAAAAAATTATTATAGTTAAAGATTAGTAGGTCCTTAAGAATATAAGAGGGGTATAATCCTTCTTCGGATTTTATAACTTTTACTATAAATTTGTAAAAAATTATAATTATATAGTAAAACTTTTAATATTTTTAATTAAGAAGGGGGAGGAATATACTTAGAATAAAGATTATTAGAATACGTTCGAGGATTTTAAATAGCGGTTATTAAGTATGCCTATCCTAGGGCACTTTAAATATAATAGGCTAATTAGGGTTGAAACGGATACTTTTAATAATATAGTTACTAGTATACTTTTATAGGAGGTAGAAGGCAATTAGAAACTAGTAGCCTTCTTCTTAGAAACTATATACAGAATTAAATATAATTATTCTATTTACAATAAGGAATTAATAGCCATTATCTACGCCCTATAATATTAGAGGGTAGAATTCGTAGGGTTGTAGATACTATTTCTAATTATTACTAACTACGAGGCCTTAAAATATTTTAGTATAAAGTAGTTATTAAATTTATATTAAACGGGGTAGGTAGAGTTTTTAATATAGTACTACTTCGTTATTTTTTATTAGCTAAATAGGGAGAATAGTATTACGGACGTACTTTTTAGAAAATTTAAGGATTTAAAGATTTAGAAAGCGAAGTAGGAAGCTTACTATACTATGCGTATCTTTAAAATCTTAAAAAATAGTTCTATAGTCTATTTAAAAATAAATACTACTTTAATAACAATTATTAATACATTACTATTATATACTATTATAATTATTAATACTACTATTATAGAATTAAATCCTAAAATAGTCGGTACTACACCCTCATTAGAGGATTGCCTAGAAGGGTATATCCTCTTAAATTATTTAATCCTAGAGAATAAGACGAATATTAAATTCGAAATCTATCGGAATATAATTCGTTAGAGGGAAAATAAATACCAATTCGTTACATATAATAAAATCTTAATATAATATAGTAAGTTAGTAGTCCTACTAGGAATATTACAGGCCTAGGTGATATATGAGTTGTACGTAAAGATTATAACTATATACCTAAGTTACAATAAAATACAATAATTAATCTTAATTTAATATTAGTAGCCTAGTATAATTAGAGATATAGACCGTTATATAGCGAACTATTTAATATACTATACCTCGAAGGTTCTTTATAATAAAACTCTTAGCAAACTATACCTACTATCCCTAATAGATTAAATATAGTAATATTTTATAATAGATTTTAAATTTATACCTAAGGATTATTAAAGTTTTAATAATATATTAGTAATAATCAACCGTTTGAGTAAAGTAACTTAAATAATACCTTACTATATTAATATAATTATTTAAAATGCAGCCCAAATATACTATAAGGGTCCCTATTACATATATAGCTTACTTAAGGAAATAGTCTCGGATTGGGGATTATAATTTATTACCGATTTTACAAACGAATTAATAAAAATATTAAATATTAAATAAAAATTAGCTTCGTCGGGATATAGTTAGATAGTTAGCTAAGCTAAAATTATAAATAAATACTTCGATTAAAGATTGCGTCCTTTTATAAATTACTTTTAAAATAATTAATCGGATATAATACTAACTATAAATACCGTCTAAATAGGAATATTATACAATAATTTAGGAAATATATAGCCGTATAAAATTTTAAGGGGATTTCCGATATTAAGTACTTTAAATTAGGAATCGTATTCCAACCTAACCCGCCTAATAGTAAAAAAGCAGTTTAACCGAAGCGAAGCCTAAAAATTAATAAAAAGAATCTACAGCTATATTAAAAAGGTAAGGGAATTTATTATAGTTGTATAAATATAAATAATAAAATAGGTTAATTAATACCGCCGGATTCTAAATTTCGGTATAAAGGATAAGGTCGTTATTATTAAGAAGAGTAAATTATTAGACTAACCGAACTATAAATTAGATTTTCCAGTAATAAATTAGTATTTCCAAATTAAAGAGAAATACAGCTACTTATATTATTTTAAAGTATTAGAAAGTTAGAAAGGCTCCAATATCTTCTATATAGATTATTTTAAGAAATACTTAAATAACCCTTTACTAGAATAATATTTAAAGGAATTAGTAAGGGAATATATAAATAACAATATTAAATAAGAAATTAGAGAAATCTTAATAGCTAGAATATATTAGGGCCGATTATAGTACCGAATAAATTAGCGGGGCTATAATCCGGATCCGAAGTACTATAACGTACGGAATTTTAAAAATTCGCCTACCCTTCTTTACAATTTCTACTCCTAATACCCAAATTAATTAGGACCCCCGAAGAAGCTCAACAACTAATTAAAAGCAATAGAGACGGAAAATATCAATTAAAATTATAAGGACAATAATATAACCGTAGGGAAAGGGATACAAATAATAAAATAATATATTAGTATAAGAAAGTAACTTAAACAGCATTAGCTAATTTAAGTAGGGTTGAGGGACGTCTTTTTAATATACTATAGAAGATAGTTAGCGTAGTTAGTAATAGTGCAGGGGCCTAAAACTAATTAACTAATTAGAATCCTAAGGATACCCCCCCTCTATTTAGAAAGCAATTATATTCGAATTAAAGTAACAACGACTTTTTTACCGGTTTTTAATTGGAGGGATTAGGCCGGGGACTTACTTTATATATATAATAGTTCTTTCTATATCTTTATACAATTTGGAACGAGTCTTTTTCTACCGGGGGGGGTAATATTATAGTACTAGCGGTAGTGCCTGCTGGGTAGGTACTAGGACAGTATAGTTGTATTTACGACTGGTATAACGTATAAGGCACTGGGATTTTAGGTTAAAACCCTAGATCCCGCGCGCACCTTTATACTATTTTTTCTTTTCTTACTTATCTTATAATTCTACAATAGACCTAGAATCAACGTGTTTAGCTTGTCTCTCGTGACTACGTCGCTCGTAACAATTAACCTTCTTAAACTATTAATTAAACCTTTTATTAAATATCTACAATTATATTTCTACGTTGTATATTACTTTGTAAAGTTATAAAAGAGAGTCTAAGGCGATAAATTTATCCCCTACGTTCGAAAAGGTCGATTTATCGCGTACAATAATCTTTATAGTCGTATTTATACTATTTAGGATTTAGAGATTAGCGCTATTGTAAAGGTTAATATAATTAAATTTATTAAAAAAGAGGATAAGTATCTAATAAAAAACGAGGAGGGTATTTAATACAGTATTTATTTTTTAAATTAATTTATTTAAGAAGTCGCTAATGTGTTTGATAGCAGTAATTAGTATTGGATTACTATAATTAGTATTAATACCTATTAAGAAGAATCTTTATTAAGTAGTATATTAGAATTAGCGCTATTACTAAAGTAAGTAGATCTAGTCTTTTACCCGACTCTAGCTACTTTAATAGTACTATTAGATTTAATTCTATAAATTTAAACCTCTTTATTTGAATTAATTATATAATTAAATCCCTAGGAAATAATTATCCCTATAATCGAATAAAGTATACTACTATTTAACAATCCTATTAATAAAGATATCCTACTCGATAAATTTGTTGATGAGACCCTATAATAAAATAATTAAGCCCTAGAGTAAAATAATGAAGTTTTATAATATGTTGGAGATTCCGAAGATAAGTTTGTTAATATTAAAGATTTAATAGAAGAAGAACTAATCTTATTTAAAAATAACCTTTTTATAGAAGTTAAATAAGAATTTAATAAAGTAATTATAGTAGTTATTATACCGCTATTAAATTCTCCAGCGCTAGTACATTACTTTCTACAGTTAAGATTAATAACCGTACTAGGCTATTTTAACGAAATAAATATAGTAAAAAGAGTTGGTAATTTTCTATTTGGTTTTATAGAAAGAGATAGAGTTCCTAAAGATTACCTATTTTGCTTTATAGTAATGAAAGTTCAATACGATTTTAAAATAAGAATTATATTAATCCTTAAGAACTATTATTAAATTAGAAAAGACCTTCGTTATTAATTATATTAATTACCAGTTATAAAACGTTAAATTAAAGCTTTCGAATAATAGTAAGTCTATTCTCTTATACCTCGTACGCTTAATATAGAGGTTTTGCTAGGTAAATAGGTATATGACGAGAAAGTTAATTATATTAATAAGTAGACCTTTACCCGTATTAGATAGGTTATTTATAGTAATTTTAAATAAAATAATTAGAATATTCAAAACCTTTATACAGTAATCGTATATACTATAAGCATAAAGATATTTCTAGTTATTATAGCTATTAACAATTTAGAGTGTAAGTAATTTGATTTCTGTATAGTATTTTTAAATATAATAATCCTTAAAGACGAGGTTATTTATATTAAATAATTAATTAGCTTCGAGAAAGATAAATATAGAGTCTATATTCCATATAGAGCTTTATATGGTTTGAAGAAGAGTCCTTTGTATTAGTTTTAGATTCTACTACCTATTTTGAAGGATATAGGATTTATCCTAATATCCTCTAATATTTACCTTTTTATTAACAACTATATTAATACCCTTATTATACTTTACATCGATAATTTTTTAATTACTACCCCTATTAAAATAATTATATTTAATATTAAGTAATAATTTGAATTTTATTTTAAATTGAAATACTTTAGGCTAGTTAGGACTTTCTTAAGTTATAATATTGTAAGGGATAGAAATTAAAAAATAGTATTTCTTTTATAATTATAATATATTAAATCTATTATTAAGAAGTTTAATTATTATAGTTTCTACGGCGTTAAGACTCTATAGATACTAGACTTTAAAATCTATAGGGGTATTGAACAACCCTATAAATAAAAGATATTTATTAAGAAGATTAATTCTTTTAATTATATTTTAACCGGTATAAGATTAGATATTACTTTTACAGTTAATAAACTATATAAGGGTAATGCTAAATCGATAGATTTTTATAAAATAGTAATAAAGTATTTATTTTATTACTTTATTGAGACCCCCGATTTAGGTATATTTTTGGGAGGTAAAGTTAGTCTCTCTAGCGATCTCCAACTTCGTATATATATAGACGCGTCTTTCGTTAACGATATCAATACGAAGTATAGTACGGTTGGATATATGGCCTTCCTAGCCGGTAGTCTAATTTATTGGAAATTAAAGAAGTAAACTTTTATTACATTGAATATAATAGAGGTAGAGTTTACTAATCTTATCCTAGCAACTAAGACTAATTAATAACTCTCTACTATATTTAATAAATTTAGCTATCCCTAACCCCCTCTTAAAATTCTTTTTATAAATAGTACTAATACGAAGGATATTGTAATAACCGGTTTAGGCGCTATAAGGAACCGTTATATCAATATTCGATATAAATAAATTATAGAATAAATTAAATAGAAGGAATTTAATATCATCTATATTAAGGGTAAGAATATAGCTACCGACGGTCTTACTAAGGGTTTAAAAGTAGATAAGTATACTAAATTTATTAAAATACTAGGTATAATTAAGAAGGATATCCCCTAGTCAAATAAGAAAGAGTAAAATGTATAAACACTAAGCAAAGTATTACGAGATTTTATAGTAGTAGTTAGTTAGCTGGTTGGTTTGTGGGGGTGTGTAGGAAGGGTGGCCTGTGCCTAGATAACCCACACTACCTTCCATATCCAAACCACTAGTATTTAGCAGGGATCTCTCCCTTGTATAGATAGTTCTCCAATCTACACACATCTCTCCAATCTCGCTAGTCCAACACAGCGTCTTATCATATTCCTCGCCGAGTGGACCTTTCCACTTTACAAGGATTGAAAACCTAACCTTCCCTTCAATACCTACACTCTTGGGAAAGATCTCACTTGTACGAGATTTTTATTCATAGGCTAGGAAGGTAGTGCTCAGTCGTCATTGTGTGTATGTTCAGTATCTTCTCGGTCTTGTCAGTCTTACTCTCTCGCTCGAGGCAAGTGAATGCGTCCACGGCGGCTTCTCATCGACAACAGAATAGCCGATGATCTTGGCGTCACCTTCCCAGCCGGACTTTCCATTTCATGGCCTGCTCTGATTCTACACGTTTTGATATTTAAAGCAACGAAAGGGGAGTGTAGAAACGGTATGGATAAAAATGTCATAGTTTATCATTCGATTCGTAATTACCAAGTTTCCATCTTTTCCAATGCTACCCAACCAAACCGACCACCTCTATCTAGCTCCAACCACTCGCCTCTAGTCATCCATTGGAGCGTCCACAAGCGTCACTGGCGCGTGGCCGCCACTCAAGTTCTCCTTTTCGGTTCCGCTTGGCTGTTGAGAGGCGGCTGTCGTCGAGGCAACCACAGGGATGCGACGGCCAACCGAGATGCGTGCACCACTCCGACCCAGGCTGTTGCGCTTCTCTACTAAGCTGCTACGCTTATCCGCCAAGGGGTCAGCCGTTTCGGACTTAGGCGTCCCGGCCTCAGCAGGGGCAGCGCCATTCGAATTTCCATCGGCTGGGTGGCTTATGGCTGAACCAGCCTCTTCCGGAACCTCGAGACTGGACCTCTTGGGCAATACAGGGCCCAGGCTTGGCCTCTTGCCATGCTGCTGGCTAGAAGTAGGGCTCGTAATACCGCTGGGGGAAATGGGGAATCGGGTCTCAGGTCCGCCAACGCTCCTGTCGCGACGGTGAGCGCGTGGTCCCGGTGCCGGCGATGTAGCTCTGCTTCTGCCACCATTGGCCTTCTCCAGAATCAATCGGTTTCGCTCTTCCATGTTCGCCCTGCGGTTGCTCTCGTCGGTGGAAATTGCGCGTGGACGGTTGTTGTTTCCCGAAATGGTCGCAGAGGCGCCAAGAGTGGACATGCGCTTCAATTCACTGAAGATGGCATCCTTATGCGCGAACAGATCGCGAATCAAGCGGTAGGCGTGCTTCTCTTCCATGGTGAGTGATGTTTCGGTACGTGGGCGGAGAATGCATGGGGCCAAGGTAGTTGCCAGCTTGGCCACATACTCCTCGTCGGCAGAAGTGAGCTCGATCAATCGGGTGAAGTGGTTCATGCAAGCATCGAGGGTAGCAATGTTGGTGAGCCGTAGCTGCGACAGAGTCTGTTGGAGAACAGGGATGCGGGCGTCTTCGCTGCTATCTTGTGTTGTGTTGTAGATGGTCCGGATGATTTCGTAGACATGAGAGGATACCAGAGAGTCTAAAATATCCGTGTCAGTAAAGCAATACCAATATTCCAGTGGGGGGTTTGGTGAGAGCATACCAGGAAGTTCGAGTAGGTAGAGTTTCAACAGACTGGCGACGGTGGGAACATCAAACTCGGCAAAGACTTCCAACGAGGGAGGCTTTCCATTGTTGACCTTGGCGCGCAGCTTGTGGGTGTCCTTGAGGGAGACTTCATGAAGCCATACCCCACGTCGAGCCTCATCGCCCTCTAGATCCGGGTAGTGGTGATCCAGGTACGTTAGCAGAGTAGTGACAATGATCGGCACACGCTTCTTATCCGCCCGAGCACGGGCCTCGAGATCTACACCAAATGTTTGCTCATCAACCTTGTTGTAGTAGTTTTCGTAGGTCACAACCTTGGGCACAAAGCTGCCAGTCCGATAGTTCTCCAGCAGGTAACGGAGGTCGCCCAATGGCTGGACCGTCTCCTGGTAAAGCATCATGTTGTCTACAGTAGATTGCAGACTGGGAATGACGTTGCTGATGGTACCAGAAAAGTCCAACACCACGGTCTTGATAGCCTTGAGCCTGTCAAGCTCGCAACGCTCGAGGAACTTGAGGTGCAGAAAGATGGCCTCCTCCAGCTCACACCGCATCTCATCCAGCTTCTGGACGGCAGCCTTGTACTTCTCATCAGCTTCTCTGGCCTCACGGCGCATGCGCTCAGACGGAGTCTCGTTGGGGCGTCCATTGTTGACACCGGGGATGTTCCAGTTGGCAAGGTACTCGCTCACGACACCGACAACTGGCGAGTCGTTCCCTTCGGATCCGTTGGATAGGGGCATCGAGAATGTTCGGCCAACGGGAGCCTTCTTTTCCGGAACACCAGCCAGCTTGAACGCCTGAGGGCGCCATTGGTAGGACATCCTGGAACTGTTGGCGAAAGTGTTTCCGACATTACCGATCAGACGCAGGAAGCCGTGGGTGATGAGATCCTGGCCGATTCTCTCAGCATAACTGATGCTCGTAGTGCCCATATGCCGCTGCAAGTATTCGACAATATCCGTACCAGCCGATGTGTTCTGGTACGTTCCCAGGATCGGGACCTTGGTCTCGCCCATCTTGATGTTGTTGAGCATGTGGGCGAGGATCTTCTTGATCTGGTCAGGCGAATAGGTCTCATCGCCAATCTCGTACGGCTCGTCATCTTCCTCCTCCTCGGGCTCAACCTTGATTTCGGGAATTGGCTGCTTGGGTTTCGGGCTCGCTGCCGATTCGGGGTCTTGGAAGGCCAACTTGTTTTCTTCTTCGAGATCCTCTACCAGGCGGCACTTGTTGAAATAGTTGCTGCGCAGCTTCTTGACGAGTTCGGCTTGTTTGTCGTGGGCCTTGATCTTTGCCTGGAGCTCTTCCTGCGAATTTTGTAGCCGAGATTCGTGGGCGTCGCACCAGCGCGTAAAGGGGTTCACAACTAGATCTCGGATGTTTTGCGCAATTTTCTTGTGGTTCTTGGAGGCGTCTTCCATCTCGGTCCGCACACCCTCATAAGCCTGGCGGGGGAGACAAGTCAGTCAACGCTGTCTCGGCCAAGATGAAGCCTGGTCTGGCTTTGCTGGCATGTGATTCGTACCTTGCGCACACTTGCGCCATCGTCGCGGTTGAAGCCGTTCGGGATCTTGTCAACGGCAGGGGCGATTTCGGATAGACGCTGACCATACACGTCCTCGGCTTCGGCGCGCATGCGAGCGATGGTCAGGAGTTGGCGGTTTTCGACCACGCCTTGCTGGAGCTTGCCAAACAGGACCCCGAGGCCTGAGCACGTGTGCGTCAGCACGGCCGACAACGACAGCGGATCTACTGGCGACAGCCAAACTACTTACCTGCGGCGTAGTCGTTGGACCAGAAGGAGTCCGCGAAGCCCGGCATTGTGGTAAGGAGGGCTATCGCTCGATAGGATGAGTCGGTGGTATGTAGCAGAGACGATGATGTTTGGGATGAATTAACTGTGGGAAAACTTGTGGCAGCAGGGGCAGCGAGAGTTTTTGGTCGGCGCGCGACGCTGGAGTGAGGCTGAGGCAAGCAGGATCCCAGCTGATAATCCTCGCCTAGGTCTGATTGAGGAGAGGCCGGTGAATACGGTATACGATCCGTCAGGGTAGTCCAAGTCGGGGTCCGGGGTGGTTGATCCCGTCAGTGTCGTTTCTCGAAGAGCCAGTTGAACTAGGCGGCGGGAAGGTGGGTAAGTCTGGCGGGTCTGGGATTAAAGGGGGGGCGCAGCGCCGCCGAGTGGCCTGGGGATGGAGACGACGCAGGCACCGTGATAGCAGCGGGGGTCTCTTTCAACGGAGCTCAATGCCGGTCTCCTTGTCGTGGGATCCAACTATCCGGATATGGGACCAAATCACTACCTGGATAGTCGACTAGGTACCTGGGTGATGAGCATGAAGTTGGCGGTGATCGCCGACGGAACTAGGAAGGAACAACAAGAGCAAAATGCAGTGGCCTGCTAAAGTGTCAAAGTAAAAAGAAGTGAAGTTGAAGAAACGCTGGGGGGGGGGCTTCAGGGGAGGGGAAGGAGAAGCACCGGCAGCCAAATTGGAAAGACACAAGGCAAAAGTCCAGTCGTTGTCGATGTCGCAGTCAGAAATAGCAGTCAGTGAGCACAAGGGACGAACGGGCATTCGTGAAACAGGGGCAACACACACTCAAACTTCTTCAAGTACAGCACGCAGATGGGTGCACTTCCTTTACCTACACTAGAAGAGGTGGACGGCAGGATGTGGTGCGCTTGCAGGTAGGTAAGTCTGGTAAGGTAGGTACGGGCAGGCCGAGTGGAAGTGGTGGAGGTGCAGGGACGGTGTCCACCGAGAAGTGTCATGGTGGGTTGGCTGTCATCGGGCAGCCAAGTCTCACTCATTCAGTTCCAAGTTTCATTGGAGGAGGGGCAGCGTCAGAAGGATCCACACGTGAGGTACAAGTACGCCCTAAAATAGGTAACCTCAACCTCCTCGTGTAGGGGTCGAGGGGTCTTGAGACGGGATGGAGCCTATCAAACTCAAGTTCCCGTGTCTGTTTCTTTCTGGAAACGTAGTTTTACACTTCTACACTACTTGAAGGTGAATGGTCTGCGGATTAGTGCTGAACTGAATGACTGAGACTTGGGCTGTGAACCCCACTGTCCCTCCTCGGATGTCCATGCCAAGACCGCTCTCTCGTTGGATGTCCAGACCACAAAGTGTAGCAAAGCATCACCATCGGGCAGCTTCGCCGCCAGCAGAGTTAAGGTCGCCGATGAGATACAACAGAATATGAACATTTGAGTAGTATTGTGCTTCGGGCTCGTCATGTACTTTGATGGGAGATGAAGGAACTGGCACGGCCCAAAGGCTGTGGTCCCGTCAGTTATGGATGCTGCACTTTATACATATACGCCAAGATACCCACTCTACGAACCACTCAGTAGACGTGTAGATCTCAGTTGGAGTAACTGTTCATGACTCCTTTCGACATTACCTATTCGTGCCTTGACTCGGATTCTAGATGTAGTCGCTTGAGACGCACCGGTAGGTCTACACTAAGTATACACGCTTCTTTTGCATCTAACTCAAGAAGTGTATGCATTTCCAGGTCGCATCATCAATGACATGACAACGCCGCGGACTATCAACTAAGATGAAGTAACCCCGCTAAGCTTTAGGCGATTTCTAATCCTTCAACGACAACACCGTAAACACGCTCCCCTGTTTCTACTTACGCATCTCTTTTCCCTTTTCCCTCATTCATCGCTTTTTCGGCCATAACGTTGGTGAAACAGTCGTCCCTGAGAAGATGAAGGAAGAAAAGACCCGCGATGTCGGGGATGATGTTGAGCGTTTATCCGCCCCCAACACGCGCCGTCAACGGCGAGGATTCGGCCGCAAGTTCTGGGCCGCCGTGATCATCTCTCTTTTATTGCTTCACCTTCTCGTCCGACCCGCCAGCTATGGCATGTCGGGTTGCCTGCCCAGCTACCCGAGGGAGAAGAGCATTGAAAAACGCGTGAAGCGTATCCTGTCACACACTCCATTGATCGGTACGACCACAAATCAATAATTATTCACCAAATACTGACATAGAGTATAGATGGACACAATGATTTGCCAATCCTGCTGCGAGCCGCTTTCAAGAACCACATCAATGACAAGAACTTTACCACCGGCTGGGAAGACGGCACGCTCCCCGGTCATGTCGACCTTGCACGCCTGAGAGCTGGTATGAACGGAGGGGCCTTCTGGAGCTTGTTCTGGCCTTGCCCTGCCAACGGCTCCGACTTTTCTGATGAAAACTATCTGCCCGGTGGGTTCAACCTTTCACGCAGCCTTACTGCATAGCACGTCAAGAGAAAAAGAGTCTGACATTATCCCTTTCCAACCACACAGCCGTCCAGGCTACCCTCCAACAGATCGACCTAGTCGACCGCCTCAAAGCCGCCTATCCCAAGGACCTCGGGCCGGCAGTCTCCAGCAAAGCCGCCTACAAGGCCTGGAAGCACCACAACCAGCTCATCTCGCCCATGGGCATCGAGGGCCTGCACCAGATCGGCAACTCGGCCGCCACGCTGCGGCGCTACCACGCCCTGGGCGTCCGCTACGCGACCTTGGTCCACAACTGCGGCAACAAGTACGCCGACGCCGCCCTGCAGGAGAACCCATTCCGCAAGGCCCCGTCCCACTGGGGCGGCGTCAGCCCGGCCGGCGAAGCCCTAGTCAACGAGATGAACCGCATCGGCATGATCGTGGATCTGGCCCACACCAGCGTCGACACGATGAAGGATGTTTTGGGTGGCTCGGGCAAGGACTGGAATGGCAGCAGGGCCCCTGTCATCTTCAGCCACTCGAGCGCCTACGCGCTGTGCCCCCACCCGCGCAACGTGCCGGATGACGTCCTTCGTCTGGTCAAGGAGCGCAACTCGCTGGTTATGGTCAACTTCTCACCCGACTTTATCTCGTGCGTGGCGGCGCCGGACAGGGACGATGGGCTGCCGGATTTTTACCCGGCCAATGCGACTCTGGAGCATGTGGCTGACCATATCATTCATATTGGCGAGCTGATTGGATATGATCATGTCGGTCTGGGTAGTGACTTTGATGGGATTCCAGTCGTCCCGAAGGGACTGGAAGATGTCTCGCGCTACCCGGACTTGGTGGCCGAGCTGCTTCGACGGGGTGTTAGTGATGAGGATGTGAGCAAGGTCGTGGGCGGTAACATACTCCGCGTGTGGAGGGATGTTGAGCTCGTGGCGGCTACGATGCAAGCTGCTGGTGAGTCGGCTCTGGAGGATGATCTGCCTAACTTGATGCCCGAGGAGTAGACATCTGAATGGGCGGCACGTAGAGAAAATTACCGTGTTTCCGCAAAGTTTTGTGGCAGCGTAGATAGCTCCAAGATGAGCCTGCAGATGGCAAGCTGCTTATATAAAGACACAAGATCTGGCTAGCATATAGACTCGGGAATTGGGTATCATAAATGTCTGTCGTGATTCGAGTCAATAAGCAAAAAGTTGCCCGTGTTTTGACTTGATCCGATGAATTGCTCTACAACGCCGCGCCTGATTCCTTTTGCGTCCCAGCGTGTCTTCGTTCTGGCTTGACGTATCGTACACTGATTTTGCCTGCCTGCCTGCTCTAAAAGCTCGACAACACCCAGCCGAGCCACGTCAGGCACATCTCTTTCTTCTCTGTCCATGCGTTCGATCCCATGGTCCGACAGCTATCGAAGCAAATGTCGCGTAGCAGAATTGCTCCAGAAATATCCAGACGTCATGGTATTCTCCAAGGTTCCCGTCACCATTACCGTCATCGACTCGCTCAACCGTGGCGCTCGATCTTGTTGAGCTTCCTGGCGTTGGCGATCTGGTTCCTCGTCTGCTGACCGCGCACGGGCAGACCCATGGCATGGCGACGACCGCGGTAGGTACCCATATCACGGAGGCGCTTGATGTTGTCCAGCACCAGCCTCCTGGCGTCGTTCTCGATTGTCATGGTCGACAGTTCGGCCGTCAGGGCAGTGACGATCTTGGGCGGGAGGGTGCCCATCTTCGCGCGCGGGTGGATCGAATACTTTGCGAGAATGCGGGCAGAGGCCTGCTGGCCTAGGCCGTAGAAGCTCTCGAGAGCTTTCTGTGGTTCGCAAGTGGAAGGTTAACCAGGGTGATTCTTGGAGCGCAGAGGAGGACGAGGACGAGGACGAGGAGGAGAGCGCACCTGGACGAGCTTGTGCTCATTGAAGTTGACTCCCAGGATGAACACCTAGCAATAAAATGTTAGAACTTTTGGACAAATATTCCCGGAAATCGCAGAGGCCGTTGTAGGTACCATCTTGTTAGCCGACGATAAGTCACCTTGTCGCAATGGGCATAACTCGGTTCAGGAATCGCGGAGGAGTCTCGACTCTCAGCTCTCAGCAACCCGCAACCCGCGATTTGGAACCGGGCGTGCAGACTTGCCGGGCAGGCGGCGGATCGTGGGGGAGCCCGCATTGGCCGGTGCAAATCCGCAGCGGAGCATTTGGGGTGCGGGACAGCTGGCATCCCATGCTCCGCCAGCTGTCGCCATAAAGGTTATACACATGCGATTGTACCTCATGCATACACTTTACCGTATGAGTCTTGCGAAAAGAAAGCCAAAATTTCATGGCGATGTGCCAAAAATGCAGATGAACAACCACTCACCATACACATCATGACGATCGACTTTACTGCGAGGCCAGAAAAGCCTCTTCCATACTCGGATGATTTTTCATCTGCAGACCAATATGTCGACAGTCTGCTGGACTTTGCGACCAATTCCCACCTTTTCCAGTTTCTCTGTGGTGGTGTCCACATTCTTGACTTCTTCACCAGCGAGCCCGGCCTATTTGTCTCTGCCGTTCCCAAGGAATGGCAGGAGTACCTGGTGCAGACCGAGCCCATGGTCCTTTTGGATTTCTTGATGAGAGATGATCTTGACACACTTGCCGCGCAAACTGGCCCGGGACAGCCTCCCGAGACGCTGGTTCAATATGTCAAGGATATCAGGAAACTTTCTTTACGACGCTCCTTCCAGCCCAGCAAGCCAAAACTACCGGTGCTTCCTCGGCAGGTAGCTTTGGGAATGAACACCAAGAAAGTTCACGAAGTCACTCACTTTTCCGGATACATCGACAGGCTCTCGGAGGACGTCGCTCGGGTGAGGGGACAGGAACTGACGCACTTGGTAGACTTTGGCAGTGGCCAGAATTATCTAGGCCGCGCTCTGGCGAGTCCTCCGTACAACAAGCATATTGTTGCCGTGGAGAGCAAGGAGGCCAACACAGCAGGCGCTAAGGATCTCGATATCTTGTCCGGTCTAGCTGAGCGGGAGAAGAGAATCCGCAACAAGAAGCTCTACCACCGCATTATGGAAAGTGTAGATCCGTCAGAAGCCAACGATGAAGAGGCACTGAAGCGCGCCGCAAAGGCACTGGGTGTGACAGACGAAGATATTGCTACCATTGATCTCCGATCGAGAAAGGAGCTTCAGGCCACTTATGCGCGGGAGGAAGGAAAGGGCAGCATTGAGTACGTCGTTGCCAAGTTGGGAGATGCCGACTTGGCCCCTGTGATCTCCCAGCTGGAGTACACGGAAACTCACAGCGAGGATGATCTCAGCATGATGGCTGTGTCCATCCACTCATGTGGCAACCTCTCTCACTACGGCATCCGGTCCATGGTCCTCAACTCGTCTATCCACGCCGTTGCAATCGTGGGTTGCTGCTACAACCTTCTCACCGAAAAACTGGGTCCTCCGACTTTCAAGCCTTGCTTCAGTCGGCCAACCCTTCAGCCATTGAATGCTCGTGTTGTTAGGGAGTCCGAGAGACGAGATCCCCAGGGTTTCCCCATGAGTGAGAAACTCTCCACCTACAATGACCAAGGCATCCGACTCAACATTACAGCGCGTATGATGGCGTGCCAAGCACCCGGGAACTGGACCGACAAGGAGAGCGATGCCTTCTTCACCCGCCACTTTTACCGCGCCGTCTTGCAAAGGATATTCCTCGACAAGGGGGTCATTTCCAAGGTCTACCACGGGCCAAGCGAGGGCGAGGGCGAGGGCGAGGATGGCAACGAGAGCCCGTTCAACTTCAGCACCAACCCCGTCGTGATCGGCTCACTCAGGAAGCAATGCTACACCTCGTTCAGCGCCTACGTCCGCGGAGCGATCACGAAGCTAACGACCAACTCGGACTTTAGCCAGTACAGCCAGATTGTACGCGAGAAGCTAAGTGACATCACCGACGAGGAGATTGCCAAGTACGAGGCCGCGTACCTGCCCCGAAAGCGGGAGCTCAGCGCAGTCTGGAGCCTGATGGCCTTTAGCGCGTGCGTTGTTGAGTCCCTTATCGTGACTGACCGGTACCTGTTCCTCAAGGAACATTCCGATATTGTTCGCGACTGCTGGGTGGAGACAGTATTTGACTATGGCCAGAGCCCTCGAAATCTCGTCGTTGTGGGTATCAAGAAATAAGAAGACGTGTAGGAAAATAAAACGATGTCGGATGAGTTGTCTCCTCTTCCCCAGCCACCTTTGTCTTTCACGCATACCTACCTATACAGCAATCTCTCGGATATTGTACCCCTGGGGTTGTGCGGGATGTTGTAAGACATTTGACTTGTTGACCTGATATATCTATTTTTGTGTCCGTCCAGGTTATACCCTATGTCTACCTATCCCGGGGGTTTTATTCCGCAAATGGAGAGAGTTGCAGGACTGTCGTTCCGAATTTCTGCACGCCTTCGGTTCGGCTAATGGTCGCATCCTTCTTCGATGGGGAACTGCCATTCAGCATGTCGCAATAGGTTGAAGCGATCTGTCCCACGCTGCAGCAGCATTACCCCTAGATCGGAGAGCTCTTAGCCTTCTTGCAGTTTGCCGTTGCATGTTGAGCCGAATAAGAAGACTCGACATTCCGATGATCATCAAGCATGGTCTTTGGTATGCCGGATCCCCTAGTCACTTGCATGGTGTTTGATAATTTGCTTCCGGACAGACGCTGTCACCAGACAAAGTGAAAGCCAGAACTCGGTCCGATGATCGGTGTCTAAACCTTCTCTTCCAGGTGGCACAAGCTCGGGTACCGCGACCTGTCAAGCAGAAGCAGATCAAACCGGAACATACAATTGAACCTTTTTGACCAATCATGCGGGAACGAACAAAGCTTTGAAACAGAGGCGTTCTTTTCTGCGTTATCTCTTGTCTCTTGTTGTACAAAGGCAAGTTCAAGTTCTCGGTGTGGCTTCTGACGTGCCGCGTTTTCTCGACATGACCGGTGTGTAACTGGAAGGGATACTATCAGGTGAAGGCTGGCGAAGGCTCGAGAAGTTGGCTGTTTCCGAAGATGGTCGACATGTGCTTCCTCCTGGCTATAGTGATCCAATCCAGGCTGACTACTAGAAAGGAATAGAGGGGAAAGAAGGAGAGGGGGGGTTCACTTCTCGGGATTTGATCTGTCTTTTTTTGCGCCACTCCACAAGAGAGGCTTCCCCCACACTTTCTGCTGCCCAAAGAGAAGAACCAATAACTCTTTTGCGAGAGTTAATTGTTGTTGCGGTGGCGCCAGGTCACCAGCAATGAGGTGAAACTGAAAGGCTGTGAAAGAACCCATGGCTGACAGGCAGGCAACCTCGAGGGCGCAAGCAGAGGTGAGGTACCTGCGTTTCGTCCTTTGACTTTGCTTTACATGTATAGTACACTACATTGCTTAGTGCCGGCATTGTAGGTACATTGGGAGGTATGCGTTGTAACCCATCTGTCTTACTGGCGTTTGCCCAGAGTGGTGGAGCTGGAGATGCAAAACAGAAAGAAGTAGACACCTCTCCTAACGACATCTTCCACTCATGATGTGCTTGGCAATGATTCGAATCGGAGTGATCTTGAATCTTAGTGCAGTCCGGCAAAGACCGCAATCTGTACGCTGGAATCAACATCCATCATCAAGAAGGCAAAGTGAGACAGAGATGATGGGAATCGGTTGCAGTATTTCGAGAACGCTAGATGCACCCGAGGTGCTTGACATGACAAGCGCCCGCGGTTACCTGCAGGTGCGCGAGCATGGAGGTGGATAACTTGAAGTGATGTGCCGAAGACACCTGCCCCCCCTGGTTCTGATACACTAGAAAGACATTGTTCACCGGGTTTCCTCCACTCCTTTTTTTTCTTCTGACATTTTCTTTTTATGTTTTGTCGAGTTCTATCACACATACGTAGCTACCTATGCAAGGCGCCTGACCGACCGATAGATACCCCCACAGGCGATCTCATGTGATAGAAAGCTCTCGGACCCTTACTGGGTCTGGTTCGATACCTATAACGGAAGCGTGTCCGGACTGTTGTTCTTCACATCGCCTACCCCACCACCTGCACTGGACCTAAGGTTCTACTCCATGCGTACACTAACATAGAGGTACACTACACCTATCGTCAACCCCTGGGTATGCAGCCTGGTGATCTATCCAAATATTTGAATCGAGGACTTGCATCGATCGCCATAGCACTAAATACTGCATCGCATGCAGGCATCAGTACTATATGCCGGCGGACTTCGTCTTTAGGTTCTACCACCGTGGGGTTCGAAAGAGGTTCTCCAACACGATGGCCAGGGCCCCGGCTTAGGTTATAGCACAATCACGGGCAGGTAAGGTACCTCTACCTTATCAGTTCTTCTCCCGGACCCAGACGCTTCCCCCCGATCTCGGGTCGGGTCCCCTTCATCCTCTGTCCCGCCAAGCTTTACAATGTCACAAAGAGAGCAAGTAGATACTGTACTCAGCAGATGGAGAACTGAAGAAGGAAGTGTGAACTGGAGAAGCGCTCACTCCTCTTACATTCATCACTTTGACGAACGAACTTCCACTTGTTTTCGATATCCCCATGTCTTTTTTCCCTCTTTTGTTTTTCTGAACCTTCGCTTATCCATCCCAAATTTCTTTAATAGCTCCATGTATCCTGGCCCTTCTGGTCCTTGCTCTCTTCGTTGACTCATCCATCCTTTCCACTTCCACAATCTCCTATCTTGTATACTTTGACGATACTCCCCCACCTACCCATAGAGTTCCCTTTCCATCTCGCGTCCTCGGTGACTGGACTCGCGTCTCTATCAGTCCGACCGAGCCTACTTTGTTTCACATAGCTACTTGCTGATCCACCTATCTATCTCCTATCTTTCAGATCGACAACCCAAGAACTGACATTTTGTGACGTGACGTTCGACGGACTCCGCTTTGATTGTACGGAATAGATCGGGAGTCCGGAACAGTCACCTACCCAAACGATCCAGTGGACCCCTCAAAACGCACCTCACTTTCGCCTTACCCAGGTGTTACTCCAAAAACTGTTTAAAGCTCAACTCCTCTTTTTCGAGACGTCACAAGGTCACACCTTGATCACCTCATTTCTCATCACTCCTTCGACGCCATTCATTTGATCTTTGTTTTATTTTATTTTATTTCCAAAGGGGAAGAATCATCGCAGGAAATAGAAGTGACAAGGGTTCCATCTTGGCTGTCTTTCTTAAAACCACCAAGGTGTGCCTTGGGCATTTTACGGAAAACCATCAAAGAGAACTCCAGATCAAGGGAAGCAATCAATTCACACATTCACTGCTATGAACGCACAAATAACTTTCCTGGTAAGACATCCCCTTTTCCTTATTTTTTATACCATTCTCACCCCACAATATCATCACTAATTCTTTGTCTCGGAAACCAAAATAACAGGATGGAACCCTGCGTCTCATCCACATTCCCCTCCCTCTCTACTCGACCTTCCTCCAACCCATCCTCCAGATCCTTCTTCCACCCAGCCAACCATTACCATCAGCAACACCCTCACCACCCGTCGGTAACTTCCACCACCAAGATGAAACAACCTTTCTAAACATCTCCATCACCCCCCTCGAATGCTCCGTCGTCTGCCCCTCCTCTTGGGCCCGCGCCGTCTTTGAGCCCGCCATCGCGCGCCTACCAGAAGACCAGGCAAAAACGATTTCGGTTTCCAAGGATGCCTACGCCGTTTTTTCCGTCATCAGCGCCGGCATGGACGCCGGCTCGCGCGTCGTCGACTTGACTTGCCCGCTTGCCTTGGCAGGGATCCCGATTTTCTTCATCACGACGTATTACTCGGACTTCATCCTGGTGCCGACCAAAGACAGGAGAGCGGTGGTGGAGACGTTGAGGGCCAAGGGCGGATTTGTATTTGTCGAGGAGGAGGGCGGAGATGAAAACGGGTTTGATGGGTATGGATCGAGGAGGGGGTCGGTGACTATGGCGTCCGGGATGGGTTATCATTATGCCAGCGCATCGAGTGGAAATGGCGGGCTTAGTGGGATGTTGACCCCAATGATGCCGACCACGCCGCCCCCTTCAGATGCAGGGGAACTGCAGCTCAAGACGTTTGAGACGCTCAAGAGGCGGAACGTGGTGCCGTTTGTGGAACCCGGTTTGAGGCTGGTGCATTGCTCGGGGAGGGAGAAGACGAGTATCCACGGCGGCGGGGGCGGCGAGGGCGGACGTGGCCATGGACATAGTGGAGGCAACGGGACGGGCTACGGCGGTGAGATTGATGGGGATGGTAGCGCAAATGGCGGCGCCGGTTACTACCCGCGCAGAAGGAGGAACAGCTGGATCGACACAGTCGACACCAAGCTGTACACGAGCATCATCTCGGCGCTGGTGTCGCAGCCGCGGTTCCTCTCGGTGACCCTGGCGCAAGATGACCCCCCTTCGCTGCTGCTGGACAAGGCGCTGGTGGACATGTTTGGCGACTCGCTGGTGGGACCGACGGAGGGCACGCTGGTGCCCATCTTTCTCGACCTGGTCAACTTGCCGTTCGAGGCAACGGGCATCGTTTCGGGGGTTGCCGGGAGGTTGGTCAAGGACATGCCCATGGCGGAGAGCGTGGAGCTGTCGTACTTGTCGACGGCGAGGGCCGGCGCTGTGATCTTGTCCTGTGAGCAAGCCGTGACGGCTCTGGGAATTTTGGAACCGTTGCTGAAAAGCCAGGGGTGAGTGACGCCGTTTTCGATTGTGATGCGTGGCTGAGAAGGACATGCTGCGTTGGCCCGGCTTTGGGGATGATCGTTCATGGTGAAAAAGGCCCAAAAGTTTGTACAATTTCGACTCCTTCATATCGTGGTGTCAAAAATCGGCGCGGCGGAGGATAATTTTGCGTTGGCTGTAATCTTTGGAGAAAGTTGCATGGTTGGACGGAGCTGCGTGGTGTTTTGGCTGCGATGTAGCGAATGAATTCATCTTGGTATCTGCAAAATAGGCCTTTTGAGATCTTTATCTCATTATTTTTGCTGTGGTAGTTACTGTCAGCAATCAAAGCTGGGCAATCCCGAGACTATTACCAGCCAACTCATTTCCCACCCTTCTTCTTCTTCCCTTCCTGCTTGTTCTCCTCGTCCACCAACCCCGCCCTAACAAACGCATCCCTCGCCGCGCCGTTAATCAGCGCGAACCTCCTCGGCCCCAACTTTTGGCCTCCATACCACCGCGTCACCACGACCATGGTGTCCCACAGGTCCATCAGCTGCATCAAATGTAGCAGCCTGCCGCCCGCCGCCGTCTCCCCGTCGTCGTCGCAGTCCTGGAACGACGTGCCGTTTGGCCCGCGGATCCGCCACGCCGTGATGTTGTGCGTAGCCGCCCGGACCCGCTTGTCCGACGCCAGCAGGTGTTGCAGGTACTGCGCCGCCTGTTGCGGAGAGGTAACTGGCGCGCAGCGGGCGATGAAGGTCGATTTGAGTTCGATCATGGGAAGGGAGAGCGTCCAGGGAGGTTCGGGGCCAAGGAGATCTCCTCCCCCCCCTCCTCCTGTCTGTGTATCATGAGTTGCTGCTGTTGCGTCATATGAGGATACCCTCTTTCCATTTCCTTCCTCCACGTCCTCCTCCTCCTCCTCATCCTCCTTCTCCGCCGTGGTGACTGCGGCTATGAGTTCCTTCACTTGCTCAATGGCATCAAACAGACAGACTTGGCCCGGCTCGTACACCTCGCCGACTGCGTCGCGGAAGAGAGCCAGGTCTCGAGCAGCGGCGCCGCGCTTAGCATGCTCGCCGGAGGAGTGGGTGCCGAGAACGACGGGTGGTTCATCGGGGTAGGCTGGGGGGAACTGCAGACGCAGGGTGGATGAGGTGATGTCGCCGGGGAGAGTCAGGATGTAAGTGGCGGGTGAGTCGTCGTCGGATGGGGAGAGAGTGCCGTCGCCGTAGATGGAGTTGATGGCCTCGAGCTCGTCGGCTAGTTGTTCGGACATTGTGATGTCTCGTGTGAGCGCCGAGCTTCACACCGTCCGTTTTGTTTGCTGCCTGGGCTGTAAACTGCTTTCACTTAATGTGAGGCGGTGGTCATTGAGGTTACTTTGTCTCGCTACTCGTATCAAGTGACCCAATATCGCCGTACTGCAAAAAGTTGTTGAGGACGTGATGTAAACGCCATCATGTCAGAGGCCTGTCAAGTGAGATCCAGTCCGTTCAGAGATATTTACACTACCCGACAGAACATGCAATGGCGTGGAGGGGTAGGTACCCGTTAAAGTGCGGATCCACTTCCTTCCTTATGTATCCGGCTTTCCATGTACCTTGTACCTCGACTTGTGACCAAGAATGGACAGTACATCCGATCTGTAGGTATGCCGCGTAAGTGCGATGTGAACTGTTGACTTTTAGTTGTCAAGGTTACTTACCTATACGGCCGGGGATTCCCCTTTCAACCTCACCGGCTCACACCCCAACCGCATCGAATATCGTGACGAAAGATGTTGACTATACATACCCCAAATCAGTCAGGTACCTGAAATATACCGATAGAAGCAATCGTCGCATTCGTCACCTCCAATGACGGGTCCACATCGCCAATCGCGTTCCAGGGGCATCAGGGCCTGTCCCCGTCCGAGATCGACGCCAATTGGTTCCATTTCCTGTCTTCCAAGGGGGGGAGGCGGCCAAAAAATCCCCACGTTTCGGACTCCCGCCATGGACCCG
The DNA here is from genome assembly GCF_000182925.2 of Neurospora crassa OR74A. NCBI lineage: Eukaryota > Fungi > Ascomycota > Sordariomycetes > Sordariales > Sordariaceae > Neurospora > Neurospora crassa. Next base: position 4,536,274 of record NC_026505.1, read on the forward strand.
GACCTGGCTTGCAGGTCTTGAGGTTCCTCTTCAACGCCGAGTTCGAGTCCGGCGGATCGGTGAACCGTCAAGGGAACTCAACAAATCTTTAAACACCACCTCATCTGGTTGATTCCTTCCTGTCTTTGGTGATATTCTTGTTTTAATCTTTTTTTTTTTTTTTTTTTTTTTTCCACGGGCGTACAGAGACGGTACCACGATACACGGCCCGAGATCTACGCACTGTAGTGTACTACCAAACGCGCCCAGTTCAGCACTCGCCAATCCGTTGTGACGATCCCGTTCAACCCCCTTTTTCTTCGTCGCAAGTCTTTTTTTTGTTTTGGATATCGCAACACCAACGCGAAGCGCGACGATACATAATCTTTGACGCCTAACTATACACATCTCGATCCGGCCTACCACGCGCCTCTACACAATGTGGTGGTGGCTCACGGCCCTCTCGGGCAGCATCACTCCCCTCTTCCTCGTCCTCTCGCCCATCCTCTCCTATGGCGACCAAGCGCACTCCATGCACAAGGCCAAGTCCAGCGCCGGCTTCTCTTTGGACATTCCCTTGATCATGCTTGTTGCTTCTCTGCTCAGGTTAGTTGCGCCTCAAGCCCATGGTCCGCATTGCGACTTGCGACGCTAGCTAACACCCGTGATTCGCAGGATATTCTACTATCCCGGCGCCAAGTATGACACCGCCCTGCTCATCCAGTCCCTCGTTATGGTCGGAGTCCAGGTCGTGCTCCTCAAGATCGCGCTGGACCACCGCCCTGCCCCATCTTCCAGGGGAGGTGACGCCGCTGTTCCCTTCGCGAAGGCGCAAGACGAAGAGTACCAGCGCCCATACAACTTCTGGCAGTGGAAGTCGCCCAAGCCGTACGTATACCAGTTGCTGCTGTCCGTTTGCATAACGACGTAAAAGCTAACACACACAGGTACTGGCAATTCGTCTTGTACCTCTTCGCCGGCCTTGTCGTCTGCCAGATCCTTTTCTCGCCCTTCGAGTCCCTCTACATGTCCTACTCCTCTCTGATCGGCTACATTGGTCTCTCCATCGAAGCGACCCTTCCCATCCCCCAGATCCTCATCAACCACAAGTCGCGCTCGTGCAAGGGTTTCCGCCTGTCGGTTTTGGCCATGTGGTTGGCCGGTGACGCCATGAAGATGTTCTGGTTCTTCACTTCGTCTAGCGAGATCCCCTGGTCCTTCAAGAGCTGCGGTATCTTCCAGGCCTGCTGCGACTCGTATCTTGGCGTCCAGTATCTGATGTATGGAAGCGGCGAGGGGGTCTCGAGCGCTATCAAGGATCATCCTCTCCATGACTACCCCGTGTCTGGGAGCCATAGCGTGGTCACTAGCCGTGAAGGTGCTGCGGCGAGGCGGACGTCGAACGCTGACAAGAGGATATCGTAGAGGATAGAAGATGGACTGTTTGGTATTCTATCATTGTAGAACTGCTGCGAGAAGATCCTCGATTGCTTCTGGTCAGCATCAGCTTGGAGAGCTGGTTATAATTGAATATTCTTTGCATTTTCTCTTTGACCGTCCGTTTCATTCCGTCTCAAATCTTGCTCTCATCCCTCTGCACCAGATTGATGGCCTGCCCTGTTCGGGAATTGTCTGGTTGCTGTTCCAAGAGTAGCTGTGCAACCAATCATGCTCCCAGGATCTTGGTTTTTTTTTGTTTGCATGGATTTGGACGAAGCCTTGGGTCGCGAAATTGTCAGGGATGGGCAGCTCACCCTTGTCTTTTTTCCCCTTGGCTGGTGAAGCTCTGATAGTGGACAACACCCAGCCACGTCAGGAATTCCGACTGGAGATACTTCAACCTCTCCAAAATCAGCTCTGGAAAAGGTTCTATTTAATTTTTAGCATTGCTATGGTTTTCAACTACCTTTACTCCCAGGAAACCCCCAGAATTATGTTAGCATGACCGTTTGATATCTGTCCGTCCAAGTCTCGGGCAAACAAATTTGAACCAACTCCTACCACCGAGTGGAGTGCAAAAAGAGCGCGGGCAGTCCACTTATTTCACCCTCAGCCATTCTCCCCTCTTTCCAGAATTCGATTGCAGCCAAAAAGTTCCCCTGAGACGAAGTGTGGGGGCTGACAAAAAGTAAACAAAACCGCGGCCAAGCTTATTGCTCCGGGCAACATCACACAACACTGACACAATACCTCTTTGTTTATATCGCCAAAAGGGGGGCTGCGGGCCAGTCAATACCTTTCGGGCTCACTAGCAAACAAATACGGCTTCTACATGCCCCCTTTCAATTCCGAACAACAATTTCTGCGCTGGGTGTTGGATCTACGGTAGGGCAACACCTCGACGGTTGACAGGCCCCAGTATCGTGTCTACTTGCTGGACTGGATGCGCGCTTGGCGTGTTGGATGACTTATAGGTAAGTCATGATCGATTTGAACTTGAGTTGTGTATTTCTAAGAATTCGCTTTCCTTGCGTTGCTCTACTATATCGCTTTCTTTCTAATGTTCCATGTCCAAATGTGCATTTTCGTCTTCGGTATTAGATATGGGCATGTCTACATACCTACCTCTGTGGACCATATCTGAGATGGAAATCTGCTCTTCCGGCACCTCTAAAGATCAAAACTTTTCTTGTATACCTTCAAGATCTCTCAATTGCATTTAGTGCCTTCATATAGCTCTCAAGTTGATGCAACCCAGATTGTCAGAACCACCCATATGTCTGAGAGTCATGTTATAGGGCTTTTCTCTCCCCATTTGCACTCCTTGGATTTGTTTGCTCCTGATCACCAAAACTTGTGCTCTGTCCTTTTTCATCGGACCTTCACAAACGAACTTGTGCTAACCATGCATACCAGTGGCTACCTATCAGGCCTCGAGTCGGACCAATTCAAATTTACCGGCAGGTGTGTTGGTTTTTCGAATTCTGGGCCTTCCACTTGTGGTCATCTATCGACCTCGAGGAACATCGGATGACAGAAGTCTTCGGAAAAATACTATCCGATGTGAACCCTCCTGTTGCCTGTGGCTCCCGTTCTCAATCTTCTCTCGCATAAAGTCCTCGCTGTTTGGACTTCTACATTCCACCCCACTGTCCTCACTCTCACATCCTCTCTCCTCTTTCCACCATCCACGATCCCGAGGAAGAACATCACCAAGGACAGCAGGCCATTCACTGGTTAACCGGGTTATATATATATATATATATATAATATATATATATATACACTCTCATACCGTCTTCGACAGCTCACTCTCCTCTCGGACAAATCGCGCTAACTTTCCCAAAACTGGAACTAGCCGACTGAACTTCGGCATTTTGTGGAATTTCTCAAGACATACCAATCAGTTAGTACTCTCCCAATCACACTCGCGCCGCGATACTGGCTAACAATTTGCAGTAGAAGTAAAATGCCGGCAAACTTCAAGACCTACGAGGCCCAGGCGCGCCTTTTGGCCGCAGTGATCGCGGCTCATCCCGAGCTCAGGCTCAACTACAAGGGTAAGAACCCATGATTTTTGTGTCCTTTCCTCTCACTTTCGTCTTTCGACGTGCCTGTTCTGCTCCATGGCTCTCCATTATCTCACCTACTCGGCGCCTCCGACATGATCGTGTCACGACGGCATCACCAGTCTCAGCTCTTCCAGTGGTCGAGTCACAACTCAAGATGCTGATGAGATTCCAGCAATCGCACAGCACTATGGCAAGTCCGCAACCATGAGCGCCCTTGAGCATCGCTTCCGCCCTGTTCGTAAACAGGCGGAATGCTTGCGCCTTGCTGTCAGTAGGGGCGATGATCCGGAGGAGATTGACATCCTCGAAACCGGCGGTATGAAGCATCTTGGCAACATCAACACCTGTCACTTCGTCATCAGACTTTGTTATCTGGGCTTTCCAATTTCACTCTCGTCTCAGATTATTATCGTGGCTTTTCTGAACATCGCTAACATTGTTTTCGCCCCAGAACTTGCCAGATACTTTGGCGAATCTACCGCCGACGGCCTCCAGTTCCAATTCCGTAGCATCAAAGCTGGCGCTGAAGCCATCAAGAACGCAGTCGACAACGGCGAAGATCCCATTGAAGCGTTCAACAACGTCGGCTCCGGCTCAGGAGCCAACAAAACGCCTTCAGGCCGCAAGCGTGGCCGTCCAGCCGGTACTCCAGCCTCCGGCAGAAGCCGCGCTGGAGCTGGTACTCCTGCTACCGGCAAAAGCACGAGCACTACCGCCAAGCCGCGGAGGTCAACAGCCAAGAAGGCGAATTACGTAGAGCCGCAAACGACTACGGATAAGGACGAGTCGGCTGCGTCTGTCGACTACGACGCCTTGGATGACTCTCCCACCGGCCACTTGGCGAAGAAGACGCGTACGACGCCCATCAAGACTGCTTTGCCGCCCAGACGCATGTCTGGTGCTGCCGCGCCGCCCTCTCAGCCAGTCTTCAAGACCGAGGCCCTCGATGAGATCTTTGAGGTCAGCGATAGGCTGCCTTCTCCCTCTCCGATGCCGCCGCTGCCTTCTACTGCTACTGGTGGTAATAACGACTTCTTCACCAACGGTATGGCGCGAAACGAGCGCGCCGCATCTGAGTATCACACGCCTGCGCCAGAGTTTCCCCCCAATGCCTCTGCACAAACAAGCCAGAGCCAGTCCCAGTCCCAGTCCCAGGGCTTCAACATCAAGCAGGAGGCCCTCTCCTACAACAACGGCGGCATGTCCTTCGACGGTGGAGTGACCACCAGCTTTGCTTCCGCTACCACCAGCATCTTTGGCGGTAACAATGGATATACCGCCACCACCACCGGCGGATACCTTCACCAGCAACAGAACACCCAAGAGAGCAGCAACAACAATAACAATAACAACAACAACAACTCTGCTGGGTACATCAACATTGTTAGTGACGACGAAGATGATTACACGCAGTCCCAGAGTCTCTTTGGCGCTGCCGTCCGTCCCCTGGGAGGAGGAGGAGGAGGAGGAGGACACGGAAGCTCTGGAAATTTCAGCCAGGCTTTTACTGCGACTCCGGGCATGGGCGGCATGGGCTTGCCGAGCACCATGACCGGGGACGGTAGTGGTGGTGGTAATGGTGACATCGGTTCCTTCTACGTGGATGAGGATCAATATGAGATCTAGAGGGAGTTGGCCTTTTTCTCTCTCTCTCTCTCTCTCTCTCTCTTCCCTGGTGCTGTCTTGCAAAGGCGGGGCACCTCACCCTCCTCACCCGATCGATCACCCGCAGTCGCAAACTTGAGGTGGGCAGACATTGACGGCACAGCTACCTCCAAGGTCACTGCTTAACGACGTACTGAGAGAGAAAAACGGCGCATCGGTGTCTCTAGAGGTATAGGATCCTCCCAAAATCTGCATTTGCCCCTTTCCTTCTTGCTTTTCTCTTTTTTTCCCCCCATTTTCTTTTTCTTTTTCTTTTCCATTCAACATTCAGGTTCACAATGAGGGATATAACAACTTGCTTCCATACTCTTTACAAAGCAACAACAACACAAGAAAAAAAAAAAACATTCATGGCATGGAGCGGTGCAGGATAGTTCGTCTTGATTCATGAGGAACCATGTCTACCTCTACACAGTTGTGGTACCAGGTCAGCAGCAGGGTGCCCGGATTTCAACCACGATTACGGCAACGAGGAGACCTACCATCTACGGGGCCGGGTTCGACAAAGACACGCTACATAGATCTTGGTGGTTGAAACTTTGCGTCTCGGGGTGTATGGTTGCTCGCGGACATCCTCAGGGACCTGAAGATCAAAGCTACTTTCCGGCGAAGGATACCTACCTAGAGGTATGTTCCTCCAGCAGTAGATGATGAGCACGCAAGAGATACCGTTCTACGCAATCATCGCGGGCCAAGTCAACCTGCATTGGTATTCAAGGGCTTTAGTTGAGGACGGGAATGCAACTAAGTCATCCAACATGGGGGCGGTGGTGAATGGTGAACGGCGAATGGCGCATGGCGAATGGTGCATGATGGGAGGGATATCTTTGCGATTCCTCAAGAGATTCAGTGTTTGTAGAGAGTCATGTACGTACCCAGGTAAATCTGCACTTCGAATGGTTCGGCTTTTAGACACACTTACTCCCAATTTGATGTGCACATTTGTCGCCGATGTGTAAGAGCAGTCTCGGCTTTTGGTGTTTTTCTCGTCAACGAACCTCATACCTACAACGATGAATCACACTTGGGAAAAGGGCACGAAGACCAGATAAGGATTATAACGTGACCACTAAGCCGCTGGTATTTCTTCTACGCTCATCATACATCTAGTCACTACAAGTTACACCTATAAGTCTATCAGAAATGTCAAAGGCAACGCAACCCCACATGGCTTTTACTTCAACGTACAGCACCACAACCCATCACTTTCTATGGTAATGCTTGGTCCCATCCAACCCGCCTTAGATGCATCTCAACCCATATCATTGTGAAACTCCTTTCAATGCTGTGCCACTTCTCCCACTAAACCGCAACTCTTCTTCGTTGGCGCTCATATCTACTGAGACAACAACTTCCAAAGGCCGTCCTTCTCAAGATAATCATGATGAATCACATTAACCAGCCAAAGATCCTCCTTCAAGTCCTCCAACAACTTCTGGGTGTCGGATCCCTTTCCGTAGATCTTGGCCCACTCGCTCCAAATTCCAAACGCCTCCTCACTCCACGCGCGGAAGCTGACCTCCTCGATGATGGTCGGCGTCAGGATTTCCTTGCCGGGGAACACGCCCCAGGTTACCGCGTTGGTGCTAGGCTCATGCGGCCTGTGGTCGGCCTCAGCAGTTCCCTCCGCTTCGGCGGCCATTCTCGCACGAAAGTTAATAGTGTCGGTGCTGACAAAGTCCCCGGCGGCATTGGTGGCGAAAAAGCACACGGTGTCCTTCATGTCTGGCTGCTTCAGTTTCGCTTCGAGTACCCGCCAGTCGGCCGAGGGGATGAAAAACTCGACAAAGGCCTTTTGAAAGACGAAGCCGTTCTCGGGGCCCCAGCCAAAGGTGCCGTCGTCCGATCGCAGGCCGTTCACGGCGGGCTGGGAGGCAAGCGACCACCAGCCCCTGGAATTGAGCTCAATCAGATTGTCCCGGATGGCTTCCGTCTCGTCGTTGAAACCCTCTTCACTCCAGGGGATGGCGGAAAGCTCGCCCTTCAAATGACGGATAAAGATCTTGTTGATATCCTCCGTGGTCTTGGGGGAGCCCCACAGCTGGAGCGCCTGGGGGACGGTGACGTGCAGGCTGACGCCGTAGCCGTCAATTTGACCGTAGGCCGGAGATCTGGCGTCACCCCATCTGCCGTTGGGGAAATCGTCCCAAGTCGCTTCTCGGCCCAAGACACCCTCGCCTTCAGAGATCGCCAGTGTGTTAGCTCTGGTGTTGACGGGCTCTGCCGGAAGACCGGCCTCCGAAGGCGAAGCCTCGTAGTCTGGATGCGAGGGTCTCTGGTTGGCGACAATCACCCGATCCCGCGGGTCGGAGCCAATTGAGCCCTTTCTAGTCGACAGGTCCTGAATCGATCGAGTTGGGACCGAAGATCCGTTAATCCTGAGTTGAGGGATGTCTGGCAGGATGGCAGACTCGTCCTCATCGGGCGTTCCAGGGGGTATGAGATTCGTGCGTTCGGCGATGAATGCGACGGCCTTCTCCAGGTTCAAAGTATAGAAGTGGAAGCCTCGCGGGCCAGGTGTCCTGCTCTTGATCTCCTTGATGCGCTCAATCATCTCACTGACAATCGCGACACCCTCCATCTTGACCTTCTCATCGTCTCCCTTTACAGCGTCAAGGCGGGCCATGAGGGCCGGCGGGATCTTGGCGTGGCTAAGTTTCGTCGTTCTCTTGATCATCTGGTAGCTCTGGATGGGCATAAGGCCGGGGATGATGATGACGTCCTTGAAGGCACCGCTAGGGTGGTCTCGCAGAGTATTCTCGAAATGCTCGTAAGCGTCAATGTCGAAGAAGAGTTGTGTCATGATGAAATCGGCACCGGCCTGGACTTTTTCAACGAGATAAGGGAGATCATGCTCCAAGCTCTGCTCGCGAGGATGGGCCTCCTCTGCATGGCCCTCGGGATAAGCGGCAACACCAATGCAGAAGTAGTCGCCGTGAGTTTTCTTGATATAGCGGACGAGGTCGGCGGCCCAAGAGAATTCCTCGTCATCGGTCGGCTCGGGGTCGTTCTCATCGTGGTATTCGGCAGCCCTCGGGGGATCGCCTCTAAGGGCAAGGATGTTGCGGATTCCAAGGACCTTTGCGTCCTCGAGGGTCTTGTCTAGCAGGCGACGGCTCATGTTTGTGCAGGTAAGATGAAGACATGTTGTGAGGCCAAGCTCGCGCTGGCAGATTTCGGCAAGCTCGAGAGACTTTTGGGCGGTTGAACCTCCGGCGCCCCAAGTGACGTTGACGAAAAGCGGCCTAAGTCCTCTTGCCATACGTTCGAGACGGTCGCGTAGGTTTGCGAAGCCCATAGCGGTCTTTGGAGGGAAAAACTCGAGCGAGAAGTAGTTGCTGTCGGGCGGCAAGGCCGCGACCTTGTCGGTGATCTTCTCCATTGCGTACGGTACTGTGTGTGATTGGATTCGGTATGGTGATGTTCTGCGTATGTATGTTGTTAAAATGACCGTGGAGTGTTGAACCTCAACGGTAATGTGTTGTTTGTGAGTGTAGTGGGATAGAATTGGTTGTGGTGTTGAAGAGTGGTTTGGTTGGTGTCTTTGTAGAAACGGCAATTCCCCCTTGCCGCAGGAGTTGCAGGTACAGACCGTCTCGGGTCTCCAGCGATTGTTGGGATGGCGGGGTCTTTCTTTCTCCGCAGTCGGAGGTACCTACAGCTAGGTAAGTACTGACTGATAAGTTGATAGTCTATCTCGCCTTTGAGTTGCAAAGGCAGTGCGTCTGTATAAACATAGATATTGCAATGGATGAAAGCACAGGAGGAGGTTAGAGAGATCTACGCAGATGAGAAATAAGTTGCCATGCCCCGGTCAGGTGGTCACCACGAAGGAAAAAAAAAAAAAAAAAAAGAGACGAATAATTCTTTGCCATCCCTTCTCCAAATGGTACGTACCTTGACTGAGCCGGTGGGGGAAAGACATTACCCCACTCCAGGGAAGCTTGCAGCGTGGGGTAGCTTGTCGAATCACCCTTGGCTTCTTTAGCTCCCTGACGTAAGGCGGCCCTTCTGAGCGGCCAATGGTCGCGGTGACAGTGCGTTCCGTCTCGCAGGTGTGGGGAACGGCAGTTCTGTTTGCGCCGAGATGCTGCTGGGGCAACCCGACCCGGGCATTGATTACATCGGGATATCAAAGCAAGATAGTGTGTACACTGGTCTAACTGGCTAGTAGGTCAAATATACTATGTAGCGACGACACCTTGTCGCCTCTAACCACATAGAGGTAAGTCACTGTTCCATCCGTAGTGACCGACGGAAGTTGATACCTCTACTGAAAAGAACCAAATGTTTGACAGCAACGAAATGACAAAACTCACTGAACGCATCTGCCTACCTGTGTCGACTACTCGCTACACGGGAGGATACACGGATTCAGTGGCCTGCCGTCCTCCTCCTTCCTTGAGATCAAGGCCCCTTCATGTCAGTTTCATCCGAGTCAGTTCTTTGCTACGCCCCAAATCAGTAGCAGGCCGGTCATAGTATTCTGTCTGGGCACTTTAAAAACGTGACCGTGTTTCTAGAGACTTAAGGGATCTAGAAAAGCAGCCGAGTTAGCCTCAAGCAACTTATACACGCAGGGTTGGGATGAAATTCCATGTATCGCGCAATTCAGATTGTGAATGCCATAATGACTCCTCAGATTCAACCCATGATGATGAACCCGCGCACATGTCGCAAAAGCAACACGGACGGGTTCCGTCATTGCTGAATCGGTTTACCGGATGATGTTCGTATCATCATGAACGCGCATTGGGCCGCAGAAAACGAGAGGCACACTGGAACTTACAATTTCGTAAGTAGGAGGATTCATAACATGCGCTAGGCATTCATTCCCTCAGTTTCACCCTGGCAGCATAGGATACGCAGTACTGTTACAACTACCAGCAGCGAGCCAGACAAAATATTGTAGTGATGAAAGGATATGGAATGTCCGGATCTTGCTTCAGGTCATCATCGCATCATGGACGCCGCGCAAATGGGGCTCTCGTGATGATGGTTTTAAACAAGGGCAATTTAGAGGAGTTCTTCTTGACTTTCACAATCCGTATCGTCGGTTGCGCGGAAGCGATCAGGTGCAGCCCAACGGTGTTTTATGGAAATGTGGTCGTGGTTGTGAAGAAGAAGAAGAAGAAGAAAAGGAAGGGGGAACGAAATTTGTCGCGCCATTTTGAGTTGAAATCTTGCCTGTTCCACGGGCGGGTCTGCACTTACTGCCACTTCTCACCGCCCATAACGTTGCTGCTGCCCTGCAGCGTGCACCTTTGCCAGAAAGTGACCAGTCATGTTCCATGGAATCCCGACAGCATCTGGCAGGGTGGGGCTTTCCGAGCTTCCATCCAGCGGCCATGTTCTCGGGGAACGGGCAGGCAGGCAGGGCAGGGAGAGAGGCCCGTGACAGTGGATGGTGGACCCGCCACTGCGCGGGCCATTTCGCCCTCGGTCGCTGCCACTGGCCACTTTTTTGGCAAGCAGTCGTCCCGTCGGTCGCAGGCGGCGGGCGCCCACTGTTCGCCTCGGGGCCATTGCGGTCCATACCTGCTGCCCGTAGGTCAAGATTTGTTCTTCCTTTTTCACGATTTCCGAATTCCATCCACTCCATCGATCTGATCCAACGCCCCAAGCAAAACCAAAACTCGTCATTCCACCTCACCCACCAGCCAATCCTACCATTCAACCACCATCTATTATCCCAAAACCCATATTCCCGTCCACGTCCGGATCGACCTGCTCGCCTCTGCAATCCAGGAAACGCCTGCACCTGCATTCGCCTGTCCCCGTCCTCGATACCCTGTTAGACCTCACCACCACCACCACCACCACCACCACCACCACCAGATACTACTGAGACAGTGACGAGACGGATTGACTACCTTAGTAATCGTCGTCACTGCAAAATATTGCCCGCCGCCCTCACGGTCGAAAGGTCTCACTCCATCACGAATCCCCGTCTATCACCGCTACGGCCCCCAGATCCTTACCTGACATCCTTTGCACTACCGTTCTACTATTACCACCAACTCCGTCATCCTTTTTCGTCGTCGCTGCCGCCCCTGTGCCTGCTCCCGCGACAACTCGAACGACCAATACACGCCGGCTTTCCGCATAATCACAGGCTAGCTTTTCTTGCAGTACTGCATCTGAAGAATTGCTTGCGCCGCCGCTCACTGTGTTGCATTAGTCTTCCGGTGACCAATTTCTTCCATTTTCTTTTTCTTTCTTTTCTCTCGTTCGTCGAGTTTTTGGTTTCCGACTTCTCCATGGATACCAACCTATGGAGTCGCCGTACCAAGTGAGTGTCAACTCTTTGCCCTTTACCCCAGCACTTCCCCTCTACCTACCCCCCCCCTTCTTCCCCCACCGCGAGGTCGATCACACATGGCTATGAACGGCAACCAAGCCAACTTATTCCGAACCGCTGACTGACATACCCTCGTTTGCTCCATAGCTCGAGCAAGCTCTCATTGACAACACCTGGATCCGGCGGCCAGGTCGATAATTCGTCTTCACGCACATTTTCCAAGCGATTCGGCGGTGATAGCTCGTCGCACGGAAAGACCAACCCTTTCAACTCTATAACTACCCCAGGTGGGCTGGTGTCACCCACGGCCGGCGCTTCGAGCGCTTTTGGCCTTGGGTCTGGCGCCTTCGCCTCGTTCGGTTCGGCCAAGACTCCCAAGACTACCGGCAACCCGTTCGAGACCACCCTCATCGGTCATTCCGCGAAGACACCCTCCGCTGAGAAATCTAGCAAGGAGGGCGGCCTGGGCGGCAAGACCGTTGGGAAGACTGCCTCCAACGCCTCTCTTGCCGATGCCAACAAGAGGGCTCAGGGCGCAGTGTCCAACTCCCCGAGTTCGGGCCTAAATCACCAGCTGCGCAACAGCTGGGTCTTCTGGTATCGGCCCCCCATCTCGAAGGCTAACGGCTTCATCGAGTACGAGAAGACTCTGCACCCTATCGCCACCTGCGAGACGGCTGAGCAGTTCTTCGCTGTCTACCAGCACCTCAAGCGCCCCTCGGGTCTGCCGCTGGTGTCCGACTATCATCTGTTTAAGAAAGGAATTCGGCCAATATGGGAGGACGAAGAGAACAAGAACGGAGGAAAGTGGATTGTGCGCCTGCGGAAGGGTGTTGCCGATCGCTACTGGGAGGACATTTTGCTGGCTCTGATCGGTGATCAGTTTGGCGATGCCAGCGACGATGTTTGCGGCATTGTTCTCAGTGTTCGGAATGGCGAGGATATTCTCAGCATCTGGGCTCGGGCTAATGGCCAGCGGGTCCTGAAGATTCGGTATGTTTTCACTCACTTGCCCGGATAGCCCCTTTGGAGATCTCGAGCTGACTTTGGCTAAACAGTGAAACGATGCGCCGGACCCTCTCATTCCCCTCCGAGACCAAGGTGGAATGGAAGAGTCACGACTCGAGCATTCAGCAGCGCACTGCCATTGAGGAGTCGCGTCGCGAGAAGGCGAACAACCGCGACCATAGCCAGGGCGATAAGCGGACTACCAACAGACAGCAGCAGCAGACGGATAGCCGCCCGTAGCATCTGAACACCTCGGCGAGGTTCCACGTGACGCATATTCCGTCAGTTTTCCATCGTGCGGTGATTCGCACCATTTACAATGCTGAAGGCAATAACGTTACAGGACGTGTTTAGCGCGCGTCGGACATAGAGCGTTTTGAAATCAAGCGCTACCTCCGTACCCCTCATACTTCTTTAAAGTAAGAGATATGTACAGTATCCACAAGAAAAAGCAGCAGCAAGCATGCGTTCCTGAGTTTTGGGCAACCCTTTTTGGTAGAAGCGGAAAAGAGGTGGTCTTCGGATTGGGAACGGCTGTTTTCCTCTTCCTCTTCCTGCGCCTTCTTTCACTTGCACTTCATTTACCCGCACGGCGTATCATTTTGATGGGATCATGGCGGGTTTGGAACGGGGTTAAAGGCCGGATGGATGAACGGACGGGACGGCTGGATCAAATGGGATGGAATCTTGACGTGGATTAGGCGGAGGGAAATATATAACCTGTGCATGCATGCATATGATGCTTGCTGGCATGGTCCATTGTTCTTTGAGCATGCGAAACTGTAAGGGGGTGAAGCAGGGGGTATGTCAGATATCTCGTTGAACGCTTGATCCCAAGTATTGGACGTCAGAAAATCTCTTATCATGGTGTCTTGACTTTGCGTATGGACATGCCTTTTCATTCGTACGGGCCTCCATTAACACTATCCATTCAAGACCCCCCTGCTCAATCATCAAGTGTCCTCCTTTCGACCTCTTCCTACCCACTCGCACTCGCATGATTCAATCCTCACGCCTTCCCCTTCCCCTTGCCCGGCGGAGGTTCCCTCCTCCTCTCCCAAATCTGCAAATAACTCTCGCTCAAGTACAACAACTCGCTCCGCACCTTGTCCACAAACAAATCCTGCGCCACCACCCACTCATCCGTCGCCTTATCCCGCAATTGCACTTTCCACGTCTTTCGCTCCTCCCCGACACTATCCGCCACGTCCTCCTTGTTCCTAACCGCCTCGTGCACCACGTTGGCCACCAAATCATACCAGATCGGCTCCCCGTGTTGATGCGAATTCGGATCCGGCTCCACGTAAGGGCTAACATCCAGGTTGCGCGCGTCAAAAGTTACAATCGTAGGGTTCCTTTCTGAGACAAACTTGTTCTTGCTGAACCTTTTGATGTGGAAGACCAGAAAGGGGGGCAGGGGGTGTTGAAGTCGGTACCGCTTGCGCTGCGCGTTGAGTTCTTGGGCGGTTACGCCGTTGTACTTTGCTAGGATCGTGGTTAGGGGCACTTGGGGGATGATGTTGCGTTCTTGTTCGTCTTGGAACAGGGGGGCCGGCGGTAAGTCGAGCGTGAGAAGCAAGAAGCGGGAGACGGACGACTGTACGTCCGCGGCTTCTTCGAAGCGTAGTCGGTCGTGCACTTGGTCGGCGCGCGCGGTGATGGCTTGCGATTCGACCTTGAGTTTCCCTTGGAAGATGTGCTGGATGACAGAGGAGTGGGGTTTGGTTTTGGAGCCGCCGAGCCCCAGATGGAGGTGGTTAAGGAACCAGGAGAGGAACTCGACCGGGTCGGATTGTTGCGTTAGGGTGAATTTCTTGTTGGAGCGGAGGGAGATTTCCTGCAGCAGTTCGTGGGGCGAGACGTGTGATTTGAAGGCGCGCGGGTTCCAGATTTTGCGGAAGAGGATGGAAGTACGCTTAACTAGTTCGGGCGCATTGGAGAAGTCTTCGAGGAGAAAAAAGTTGCGGAGGGGGGAGACGTGTGATAATGCCTGTACGATCACGTTCAGGTAGTCGTTATCTTTTATGTTGTTCATACCCACGAACCCCGGCACGTATTCTTTGCCTAGAAGCGTGCGCGACACGTGCGGCTTGCGGTCCAGGTCGAGAACCTCCTGGCGCGTGTAGCGCGGGTCCGAGACGTATTTGATGTCGTCGAGAGACTTGGACTTGACTTCGTAGCCCTCCGGCAGCACGTAGACCTTTTGGGTGCTCATGTTAATGTACACGTGGTGGCCTTCGTCGAGCGCGTGGAAGTAGGCGTGCGACTTGGGACCCCGACCCTGGAAGTACTTGCCGCATACGAGGCAGGCGTAAACGTTGATGTTTGAGAGACTGATGGAACATAGCTTCTCGAAGTCGAAGTCGAGAACATTACGGTCGATTGTGTCGAGGTAGAGATCGTCGTAGCCTTCTGTTGGGGCGGCTTGTCGGATTGGCGCCTTCACCTCAACCTCCTCGCCAGCCTCCAGGTCGTCATCCTCCTCGTCCTTTACTTCGTTGCTGTTGTTTTCGCCATTGGTCTGTTCCGCCTTCTCCTCGTTTGACCCTTCCCGTGTTTCGGCACCATTCGCGATTGCGCTTGCTGGAGTGAGACTTTTGTCGTAATCATCGATCCTTGACTTCTTTGAAGACGGCGAGAGGCCCTCCACGGCGTCGAAGGCCTCTTCCGCTGGGCGTTTGAGGTTCGACATGGTAAATGGTTGATGATCGTTAAGTTGAGGGTGACTACCGCTCGTAGCTGAATGTATTTCGTCTCGTCGTGCTGCCGTCGGAGGTGGGGAGTGGGCCTAATAGTACTGTTGATGTTTCAAGTGTGGTGTACAGCCAGAATTTTGGGAAAGTTTCGAGATCAAGTTGATCAATGGCACGACACCGTCAACACGAAGCGAAGCGCATCCCGGCTGGGCTGCTACGCAGTGCACTAGCGAATGGATGTGAATGACGCTGGAACCGCCCCACCACAGCTCCAGTTGCCTGCCGGGTGAGACCGTGCTCCGGCAACCAACCGGCAGCTGCAGACCACCTCCGCCGTCACAACCGCACTTTCCCCAACTTCAACCTATTCCATCTCCAGTCCGTGTCACTCTTCCAAGCACATATTCCGGCCATACACTGCACCAGAACCATTATTAAGGAGAATGGTTTTCATGAGTTCAACATTCTTCGAAATGCCCAGACAGGTTCTCATACCGAATCAGATACGGATTGTATAGTAGCCTTTGGTATGTGCCAAAAGGGCCGACGTCTATCCTTTTCCTTTCTATTCCAGCTGGGCCAGCCAATTTCACATCACAAGGCAGTCCTAAGCCGTTATGCGGTCGTCCACAGCCGCGCGAGTATCCCTGGTGATGCCCTCACTAGGGAAGGTTGCTGCCGACGCAGGCTCCGCAACATCATCATGGCTCATTCCTGGCTCCATCTGTCCTTCCATTTCCTCCTCATCACGTTCGGCCTCTTCTGCCTCCTGGGCCGTGGCCTCACCGGACTGTAATCCAGCCTCACTAGGACCAGATTCTGCGCCCATGCCGATGATGTCAATCCACCTCCATGCCTCGATCGACCAAAGGGATTCGTTCTCCCCGTTCTCTTCATTTTTGGTGTCTCCCTCCTTCTCTTTGGCAGGCTTCTTCTCAAGTATGGCCTTATCTTCGTGTATACCTCCATCGACGCCCTTCTTCTCCTTCTTGAGGTCAATGTTTTCCTCTGTTCCGCCTTCCACTAGGTCACCATACCAGGTTCTCGCAGCGCTGACCCCATTCTCTCTCAGGAACTGCAGGATCGCGCGGGTGTTTAACCGGAGAATGCGCTCCGGCTGCTCTCCTTTGAAGATTTTCTTCACTGCCCACGGAAACAGCACACCAAAGTCGCTCTGATTGAGATGGGCACTGTTTTGGACATAGAAAACGCCAGGCTCGCTCAGCTTTGTCACTGATCCCTTCGTGGATTCCTTTCCACTTAATCTCTCGAACGCCGCCTGCGAAACGACCTTGGCCGAAGGATCCGGCGACACAATTCGTGCTGTGCTGTGCATGTTCTCCTTCCACTTGTAAAACGCCTCCGACTCAATGGCCAGGATGCCGTTGCCACCGACAGGAGAGGCAGCGGTAGGGGAATAAGCGGGAAGCGGCAAGTTGAAGAGAGGGGCAGAGGCGGCCGAGAGGATAGGGAAACACCACATGTCGAGAAGGAACGTTGGTGTGTTTTCGGTGATCTGACGACGGATGGCGGAGTTTTCCACTGGCCTGAACAGAGGATTATCCCACTTGGTGATGTCCGGATGATCTGCATAGTATGTGCTCTTGAGCACCTGAACTATGGTAGCAGAGCCGAAAGAGTGTCCCCCAAAGACCATCTTGCCAGGCTCATGCACATCAAGTTGTCCAGTAAACTGATACAGAGCCGACAACGGGGTGGGACTCGGGGTGCTGAGGTTGGCCTTGATGAGGTCGTTGTTGCCAAGGTCAATATGGTGGATCGCCTCCATGAGAAGTCCTATTTCCCATGCGCGAATCCGGATTTGTGTCTCGCGCTTGGCCCAAACCTCCGGGGTATGGCTGTGCTCGATGCGAAGACAGCGTACGATATGCGACGACTTGGGGTCACTGGGATCGCGGATTATGGATATGGCTGCGCTGGCATCCCGATGTTCGGGGCAGAACACCACCATGCCATGAGACGCTAGGGATCCGGCAATATGGCTATAAGCATTCCGACTACCGCCGAGTCCGTGAGAGAAGAGAATCGTGGGCCATCGAGATTGCGGATTACCGGCTGACTGAGGAGACAACAGCGTAGCATTTGCGTGAACCGGGATTTTGATGTAATGAAGATGCCTTGGCAAGAATCTGGATACGAAGTCAGCTAAATCTGATTATTAGTGACACGAGTAATGGGATACTGACGATAGAACGGATGCAACTCGGGAACTCAGGCCAAGAAACTGGCTATAAGCCCAAACAGCGAGACGCTGAGGAGGCGGGAGCCAGGTTATGCTCTCCTTGTTTGTGTCAGGAGTAGCGGGATAGTATATCCTGAACTGAATGGTGTGGATGTGATCAGCTTCGTTTGGCATTGCGCTCACCGAGCCAATCTTCGATATTGGGATTTCGACATCTACAGTGCCCACTTTGTAGGGTCCCGTATACTCTGGAAAGGCCGGGACAATGCTCGACAGGAAAGAGAAGACCATCTTTGCTGCAGAGTGGCTAGCGGGTCAGTCGCAACAAAGCGACAAAGGGACGTTGTATCAAAAGGATTGTTTTCTCGTCAAATATCTAATAATGCCGTCAACAGCGTAGTTTCTGGGTGTTGGCGGCAGTGGTTTTGATATCGTACAGACAACGCCGACTGACTGTGGTCCAGGGGTAAGAATTTAGGAAATATTGATGTTGAGATGCTCAGGACAGGACAGGAGGATGTTGAGCATAAACCCAGTGAATTTCCAGGGATATCGGTGAAAAGAGATTCCGGAGGTCTCAGATTAGAAAAAGAGCCTCGGCCTAATTTATGGCAAGAACAGGAACAGCTTTTGTCGATGGAGCCTCGGTCGTTGTTCCCATTCTGGATGCCCAGATTCATCTGTCATCCAAACATTTTGGGAAAGCGGGTACGTACACTTCATCGTCAAGTCTTGGCATCCACCGCGTCAACCAAGGAAATGCTTTTACCTGACTATTTCCAAACGGTTTTGTTCACGTCGTGCGGCGTTCTTCGTAAGTACTCTCATTTCCTTTCCATTGAAGGCGCAGTGATCTGATTTGAATGGGCAGGGAAGGAACCTGCTCAGGAACAGGCAGGGCGGTAGAGTGGCTGTGTCCATTTTTGGAAGGAACACAACCGATTCGATGCAAGATTGCTGAAAAGAAGTGGGAGTTTTGAGGGTTAGGGTACAATAAGTAATATACATACGTCTGGCGGCCGTCTCCCGTCCCATCAGCCAAGATCACAAACAAACAACAACTTCGTCTCAACATCGTATCTCATCACAAGCACTTGCTTTACCATCCGAATGGGCCGCCTGTACCACAAGATGTGGCTCCGGCAAGCGCCCAACTCATTAATTCGGGCATATTCCCAAAGTCGCCAATGTGTTGAACATCCAGCAGCTGCAGTGCAGGCGTCAAATTATCAGCAAAGCGACCAAGACGACCGTGAAGGATGGAACACTCACCGACATATCCCAGTCATCCATTATCCACACCGGCGTTTCTGTTTCATATGTGGTTGATACCCCGTCTGTTTCAATTTGCCGTTGTTTATGTTGTTGTTGTTGTTGTTGTTGTTGTTGTTGTTGTTGTTGTTGTTGTTGTTGTTGTTGTTGTTGTTGTTGTTGTTGTTGTTGTTGTTGTCGTTGTGATTCCATCCCCTCTTCTGCCTCTCCCTGTCCCCATCCAAATCCGTGCTTTTGCCCAGAATCGGTTTCTCCACCGCTCGCCATCCTTATCCTTGTCTCTCTCTCCAACATCTCCTCCAGAAGCGGCACACACTTATCCACAACCTCATCAGCCGCCTTGACCAGTACCTGCGCAATTGCTTCGTCTCCTTCCAGGCCTTTCATCATGCCTTCAATCTGCGCCGACACCATACTAGCAAACAGGTGTCCCTTCACGTTGGTCTCGCCCACCTTGATGCTGCGCATGGTCCAGTCCTTGGCCTCGGTCACCATAGCGAGCAGGTCCGGTCGCAGCAGTGATCGATTTACTGGAGCAAGACTTGTTTCGGCTTCTTCTCTGAGCTGGGCGCGCAGCTCGCCGAGGAGGAGCATGCTTACCTGAATCCCTGCGTTCCGGCAGAAGCCGGCACCGTGGGAAGCCAGGCGGCAAATGTCTTGGTTGGCAGCTCCTTCGGGGTTGGTATCCTGCTTAGTGGCATCTGACGAGGAAGGGGAGGTTGGCCAAGGGTTGATGGCACGCCAGATCTTGAAACAGGACTCCACGACGACCTTTCGCGAGAAGGCGTAGGCAGCTTCGTGGAGGGCGGCGCTGTAGAAGGGAATGTGAAGGGCGGAGAGTTCACGGTTGATGACGAGATCGATGAACTTAGACGGGAAGAGCAGAGCGGATGACGATGACCCCGGCCAGCAAACCTCGTTCAAGTTGCGAGAAAGCACTTGAAAGGTTCGAGTGAGAGTTCGATACGCTGCTCTCAGATCCGCATCGAGTCTCAATGATTCATGATATGCAGATGCCATATCACCCTGGCGACAAGTCGATCCGAGGTCGTTCAGAAATCTGGCGATCGCAAGCCTGATGGGAAGAATCTTCCGCATGGCGATTGCAACGGACGTTTGCGTAAACTCAGTTTCCTGTTGCGCAACTGCGGGTGAATGGTCGCTTCCATCGTCTGCACGAGTTTCCACAAGCTGCTCATCGTGGAAGTTACCCGGCGGCTCTGTGTCATAGTCATCGAGCGATATCTGCGGCGGTGCTCCGGCATTCATACTACATGAGACTGTTAGCTCGAGCACGGTATTCCACAGCCGCCGGTGCATTTCGGCGGCGAAGATTGTCCCTCTAAGGAGGTGCGCCGGGTCTCTGTGCAATCCCATGTACACCGCCGTCCTCAGTAAGGAACCCGCCGAGATCCAGGTCAAATTTCCACCCAGACCGGCCGTTTCACGTGCTAGCAATAGCAAGATATCGGTTTGTAGGGACTTGATGTTCAATCGGGACTTGAACTCTGGTTCCGAGGTGAATGTGAGCGCCTCATACACCCAGCGGATGGCAGAGGGGCGGAGAGAAAACTCTTGGTCGTAAACGGTAGCGCCAATGGCAAGCACAAGCTTGACTTGGACCAGGAAGGCCATGTCGACATGCTGCAGCTGTTGATTCGGATGTGGTTGCGCCGACACTGATTGCCAGAGCGCCTCATAGTCTCTTTTGAAGGTGGGGATGTGCAGGACCCTGTACAAGGACTCAAAAGTCCTGAGATAACAGTCGACAAGTTGGTCGGCAATTTCCCTTGGGGGCAGGTTACGAGTTGGTATGGTCGGCCATGGCGGAGTCCTTTGACCCTTGATGGCTCTAGCCAAGGCTTTGCACTTTTCCACGCCGGCCACGGACTTATTTGCGGTGCCGTTGCGGACCAGGGGCTCGAACATTTTGAAAGTGTCCAACAGCTGTGTTGTTGCATATGGTCAACAAGGGCTTACAGTGCTAGGAGGGACAAAAGGATGTCTATTGAGGTTTGTACGCACCAAGATGACTCCATTGAACCAATGACTTTGGCCGAACAGACGGCTTTTGTGGAAAACATTGACAGTTCGGGAGGTGCTGGCCGTTTGAGTAACGAAGGTTCCTGCGAGAGAGGACTCGTGTGTAGCTGTTGGATTGGAAGAAGATTCTAGGTTTGAGGACCGTGAAAGTGCTTCTTTAGACAACTGTTCCTCAAGCTCCCGAATTCTCCTTCTCAGGACATCGGGATCCGAGCTAGAGACTGAGGTCGTGAACTGATTTGTTGCGACAGGCGAGTGAGCTGAGCTAGGGTAGCTAACGCAGGATGAAGCTTTTGAGGAGTGGCCCGAGACAACAGTAAAAGTTTCGCTTGTTGACGGGGTAGAAAACGGCAGTGCTGTGATGAGAGGATCCGGAACTGGGGCCGACCGGACAACTGGACCCGTTCGAACAAGGCTCGGGGCTTGGTCTTTGGGGGTATCACAAGCAAGCGGACGTGGTCTATGCGGCGGTAAGGGTTGAGGAGGCTGGCGGACCTGATACACACAGCCGTGGATGTTCTTGGAGCGAATACAGTTGCTGCAGGGTGTCTCCCGATTGCACCGGATTTTACGCCTCCGGCAAAGAGCACACGACCTGGATCAGTTAGTCTCGTCGCGTGTCGCATGTTCGTTCAACGATGAGTGGGGATACCGCGGAGCACTTACACTTGTGGCCGTAGCCTCGGGGTCCGACGTTCGGGCTCCGCCATAGTCAGCAAGGGGTGTCCTCCGAAAGCCGTGCAAGTCGTTTCCGTGTAGTCCAGGCCCACTCCGAAAAGCGCCAAGCCGAAGGAGCGATCTCGGTGTAGCTCGATCTGCTGGGGGTTTTCGGGCGAGACACCAATTCTCGGGAGTTAATCTGGGGAGGAAAAAAAAAGAATCTCGGGAGAAGACAAGAATTGTAAAAGTGTATTGAAGAACGGGTATAGTACTGCCAGCGAGCTGTCCGAAGTCGCAGTCTCTAAATTTTCACACTTCGTACCTGTCGCCCGCCACACTCCGGGCTTACACCAAATGACCGGGGTCTGATTGGCTCGCTGCTCCGAGTTCGAGGCAAACTCCGAATATCTGAAATGTTCGCCGTCCTTCAGACCAACGGAACGGAGTCGGGCATGTTGGTGATGGTATGGTATCCTTTCGAACTACCTTTTGCGTAGTAGCCATTAGGGTTGCTATACAAGTTGCCGTGGATGGATATCGAGATCGAAGTGTAATATATATATATATGTATTGTGTGAAACCCCAAGTCATACGATTGTCAAAACAAAAACAGAAGGATTCATGAGAAGTTGTGTACTCTACCTTTGATACCCACTCAAGACCTTATCAAGTACCCTTCCAGATCAACTTCACCATGTCGAACCCATCTCCTCACACCAAAGCTCATCGGCAGTCTATCGCCTTGAAAGACAAATACCCCTCCTCACCACCTTCAACCGATCTCGATACCGGCGACAACTCCGACAAAGACCCCAACCCCATTGCCACCGAGTCCGACCCAGACGTTCTTCACCCCGAAGACACCACCACCATCTCCCCCGCGCCTGACGGCGGTCCCCGCGCCTGGCTCGTCGCCGCCGCCGCCGCCTTCACCTTCTTCTGCACCCTCGGCTACACCAACGCCTTTGGCGTTTTCGAGCAATACTACCTCACCTCCCCCTTTTCCCCCCTCCACTCGTCTTCCGCCCACTCCGCCTTGTCCTCCTCCAAGATAGCCTGGATTGGCTCCCTGCAAACCTTCCTCACCTTTTTCACCGGCTTCTTCGCCGGTCCCCTCTTCGACCGGTATGGCGCCGTCGCCACCGTGCGCCCCGGTGCCCTGATCTTTGTGTTTGCCATCATGATGACTAGCTTGTGTAAGCAGTACTGGCAGCTGATGCTCGCGCAAGGGGTTCTGGGCGGGGTTGCTATGGGGTTGTTGATGTTTCCTGCTATGGCGGCAGTGGCGCAGTGGTTTGATAAGAAGAGGGCGGCGGCGTTGGGTCTGGCGGTTAGTGGGAGTTCGGTGGGGGGCGTGGTGGTTCCGATTGCGTTGGGCAGGATGCTGAATGGTGGTTCTGCCGGTGGTGGGCATCTGGGGTTCGGTTGGTCGGTCAGGATCATCGGCTTCATGATGTTGCCCCTTCTGGTTTTCGCGAGTCTGGCGATCAAGCCGCGACTGCCGCCACGGACGACGGATTTCATTGTGGTCAAGGCGTTGAAGCAAAAAGACTTTGTCATGTTGGTGTTTGCCATTTTCTTTCTGTTTCTGGGCATGTTGACGCCGCTGTTTTTCATCCCGACGTATGCCGTCTACAGAGGGGTCGATGCTACGCTGGCTAGTTACTTGCTGGCCATTGTCAATGCGGCGTCGACTTTTGGACGCATCATCCCCGGCGTTCTGGCTGATCGGGTAGGAAAGCTGAATATGCTGGCGGTGGGTGGAGTGGCGAGCGGGATCAGCATTCTCTGCTTCAACAAGGCGGTCTCGACGGCTGGGTTGATCGTGTACTCGATCTTCTATGGGTTTTCTTCTGGGATGATCATTTCGGGGGCATCTGCCGCTTTGACAGTCTGCCCGAGAGACCCGAGAGATCTTGGATCATATATCGGTATGGGAATGGCATTAGGAGCAATTGCTGTGCTGATTGGACCTCCGATCAACGGCAAGCTTATTGATGTGTATGGAGGATATCTCGAGCTGTCCATCTTCAGCGGCGTCATGTGTCTTGTCGGTGGGCTGGTTGTAATTGCAACCAAGATAATGACGCCGCAGGGGATTTTCGGAAGAGTGTAACACAGCGGGAGGCAGGCAGTTGCAAATCGGAAAGAAAGAAAGGCCAAACTGGTTGCCAAGAACACCTTCGATTCCTGTACCATAAACGCACCGCGGTCATGAGCTTCGTGGATGTTAGGTAGAGTTGCCAAAAAAAAAAAAAAAAAAAAAAAAAAAAAAAAAAAAAAAAAAAATAGGCAGGAAAAGAAAACCCAACTGCATCAGCAACGCCAAACAACTTTTTCCTTATCAAGCGAGGTTCCCACGCACCCAAGCTCGATCAACTGTTCTAGCATAGCACATCCATACCCGTCACTAAGACAACTCCCTAGATCTGAAAAGCTCTGAACTCCCAAACTCCCTCAATCCTCCTGTCTCGTGAGCGTCATATGCAGCTTATGCTGCCTCATTAACGAAACAGCTACCAACCCTACTGCCGCCATCCCCAGCGCCGTGAACCACACGCCCCTAAACGCCGTCATGAACGACTCCATCACGCCCTCTCTCCACGCCAGAGGCAATCTGTTCAGCTCGCCCAAATCGTCTCTTATCCTGCCAATCTCCTCCGCCGCGCCCGGCCAATCACCGAATCGAGCCCACAGTTCCGTCTTTAGGATATTCTGGTACACCGCCGACGCAACCGTAATACCTACCGTCGCACCGAGAGACCGGAAAGCGTACGTAGCACTGGTGATCACGGCCTGTTGCGAGTGATCCACGGCCGCAATGCAGGCGACCATGGTGACGGTCAACATGCCGCCGTAGCCGCCTCCAATCATGAACAGGGCAACAAAGACGATCCAGCCGGGAGAGTTCTGGCCCAGAGTGGTGAGGGCGGCAACTCCCAGAACAAGAGTTGAGACGAGGGCGATGCCCAGCATCTTGTACTTGCCCGTGTACTTCATGACTAGGCCCGAACCGAAGCTGGTGAAGCAGATGGCCAGCGGGGAAGCGAGCAGACGGAGCCCGGCTTGGGTGGGGGTGTGACCCAGGACGATCAGGTACATGGGAATGTAAAAGGTGAGCATGAGGGTAACCATGGTGCACATGAAATTGGTGAGGCAGGCGGTCAAGACGGTGCGGTGGGTGAGCAGCCGGACGGGGATGACAGGTTGGGTGTTGCGCGGGCGGGACTCCCAGTAGATGAAGCCGGCAAGCATGTTGAGGGATAGAGGGATGCTGATCAGGACAAGCGGGTGCGTCCAGGGCACGACGTTGCCGCCGGCGTTGAGACCCAGAAGGAGGAGGATGAGGAAGGCGATGATATAAAAGGAGCCCAGAAAGTCGATGCGCGAGACGAGCGACTTGTTGGAGATTTTTGGAGGAACCTTGACGAGGAAGTAGACGAGCACAGCCGAGACGAGACTGACGGGGACTTGGACGAGGAAGGCAAGGCGCCAGCCCCACGATGAGGTGTCGTTAAGAAAGCCGCCAAAAACACCGCCTAGCATGGCACCGGCTCTGCAGAATTGTGTCAGTAAGTAGTATCTTTAGGGAGCCAGCAAGAAATGACAACGTACCCATAGAAAATATTACCCAACCCCTGGACCACACCTCTCTTCCTCAAAGGAACCAAATCCGATCCCAAAAAGGTGCTGATGCTCATCAGTCCTCCGCCACCAATACCCGCAACGACGCGACCGAGAATCATCGTCTGCTCATTCTTAGCCACGCCGCAAATCAGGTTGCCCATCGAGAACAAAACATTGCTAAAAACCAAACCAGGGCCCCGTCCAAAGATGTCAGTCATACGACCGGACAAGGGCTGGCAGGCTGCATTGGCAATGAGATAGGCAGTAGCTATCCATGACAACAAGCTAAGGGACTGAAACTCGCTCGCGATGGGGGCCGACAGTGTGGCGATGATGCTGGCGTCAATGGCACCGAGGAAGACGCCCACCCAGGTTGTGCCGAAGATTACGACCAGACGAGTGGTAGAGATTTCATCGGCCACGACGGTAATTTCGCCATCACCGGTGCTGTCGTCATCGGCCACGACAGAAATTTCGCCATCACCGGTGCTGTAGTCATCGTCCACGACGGTAGTATCGCCATCATCAAAAATGTCGACACCGTCGCCGTGTCTGACGGCCTCGTCGGTGGGTTTGTTGGCTTCGAGGGCGGATTCGCTCAGTAGTGGTGTTGTCTCGTCGTGGACGTGACGACTGCTTCCGGGAGCGGCAAGGACCCGATTCCCACTGCCGGGGCCAGTTATTTTGCCCGTCATGCTCGGGAATATGGTGTATGTTGCCCTTCCAAGCGATGAATTTGAGTCAAGCCCGAGAATAGAAGAGAAATCCGAAGTAAAAAGGAAAAAAGGAAGCGAGGGGGAGAGAGGATCCCGCGCACAGCTCAGAGACACAACACCTTGAGCTCTAATACCAATCTCCTGCGTGAAATTTAGTATCTATGTGGTCATCAGTGTAAGCTCGGGAATATCAATGTACCTTGGTATCACCGGAAGGCCCGAGTCCGAGACAATCGATGACGGGAGGTGCTGTTGTGCGACTCTCTCTTGTAACGGAGGTTGTCGGTCGTCCTCTCTTGTCATTCAAGAAGAGAGTGTAGATGAAAACTGAAGACATGCGGACGCGCAACATGCAAGCCGATATGGCGTTACATACCGGCGGCCAATACCGTTCACGGCTCCAGTGGACCGTAAATAGTTAGTGCGATATCCGGATTGGTGAGCAAGTCGGGTGGGGCAATTTCCTCAACTGTTTCACTGAGTACGACTTTGTCTCGGACATTAGCTATTCTGTCAGTCACTGTTTGTTTGTTTGTTTGTTGAAGGGCATCACGGTGTAGAGGTAAGCTTGTGGATACTCATCAAGCTGTTGGTCACCAAACTCGTCAATGATGAAAACCGCGTTGAAGCCGGTTGTTTACCCAAGTCTTGTCAATGACGCGGTCCGACAAAGAAGCATAATACGGGTTAGGGTTGGATAGAGACCTACAGTGACGCCAAGTAAATTGGAGAGCGGGATCGTGCAATTCAGGGGTAAAATAAACAAACATTGTGCCAAGTACATACGGTACAGTGTCACACAGCAAGATCTGTGTACAACACGCGCATAATGACAGAATCGTCAAACATATTGCTGTTTAATGTACCTAAATGATTGATGATGGCTGCTTTTAATCCCATGGTATCTCGTACAGTCCTTTATACATCTGGTCTCTTTAGCCAAACCAGACCCCCAAGTCCCAAAACACGCTGTGCTCCTCATAAATACCCCTATCAACCAAACAATAGGTGTAGTACATTGGGAGAACAAACGATACACAGACACAACCACATCCTGATCTACTCCTCATCGCTGCTGTCAATGATGAATCCACCCCTGGCTTTTGGCCGTTGGCGAGCAGCGACCACCGGCTGATCATCCTCATCCTCGTCTCCATCATCCATCGCCATCTTGTCTATTCTCCTCC
This sequence comes from Neurospora crassa OR74A, assembly GCF_000182925.2. NCBI lineage: Eukaryota > Fungi > Ascomycota > Sordariomycetes > Sordariales > Sordariaceae > Neurospora > Neurospora crassa. The sequence goes on from NC_026505.1 coordinate 4,563,143, forward strand.
CTAGCCCCTCACCAGGGCTAGAGGGTAAGGGTGCCTCATTTCTGGTCGTGCGTTCGTTTGCCGAATCTACGTCCATGGCATCCTCTTCCTCATCTTCATCTTCATCATTGTCGCTGAGCTCCACGACAGCCCTTTTCTTGGCTGTCCCAGGCCTCCTTGCCGGTCGTTTTGACGGTACCGCCGCCTTCCTTTTCGAGGTTTTACTCTTGGCCTGTTTCGTTGGCAATTCTTCATCGCTGTCCTCCTCTTCCTCCTCTTCCTCCTCCTCCTCTTGCTCTTCTTCGGAACCAGAAGCGACCTGCTTCTTCCTCCGCTTCGCATTCTTCCGCCCTTCATTCTCACTCTCATCACTCTCGGGCTCATCATCCAGCACCGCCTCCCACGCGCTCTTTTCCCCTCCATTCACCTGCGACAACACTGACAACCCCAACGCCCCAAGCATGCTATCGAACTTTGAATCCTTCGTCTCCTGCCTCTTTCTCTCCCGCTCAAAGAACTCCCGATCCCTCTCATCGTCCGTTTCATCGTCGCTTGCGTGCACGTACATCTCACTCTTGATCTTCCTAATCTTCTCCAGCTCCTTCTCCCTCCTCTTCTTCGCACGCGCAGCCAACACTTCATCCGACACCCCCTCATCTTCCTCGTCTCCACTACCAGCCTCTCTTCGGCGCTTGCGCTGACGCTTCTTCTGCGGCCTAGCGTCCGGCTTGCGAGCGGTAGGACCGCCGGGCGCAAAGAGAAAGTCTTCGTCGTCATCGTCACCGAGGAATCCGCGAATTTCTTCCTCATCATCGTCATATGCGGCACGCGTCCTGCGAGAAGCGGCGGCGGACTTGCGCCGGAGCTGGTCTTCGGCTGAGCCGCCGTCCTCAAAGGTGGGAGGGGAGAACTCGGCCTTGTTGATGAGGTCGATGGTATCTTGGATCGCCTCGGCGGTGTGGCTGCCTGGGAGAATCCAGGTCGAGTCGGGGGTCTCGTCGAGAGTAGGCGTGAGACGCTCCATACCGACTAGACGCATGAGAAGACGGAGGTGCGGGTTCTTGAACATGGCTGTGCGGCGAGCCTCGGTATCAGGGCGGATCGTGATATGTGGTGGTGCTGATTTGTTGGATCTCTCGTCGGCAGCTTCACCATCAGCCGCCCCCTCGGTAGTGGCTGCCATGGCCTTGTCTACGTTCTCCCATGCTTGCCGCTCACTCATTGCACTTGTCAGCTGATCCTTGAGCCACTGCAGATGCTCGACTTGCTGTTTGTCGATGAGTACGCTGACCGCAATGCCAATCTGCTCGTCGCGCTCTGTGGCTCGCTTGAACTCCAGCTCGGCACCAGGTCGTGGCGTAGTTGTGGTGACAGGCTTCTCATAGCCGTGCTCAAGGAAGTGCGTCGTGCTGCCAATCTTGGAAAAGAGCAACTCGGTGAACAACGCAGGCCGCTCTTGAAGCTTTTTGACACATTTCCGAATGATCTGCTTGGAGAGCTCCTCCCATTCCTTGAACATCGGCGAGCTTTTGTCGAGGGGCTCGGGACCTTGGACCATGTTGTAAAAGAGATTGATGATGTCTAGTCGGAATAGCATGATGCTCAGCTCGAGTTTGAAGGCAACGCGGTAGAAGTAGCGATGAGCGCGCTTCAGCTGTGCGTCGTTCAAATCCCGGTAGAATTTGGTGAAGGCGACAAATGTGTCGACAACACCCTGGGGAGCGAATCGAATGGCGAATTTCCCAAACTCGAACTTGCGCTCCTGAGTGACCCGCTCTGCATGTTGCTCATCGTCCCCAGAATCATCGGCATCATTGTCCTCGGGAACGCCAACGTCTTCTGCTTCCTCACCGGCGGCTCTAGCTGCAGCAACAGCAGCAGCAGCTTTGGCAGCCTTCTTCTTTCGGCGAGCTCGCTTCCGTGAGCGCACCTGCAAATCGACATTTTGCTTAGAGTAACCTTCTAAAATGCGGAGGAAAGTGTGGACAAGCTCGGTCGCGGCATCAAGATATTCGAAGCCTTGATCCTTGTATGTTCGAGCAATATTCGCGATAAGGTCGTGGGTTGTCTCCTCGTAAAAGAGACGGCTCAGGGTGTTTTCGGCAATCTCCTGGTCTTCCTCGTTGGGAGACTCTGACATCTCCTGGACTGTGAGGAAGATCTGGGTGTAACAGCGCATGACGGACGTGAGCAGTTGCCAATCCTTATCACTATAGGACCGGTCAAGCGCACGATTCATGGAAGCGAACATTTCCTGTTGGAGCACAGCAGCAACGAGGTTAAAACTGTTCACCTCCTCTCCGGCTGCGGACGTCGACTTCGACTCGTCCCTCTTGGCCTTTCTCCGCATCCGCTCGGCTTCGAGGAACCAGGCGACAAGGTAAAAGAACTGGCTCTTATGCTGGTTCAATGCATGCAATGCCTCCCGATCGATCGATTGCCTCACGTGCAGAAACAAGGGGTTGAAACCGGAGTCGAGGAAGTCTTGGACGAATGATCGCAGCTGCTGACGAGCTCTTTCATCTAGCGTCACCGGAGGGCCAAGGTCCTTGGGCTCCATCTCGGGTTTCCTCGCTCTTCTTGGCGGTCTGAATGTTTTGGAGTTATCCATCTTCCTCTCTCGCGTTTTTGCGTCCAAAAGAGCCTCTTGGCCAGATACCGTCACCATCTTGCCATCTGCTCGTTTCACCCAGATCATGGTCCCAAATCGACTGTGCCGAGTGGTGGTGGTTTTGTTGTAGGATTTTAGCATAGCAGCCTCCTTGCGCATCTCCGATGCCAGCTCTTGCCCCTTGGCTTTGTTGAGTTGCTTTTCACTGACGAAGAGCGAGCTGGGGTCAACTCTTTTTACAAGATGAAAGATGATTTCCATGATAACTACATCTTCGGTGCGGAAGTCCTCGCCCATGTTGGAGGCAAGGGTCAGCAGAGTGAGAAATATGTCTTGATACGAAAAGGCATCAATGGTTGCCGACCTGGATACCTGTGTCTCGTCGCCTTCGCATTTGACACCTTGCGGGGGTGCGATCATGGCAACGTTCCTCAAAAAGAAGAGAATGAGCTTGATGATGGCCTGGTCACGGGGTGTCCGCTCGCCGATAGGCATGGCCATGGAGGGAAGGGCTACCCTGACGGCGGTGTTGAGGATGGGTATCGCATCGAAGTTTATGATGGCGCGCTTGTAGCCAAGCTGGGCAAGCTGCAGAACGGGCATGTGACGATGGTGGTTGATGGTCATTTCGGCGCGCTCCTTCTCTATGGGCCAAGTAAGGGGCACCATGACCTCGAAACACGCCAGAGCAATACGGGCCTTGTACTTGCTGTCGGTTTCGCTTTGAGGCCATAATGTCAGGATCTGGAGCAGATCGCCGCCGACGAGGTTCGCTTCAGCCAGACATCTGGCGACGTCCATGCGATTGGTCTTTTCATCGTAGAATCGGATCCATTTCTTCAGGTCGCGCAAGACGTCTAGCGCTTCGTCACCGAGCTTGTAGCTTCCATCATCGTCCGCGCTGTAACCACCGAGCTATTCGGGTCGCCAGAGTCAGTACATCCGTGTATATAACGAGTCCAGAAGTGGACATACCGCAGAAACCAGGTTGGTGATGTGCGCCCGCACTTCCGGATGGACGACATCGTCGTTGATGTCTGCGGCCTCCATTTTGCGCAGAAATCACGGCGTCCAAGACCAGAACGGAGTCATACGAGTACTAGACAGACTCTCCCCAACTCTCAGCTTGTCTTGGAGGTCGTTTTGTTATCGCATGGATGGTGGCATTGGTCGGGCGCACTTTGTCGGGACGGGACACGCGTTTGTGGTGGTGGGAGACGCGCCGACCGTGTCGTACTTTTTAATGGAAATTGGTGGTATCTTGGTCTTGGCCTGCTTATCTCCCCAAGCGTTTTGTCGGACTGTTTTAAGATACCTGGGTAAGTAGGTACCTAATGTACCTAGCTACCTACTAGAGATACCTCTGCAGCAGTACCTGTGCACCCCGATTTCGACCTCGTGGAGAGCTGCGGAGTTACCCCTGTGGACGGGCAATCAACGACAGCCGAGGATCTTGAGTTGGCGCGGGAATCATGCCCGCAATTGCCCCCCCTGAACGACATGCTTGTACCTCTAGGTAGCGTACATAGTACTCCATACGCGCTAAAACCGACCCCATTTTCCCCGCCTAAGAAAAGGCTAGAGCCGCCCGTAGCTCCTGTACGGCAGTATGTTATGTCCCCCCCGTGGCCCGGGTCGGGCTTGTGACGTCGAGTTGGAGACGAGGACGGCCGAGGTTAACCGAATCCGACAACTTCACATCGTCGCATTCGCATTCTCTAGAGGTGCCCTGGTTGCCTACCTAGGTGTAGTCTTCCGATTTTTCTGTCCCTTTCCTTTCAGTCTCTCTCAGTCACAGTGTCTGCTTTGTTTACTTTCGCCGTGACGATCTCGCAAAATGCTTGCTAGAACCCTCGTCCAGAAGCTGCCCATGGGCGCTCGCGCCTTCAGCTCGACATGCGCCCGCAACGCTGCCGAGGTCAAGAGGCTCGGTGTCGTTGGCGCCGGCCAGATGGTGAGTCCGGCCCATATCATTCATGCCCATGTCTTCAACAACGGCAACGGCTGACTTGTCCTCCTTCTCCTTTAGGGCCTGGGCATCGCCCTCGTCGCCGCCACCAAGGCCAGAGTCCCCGTCACCCTTGTGGATGCCTCTGAAACGTCTCTAGACAAGGGCCTTGCATTCGCCGACAAGCTCCTCAGCAAGGATGTGGCCAAGCAACGCATCACTCAGGATGAGGCGGACGCCGCCCGCGCGCTCCTCCAGCCCACCACCATCCTCGAGGACCTGGACAGCGTCGATTTTGTGATTGAAGCTGTGCCTGAGATTCCCAAGCTCAAGTTCGACATCTTCTCCAAGCTGGCCGAGATCTGCCCTAAGCACGCCATCTTAGCCACCAACACCTCTTCCATCTCCATCACGCGCATCGCCGCCTCAACCACCAAGGACCCCAACGACACCTCCAACAGCTCGCGCGTCGTGTCCACGCACTTCATGAACCCCGTGCCCGTTCAGAAGGGAGTCGAGATCATCAGCGGTCTGCAGACCAGTCAGGAGACGCTTGACACGGCCGTCGAGTTTTGCAAGAAGCTGGGCAAGATCCCTTCCATCTCCAAGGACAGCCCGGGATTCTTGGCTAACCGCATCTTGATGCCTTACATCAATGAGGCCATTATCTGCCTGGAGACTGGCGTTGGCGACCGTGACTCTATCGATGCTATTATGAAGAACGGCACCAACGTGCCTATGGGCCCCCTCCAGCTGGCTGACTTTATCGGTCTCGATACCTGTTTGGCTATTATGAAAGTATTGTACGAGGAGACGAGCGATTCCAAGTATAGGCCGAGCGTGCACTTGCGCAACATGGTCGATGCTGGCTGGTTGGGCAAGAAGAGTGGCAAGGGCTTCTATGACTACCAATAGATGTCTGACGAGAATATGCGAAGGGGAGTGTGTGTTAGCAAGGAATGGGCGACATGAATTGAAGAGAGGCGTGTTTTTTGAACATCTTCGATGGACTCCGGGGAATGGGTACCATCTATACCAAGCGATGTCAGCACGCACAGCCAAACGAGGACATATGTACACAATACAACAGGACCGGGAACGGCACCAGGTAGAGAAGCTCACTCGAGACACTCGAGAGTTGACCAGCAAGAGGCTGCGTTTCAGCTACGAGCGTTCTGATAGACGTTGGGATATATAAAGCACGTCAATTTGGATAGGATAATGCATCACTTTTGTCAGATTTTCAATACTTGTTCCAGCATCGCCAAATCCTACCAAGGTCCTTCACCAAGGATCAAGCAACATTCGTCGCTTCCGCAATGCGATCCCTCAGTCGTCGCCTCTCGTACTAATGAATGCTCGCGATCGCCATCCCAAGCGTGCGCAAAGCAGCGCAGCATCGCTGTTCGCCGACAAAAAACGATATTCATCCTCATTCCAAATCTTGTTTTCAGCGCGGATCAGCGATATAGGCCAATATAACAACAAATATCTCACGATAAGCAACGGTAACTCTCAAGTAATCACTTCAATCACAGGTAAAGTACTAATGGTCGCTGCCCAAACGATACAAAGAGATTGGAAGTGAGAAGGGAATGACGCAGACGGAATTTTTCAAGCAAAAAAGAAACTGAGAAAATAAAAATGAGAAAGATTGAAAGAGGTTTTTGTAAAGCGACGTCCCAAGAACCCTCACCAGACCTCCTCATCAGTCTGCCGCCGTATGCCGAATCGTCATCGTAACGTTCTATCGCCGTCGGGGTGTCCGGGGCGGTAGCGTCAGTACCTAGTTTGTGGTTATATAGTGGAAAGTTCGATGACAGAATGGAGAGGACAAGGTGCTATGGAAAGAGAGAAAGAGTACAATGGAGAAGGGATGGGAAACTCTTGTCGGAACCATTGCCGTCGCTGGAAAGCGAACGCACAGGGTTGCCTGGACCGGTGAGTCTGGCCTGTCGATGGAAAGTAGGTAAGATTCATTGAACCGCTTGATCATTGAATCATCTGGATGGGATAAGAGATACGGTGAAAAACCTAGTATATAAACAACTTCTGGCTTTTGCTAATGGTAATTCACGTGGCTCGATAGTGGATGAGTACATTGTAAGTGGAAGGAGCGCGGCGACTGGCGGATATGCTTTCGTCCGATGTGTTCACCTTCATGATGAAGATTTGGATGCCCCTGGCCGTACAAGTTTCGCATCTATCAATGTCCAGTTGGCTCAGGTATGCTTGTTTGCGAGTGGTTTTGGTATCATACGTACCTGGTAGATGGAAGCTACGCTACGTAGGGTATGTAGTAAACTCATAGAAAAATACCGTCACCCTCCCTCACGTATCTATTGCGGTAAGAGATGAGAGTACTTCTTTGACTACCGTAGTAGGCAGTATAGCTTGCTCTTGGCCCAATGCCCGATGCCTTCTTACGAGGCACCGTGTCCATCGAGGAAAGGGAATCAGGAATAGCGGTCATTGAAAATTCAACACGACGGACGCGAAAAACACTTTCCGATGAGCCGTCGACTTCAGCAAGGACAGGTGACCGGAACCTACCTCTAGTGCACAGTCAAATGTCAAAACCGGGTTATGCTGTAGCGAGACTTGCTTTATCCAGGGTAAGTCTGACAACTGACGAACTATCAGGTCCATAACTCAAAGGCACTCATGCATGCGTCCCAGAATGTATACAATCAGATCCACATGGCCGCCGGTCTCTCTGTCTTCGCTCATCCTGCGTGTAACTAGTTATTCTGTCCCAAAGACTCAACCGTGTCACGAAACAACGAGGTAGACGACGCTCTTTCCTACTTCTATCGAATCAGATGACGTTTTGGGAGCTTCCAACTCGCTCGTGACTAATAGTACACAGGTGTCTAACGGACCGAAAAAAAACAAAAACAAAGAGGGGGTGAGATAACGTCCTATCATCTCACAAATGGCGCGCCAGCCCCAACACTGTCGGGGTAAGGGTGGTGATACTTCGGCCATGTCAAAGCAACCTCGCAATCTTGTTTTCGAGACGGTAACCTAAGACTAAAGACGTTGACCTCATCCACCCCTTCCTCATCACAACCAACTTTCTTCCATGTCTTTGGACGGAACAACCCGAGGCTTTGTCACTAGGTACGTTGATAAGTTCCACTGCCAGAACGGGCAGGATGTAAAAAATGACCACTCGCAAGACTAGTGGCTCCTTAAAATGGCGAAGAGAAGGGGGCCGGAGTTGTAAAGGTCATGTCAAGTCCATCACCACCAGCATATGCAAGTGGAAAGACCAGTAACTGCAAGACGACATGCCTTCTTCACCCACTTGGGTGAGCTTTCAGGTCTGTCATGTGCTCTCGCTCCCTCCCCACGTTGTTGCTTAGTGTCTACACACCTCTCCCTCTCTTCAGGCGTGAGATTGGATGTTGAGGAAGCATGCCGGGGAAAAGCAATGTGACGAAAATGGAGGGCCGGAAGCGAGAAGCGAGCCGTGGCCAAGCAGACAAGGGCAAAAGGGGTGTGTGAGAGGCGATAGGTTGAAATTCCGTCCTTACCTCTACGCACTTATGGAGGGCAAGAAATCTGTCGAACAAAACCATCCTTGGTTTGCATAGTGGGTGTGATGATCCCTGTCCGATCAAGAAATGAGCAAAAGTCTCGATGGGCCTCGTCGATAACTGCTAAGACTCAGCAGCCAACACATAAGCAGCACTGCATGATGTTCGGGACCGGCGCCGAGAGTGCATCAGACTAGAGGTATTCCCTTTCCCTTGACTGTAGGTTAGCCCTCAACGCTAGGTCTGTTGGAATAATGCAATCTACATGTTGAAAGGGTATGAGCCGGGTGATAATTCTGGGTGAATTTCTAAGTGATGTGATGCGCTTGAACATCGAGAGGACGAGCCCCAAAGTATGAAATTACTCAGACAATTGATGTGATTCTCTCTGCTGGTCTCCTGCTCCCAGTAACGAGGTGTCCTATCTGGGTTTACTCCCCGTATTGCAGGTGAAAGCATGAGATATGTATATTTTAGGTGTATGTATGGCAAGATCGGTGGTTAAATTCATCTAGGAACGACGAAAATTTTCAATGACGAATCTCATCGACCATCATACAGACGCCAAAGCAAGCCGTCCTGCCACAGAATGATGACCGACGGACAGAAGAGTGCTCTGATCTCGGGCGTGACTGTTACACGGCTGAGTCTTGAAGTTTTCCACCCCCTTGGGTAAAATAAAATGTACACGGTACGTATGTGGGTATCTGGACAGCGTTAACCCATGATCAAGACAAAAGTATCACGAACTGTTTGGATGGCACATAATCGCGAATATCTGCAATGGTGAATACCGCCCTTCCACAGCCAGGTCGTATCCGAAGACGAAAATCTGTAGAGGAAAAGGTGGATCAAAGCTTGCTGCATGGCGGGTGGTAATCCAGCGGCTAAACATGTAGCCGCCACGGAACAAAGGGCAATCATGAAGACAAGATGGCATTGCCACCGCGGCAACAGCATCAGGATCATCTGTGACCAGGACGAGCATCAGTCAAATGCTATTAGTTGCCACTTGCTGTCTTTTTCAATCCGCATCAACTTCTCGGGCGAGATGTGGGCTCTGTTGATATTGAGGGCATCTGAAGTTGTGTCATCGAAATAAGGCAAAAGAAGGAGCTGAAGGGGTTGCTGCTGGACTGCTAAAACGCAGGGCCTTGTTGTGATACGTGTGCTCTGTTGCCTCCAACCAGGCGGGACCTCAAGTGTTGTGCATCAACCCATGCTCACTGATTGAATGATCGATAGGACCAGTGGTAACTGAAGCCGACGGGAGTGTTGATGCGCGAGCCAGCTACATAAACCGAGGTCACAAAGTGCTTCTCTCATCAAGATGGCCTTGTAAATGGATCCTTCCATCTTTCGAGCCCCGGTGCTTCCCAACTCACCTGCTTAACATCGCGAGGGTTGGGGGCATTGATGAAGATACAAAAGCCGGGATAAACTTTCATCGCTTGTGTTGGGGCGCAAATTGATATTGGGCTGTGGTAATGATGGCGAACAAAGACATATTGTCCTTGTCGTAATTGTCATGATAAGCATCCTACACCTAGGGAGGTAACTATGCTCAACTGCCACCAACATACAGCTCAAACTGCGTTCCAGGGCACCGGAGTGCTCGATCCTAATAGTTTAGCCGTTGAGCCGTGAATTGTGGACATGTAATTCGCTTTGATGTGAACCCCGACGCCACAGAATCGGCCTCGTGTTTGACGGTGGACCGCATTCGCGGACATTCTGAACTTCCACTTTTTAGCTTTCTACACGTGCGAGGAGCACATCAACTGCATCTGCACGATGTCACACGTCGGAAAGCCGCGTATGGTATGGTTGGCGTAGATCACTTCGCAAGAAGGTCCAATCGAAACATGTGCAACCAGAAGGTCAGATATCGTTATCGTCTGTCCAAGGATACTAGCTTTTTTGGAGGATTGGACGATTGACGATATGTCTTTCTGGTTATACTCCACCCCTGTCCCATGATAGACGATATGATGTTTCAAGTGGAAAGTCTGAGTCAACCCAGAACTGGAAAATGTGAAGATGAGAGGAGACCGAGCTATAACCATAGCCCGCATCATCGAAGCACAGATAAAATGCCTACTCTCAGAGCATCTTGACATGCCCGTAAATTGCAGTCGTGGATCGTAAGAACAAACTCGCCATGCTCTTGCCGGCTGGATTTTGGTTTCGCGAGTGGAGCGCGTGCTTCACATGCAGGCATGCAGCCGACACACATGGCTTCGACGCCGCCAACGGTCAAGGCCATGATGTAGCAAATAACGAGAGTGTGAGAGGTTTGTGCGGTTCCCATTGACTTCTCCCTTGTCCGGAGTTTGACTTGTGACGAGTTGGGCACTATGGCTAGGGTTCCAAGCCATTGGCTCGATATTGCGGATTGCTGCATGTTCACACCAAGAGGTTTCCATGCCGAAGGTCTGCAGAAGCTGGCCGCTCAAGGGACGTATTGAGTGAGAGACGGAAGATTGTGCGAGGACAACGTCTTGTTTGTGTTACGGTGACTCACAGCAAGGCCAGCTCGGCGAAAGCCTCGGTCAAGCGGCTTCTCCCCGTGACGGTTTAGCATACTCAGCGACAGTCAATTCCAAGAAGAACATTCAGGCAAAAAAAAAAACCGCAGGACATGTACGTCCGAGGCTTCCTTTCCACCGTATGTATGTGGTACCGGTGGATAGAAGGTGTGCAAGTCGGACAAAGCCTTCCAGGTATGCATAGCGTTTGCGGCTGACGTCTTGACATGATGCCTACTGGCGTGTGCCAGGTTGACAGCATTCGAAGAAATGACGGGGTCGAGATTAGGTGTCAGAGAGTAGGTATACATAAATGGGGATCATCTATACGCACCTTTGGTGGCAAGTGAGGGAGAGGTATCCAGACATGTGCCGTCTCAGCTGCAATTTGGACCAGGCCATACAGCAGAACGCATACCCAAGGCAACGGTTCGCGTAGAGACAGGTACGGAGCAGAACCGAATAGACCGTGTTGGTGTTGGTAGATCATGGCCAGGCCGGGTATCAGAAACGGCGGGCAAGTAGAATAAAGAGGCCCCTGTCTGGAACCGCAACTGCGAGCATGGCAAGTCAAGAAGCGTTATCGGGACCGACACACATCAGAGACGGGAGAAGACCACAGTCGATAAACAGACCTGCCATGTCCGCACCACACCATTCACGCCAGCAAAGGCAGCTTGTAGAGCTGACCTCGACTTCGTGAAACCCGAACTAGTCTGTTTACCTCCTCAGCTCGCTAGGTACTTACTGAGGACTCCTCGGCCAGGACTATCGTGCCCAGACTCTGCTTGACACCACCATGTATTGTCCTGTTGCAATGAATCGCGTGACAAGGTGTCCAGGCTCGGGCAGCATGGAGGCCCGGACTTGGAGAAGAAGCCCCAAGAATAAAGCCGAGAAGATATGCGCCCGTTACAGCGGCGCCGGCAGCACGTCGGGCATTATGGAGGATGACGTCGTAGTCGGCTGTGGTGGTTCAGTCACGGACATATATGCATTGCCAGTAGGATGCTTTGTGTGAGAGGACGGGAGTAGGGGGAGAACGGAGAGCTGAGTGGCTTTTGTCCCGCTTCGATTCGTTGATTAGAAAAGAAACAGTTCTTCCAGTCGTCAGCCTCCTAACTGCAGGTATCGTGCAAGAAGTTGTGTGCTGTATCCAGTCGCTCCTGCCCATCCCGTCTTTCCTCACTTGATGAAGTTGCCCCTGGCGAGTATCAAGTTGTGGGAAGTTGCCCGTTGAATATAGCTGACCAATGAAAGCTTAGCTAGCACAGCTGGGTCAACTATCTGCCGCTACAGCTGCAAAGCGCCACCTTTGCAGCTGCCAGCTTAAAGCCATCGACATGTGGCGCAGCGGGCATCTGGGCAATCGATCCAAGTGAGTGCACAGTTCGGCAATCACGCCTGCGACCCAAACTTCCCTCAACATTCCTCAATGCCGGTATCTCACTGTCGACTATGGTTGGTTTGGTTTGACGCCGCGCCCGTCTTTCCAACGCAGCTACTATCGGATCAATAAGCCGGATGCTGAAACAAAGAAGCTTTCCGTCTTCTTTCGACATGTCTTCATGTGCTACCTCTTACGGTGAGAGCCGTGCCAGCGGGCCACATCACGATGATGATGAACCGTCGCGTCAATTTTGGGAATAGTCCTGGCTCAGCCAAGCCAGCACCTCATGTTCAGACGGCTCATCCGACATTGTCCTTCCGTTCTTACTAAGATTGAGCGGGTGCTGCGCCGTTTCGGCTCGACAAATTACAATCATATAATCCCGGATCGCACCGATTCGTACATCTGGTGTTGTCTTTGGTGCCCTGGTCCTTGGTAACAGAAGCTTGACTGGACAATCAGTACCGCTGGTCAGGTTGTGAACAAAACGCCCGCCTTCATATTTACAGTTGTGTCGGTCCTACTATATACCCAGGAGCCCTTGTACTAGACTGAGTGTCAGTCACAGGATGTCGAGCCGAGATGCAGACGGGCGGTATCGACCAACCAGACAACTCTCTTCGCATTGTGTTGAGCGACTCTAGGGTCACGCACTATCTCCAAGGAGCCATCGAGCATGGAACGGGCCGAGAATCGGCTACAATTGAGACGACGGCGTGCGACGGAAGCAGAGGTGATGCCTGAATGCTTTTGCCTCCGGGTAGTAGTCTTGTACAATGTTATCCAGTCACACCCGTCACATCCGTCCATCATGAGCTGGTTGGAAACTACACGCAGCAGCAGGTACAGACATTTTTCAGATCTACCCGAGCTCGGGAGTCCAGACACAACCAGCGACCTGAAATTTCCACATTGTCCTCGTATTCACGATCTGAATCATGCTCCAGCAGCGAGTGGTTAGCATGACCTAGCAAACTCGGTCCGGCCAGGGGGTTGCGTGCAGACAAACTTGGGCCTTGCTACACAGTACCACATGGGGCATTGTGTGTATGGGGGGTTTTTTTTTTTTTTTCCGTTGCAGCCCTTAATCTGAGGGGTAGCTGCAGGAATACCTCTGCGCACCTCAAGTTCGTTTAATCAAGCAAGTTGCTATTGTGTGCCATGTGGAAAAAGGCGAGAGGCAGTGGTAGGAATACTACACCTTGACCTTAAGTTGTCAGCTACCCGCCTTGCCCGCCTCGTCCGCCGCATCTGTGCCTCCATCTCAACCCTATGCATATTGGTGCAAAGTCAACCATGCCAAACAGAGGTTACGGTTTGAAAATATTCCGGCAGCGCTTCCATGGTATGAAACCGTCTGCTAATGAACGATATAGAATACAAGTCGTACACGCGGTCTCAGACGATCCGGAGTGAGGGTACTTGCTGGTTCTCACCTCACTTCAAGTTGGCTTTCTGGATCACGACGCTCTGCTCTGATGCTCTATAGATAGAGGTAGTACTGCAAAGTGATGGGAAATCTGGATCGACCCAGATGGCGCAACCCACCTTCCCAATTCGAGCGCATCTTGGCTGCCCGATTCGCTACGATGAACCACTTCCCCTCTTTCCCCAACAGAACGCAAATGATCGCACATGGCCTTCAGGAACGCAAAAAGGAAACTTAAGTGACTGACTGAATCGAGATGATTTGAAGACGACCTCAACGATGATGTCTGGTCCACTTTATCTCCTGAAACTTCCATTTCTGATCTGCGTGCTTCAAGCTGAAGCGTGAGGTCTCAAAACAGAACACTCACATGGCAAGTGCCCACCAAGGGAAGGTAGCAACCAAGAGCATCAAGGTAAGGAAGGAGGTAAGGTAGGTAGGTAAGTACAAGTGAAAGAAAGGCACCTTCCCTCACTCACACAACATCGGTCGAGTGACTGCAATGGAATCTTCTCATAGTCTTGGATCCACTCCTTCATTCTGACGGGACGGAATTTGGAACCATTTTCCAGCGTCGATCATCTCAACTCCAGCTCGTGGACGCACAGAAACCATTTTCTCCCTCCTGAACCCCGAACCCACTGCATTCGGGTCAATTTCTCCCATCACTTCCGGTCCTTGTTCAAGTGTAGATTTCTCTGAACGGCCTCATCCTGGGCAGCCAAGTAGGTTAACCGGAATCATGCACCTTTGGCTGTGTCACTCGCTGACTGCTTGACTCGAAACCAGGTCGCAAGTATTTGGAACCCTCTGGACAAACCTCGACAATTGGCGATCCGGATTAGGCAAGATTCAGGAACACTGTGCCCAGTTGTCGGGATAAAGCTGGAATGCCGGTCCCCCAGACAAGCACAACGGCTGCCAGGCCCTGCTCCTAGGGCAGAAGAACGGATGGGGGATCGTTGACGGTCCCCGTCGGCGAGCAGTCCATGTTCTTGGTCCGTTTCGGCATGGTACGGGCAGCAACACGCCCATGCTGTTGGATGCCACCGTCGCGTCTCACAAATGCCAGTCCCTATTGAAACTGTGCAAGCCGTGGCTCTCGCTGTCAGGGAAATGGTGGTGGTGGTGGGCTGCACCCCTAGCTCGCCTGGCTCACCTGGCTACCCTGCCGTTACCTTTACGCTTGTCCATACAGCTACCTTGTTGCCCCTGCAACGGGACATGACCCTTGTCTACTATACAGCCCCCTGTCTCCTGTACGGACACCCTCTCGAAGCCATGGGAGCCATGGCATGCGCCGGCTTGAGATCTGGCGTCTTGACTGCGTCCACGCCCACGGAGTGTGTTCCCCGAAGAAGATTCGACCGTTGAGCCACCTTTCTAGCCCAACTGCGTCTGTCCTCTTCGTCTTGGCACAGCATTAACAACGACACGACCGTCTTCTCGCGTCCACCGTCCACACTCGAGCAGAACACAGACCGCAGACTGCAGAGCTTCTCACTACCACCCTCCGCCTGCAAGACGCCTCTCCTTCTCGCCTTTACCTAGTCCACAGTATCTCCTCTAGGTACCGGGACCCTCCTATCCTTTTTATCGTACAGTTACACTAGACCCCACCGGACCCGGCCTTTGTAGCTTCCTGGGAGGTCACACATCATATCAGCCTACGGCTTATTCGGCGCACTTTCCCTCGACTCCTGACTCGCTCACGCCGCTCATGGGCTCCCATACGTCGAACCTTTCTGTACTAGGGTCTTCTCTTCGCGAGATTCCTCCCCATTAAGTGGAAGTCAACTCGCCTGTCAAAGCCCTCGCACACACCGGCATCAACTACCGTGGGGGAGCATATCTGGAAGAGGGGTGGAGATCTTGATATAGCGGCCCAGGATAAGTGTCATGCTTAGCTTGACCCAGCACTCTTCCTCCCTTACCCATGAAGCCGCTCGGACTGTGTCTCCTCGGCAAGTTCTGACGGATAGGAATGGTGGTGTTTTGCCCATCGAGAGATGTAGCTCACACTGCTTGCACACTGGCCTAGCGCCGTGTGAGCTAGGCGTACCTTGACTTGTCATCAACGTGACAGATAAGGGTCACACAACTCAACTGTATGCCTCAATCCCGATTTTTGTTGCTAAACGAAACGCAAATGCCGCTCGGTTCAGACCGGTCCGCTACATTACAGGCCTTAGCGTCTGCAAAGCTGGGAATTTGGTTGAGGGAGACCCGTAAAGAGGTCCAGATGCTGGCAGGGCGACATCGAACCCAACAGTGCTCCAGGTCGTCAAGCCTTTTGTGGATGTAGATGGGGCATCAACAGGAAAGATCTGCCCATCAATGATCTCTCTCCCTATCGGACCCCCCTGCTTTGCGGCCATAAAGTACTCGGAAGTGCCATGTTACAAGGATGGCTTCGATTCCCCAGCATCACCGAATGCTCCCTCCTCCCTCCCGCACCACCATACCCAGCTCAACTGACTGCTTCGAGCAGCACTGATGTCGTAATCTTACAGTGTAGTGTGGTTTGCTGAAAGGAGAGTTCCATTTTAACCCTATTCTCATTACTTAACTGATCTGCGTTCGTCCTCTGTTATATGCCTTCATGGCCGGTCCTCCTCATCATCACTCTTACCCGCAGACCAAAGAACTAGAAATACTGGCCTCGCAACCCTTGCTCTGGGCCGTTAACCTTCTTCATTGGCCCAAGGGAAAAGGCGACTCTGTAACGGTCATGCCTGCTTCCGTGGAATCGACAAAGGACTCAGTCACGGAAGGTCAATCAGCCGTCCACTCTGATCGAACCAAAGATACTACACACGGCCTGGATTTATGCCTTTTCTGCAATCACCCCCCGATCCCATACTACAAAGCTATGGTAACGGGTTTCCAGCTGACCGCGCTGGGTTATGTTCCGTCTCCTCTGTGAGACAGTGAGATCACTTTCTGCCCATAACGCAAGTTGAGGTGCGTTACCGGCGTCCTCGCAAGTGCTTGCCTGCAGGCTACGGTTGAACGACCTTGTCTTGCCTCCGCGAGTGTCGGATGTTTGCGCCAGCCTCATTGGCCCACAAGCCCTTGCCTATATTTCTCGGCCAGTATCCATGCACTCCTTGTCCCCTTGCAACCTTGTTCTGGGCTCACCACGGCGCTTGCCATACCGTTTCCTCGCTGCTGAAGCAGACTTCTACTCTTCCCATATGGCTTCCCTTGCTACTCGCCGTTCAAGTTGTTGGTTTTTCTTCTGTTCCGTTATAGCCTGCTCACGGATGATACCATGGAGGGATGCCACGGGTGGTCCAAACACCTTAATGGCACAGCATTAGCCATTCAGCCGAGACTGCTATGATCTTAGACAGATCAATATAGCCCTGTCGTTACAGGTCGACAATCAGAGCCAGCGCATATAACGGTGTGGCTCAGCTGTGCCGTCCGTCGTCGACCGTCCCCCATTATACATACCAGAGGCGATTAGTTGCGGCTTGCCTCTATTTCAGGGATCCTTTCAAACACGCCCCCAAAGGGCTCGCCTTACCGAGTAACCGTAGTCAGGTACCTGGTCCTCTGATACCCCATACCCAAATTCTGGCCAATTTTGTTGTGGCTTCCCGTGCGGACCCTGTCTGTATTTGGAGCCTGCCTCGACCCTTCTCCGTGTGAATCGGGGGCTTCGCCGGTATTAATCCTACACCTGTCCTACCAGCCAAACAGACATCAAAGCGAAGGCCTTATTATTTTCACGGACACCCCACAATATTTTGAACGTTCTGGATCTGGCTGTCCTTGACGAGGGTCTTCAAGGACGATGAACAGTATCCTAGAAGGATTTTGACGCCAACCGTTCTTAGACACTCTTGCCAACACCCCCCTCTTTATCTGTCAAAGAGAGACCATCATTGCCCAACCGACTACAGCATCAACAAGGGTTTGTTGGAGCATTTACTAGTAAATCGGTGGACTAGTAACCGTCTCACCAGCCGGTTTACTCATACCACTGCTTCGTTTCGATCTTCATTTTGACTGGTCAAATCTAGTGTTTTGGTACAACACACCTACCCAAACGCTGTACACACGACGAGCACTTCTTCACCCCGTTCCCCAGAGCTTTCTGTCTCGTTTAAACCAGCAATAACCTAGCACCACGGGTTTGGATCCCAAGATTGTCGACACAATCCCATGATCACTTGGTCCTTGAATCATCCCAGCTTAGCACTAGTCCCCAGCAACATCGAACCTTCAGGATAGCAGTTGCCATCGCGAAGCAAGCAGACATCGACGTACGCTTGGAACTTCTAAAACCAGCACTATCAGCCTAATACCGTTGGCTTCGCTCGCTACATCAACCTTGTTTAAGGCTCTCCGAGAAACAGAAGTCAGCGTATCGTGCTTCCCGTGGCACAATAAGGACCAGCAGTGATCTCACCAAAGAGCCCTAGATTTGTCGCATACTCCGGGAGATTTTGTCATTCCAATGCTCGTTACGTCCAGGCAAGGCGCTACGGAGCAAAGTCCTTGGTCTATCAGCAAGTTCGGAACACCTTATTTAAGGTCGGCAGACAGTCTACGTATGTCGAACTTTGACCCTGCGACGCAGTCGGACTGGCAGAGCCAGTATTCATTCCTTCCGCCAGGCGACAACAGTCTCTTCTCGCAGTCATACGAACACGTCTCAAGCTCGACAGACAATGCGAATTCCCAAGCTCAACCGCGATCCGTGGTTGGCCCAGGCAGTCCTCCAAAGGTCGAACCGCTCAAGCGGGTTATTTCGCCATTAGGACACAGAGCCGATCCTCTAGGTCTGCGGCAACCGAAGCGGCCATCCCCAGGTGTTGAGCAGGTAGGAGATCACAGCGAGTTGTACACTCAAAAGGCTTCTGAGACGGCACACGGAGGATCCCATATGTCGACAGAAACACCTAATATTTCGCTCGGCTCCCATCCACTAAGCTCGGTCTCTTCAGCCGCGCACGAACCAAAATTATCCACAGCACAGTCAGTGAATGAAGCTCAGTCGACGATCAAAGATGAAGATGACGATGTGTTGGATGATGAAGAAATGATAGATGGCGATGTGGAAGAAGAGCCTCAGGCGCAAGCACAGCCGCAAACAGCAGCGGAGAGAACAGCACAACGCCGGAAGATGAAGCGGTTCAGGTAATCCAGACTGCAACTCGCAAGGCATAGAACCAGATACTGACATGCGCAGGCTCACCCACCAGCAGACACGATTCTTAATGAGCGAGTTTGCTAAACAGCCCCACCCTGATGCCGCGCATAGAGAACGACTTTCTCGAGAAATACCCGGCTTGAGCCCTCGTCAGGTGCAAGTCTGGTTCCAGAATCGGTAAGTTTCTCGATACAGAGCCAATAGCTCGGTCCGTGGGTTAACCAATTGCCAGGCGAGCAAAAATCAAGCGCTTGACAGCGGACGAAAGGGACCGTGTCATGAAAATGAGGGCGGTTCCCGACGACTTCGACAATGTCCAGGCACTTCATGCCCCTTACGGAGCGGTTCACGGTCTCGGGACACCCTTGACCTCGCCCGTTGATTTTGCTGCCTCGTCTTATGCAGACCACATGATGAGACCGCTTATGGTGGACGTGCGGCGATCTGATACCAATGACCATCTCTCATCGACCGGTATGAGCCCAGCGTTCGGAAGTATAGGCTTCAATCCCTCGAACTCGCTCAACAACCCAGACACTCTTTCACCAATGTCGCCCCCTTCTACCGATAGATACGGATACAGTAACCATCTCTCGGCGTCGTTGAGTGCTGGAGCACGGTCGTTAAATCCATTTGCACGACAACCTGGACTCGACGCGAGCGTACATATGCATAATCATCATTCACAACACCAAATACGCACATTACAACCTCTTCAACTTCGAGAGACCACAAATAGGTCTCGCGCCGAAACACTTCAGTCTCCACTACGAACTAGTATGTCATGGAAAGGCGAGTCCCTTGATTATACAACCTATCACGGTAGCAACACTTCGCCCACAATGAACAGCAGGCCGCAAAACCTGTACCACCAGGATCATATGAACAGTACCTCCACATCTAACTTGGGAAGCTATGATCCAACTCACTATGCGGGTAAGCTGTCATTCGATTGAGCCTTACTCTTCTCATATCTAATGGCTGATCAGCTTCACATAGGATCGACCGCCCAGTCGCCTACTCACTTGAGTTATCCCAACTACCAGTCATCTAGTCTTCAAAACAACTCTCGCAGAAATTCGCGCTTGAGTGCTTCCTCGGCCTCCCTGCCTTTTGGTCTCGATCTACGAACGCAATTTCGCTCGGCTGTAGGAGCCAACAGCTTACAGTCAACAGCACATTCGCCAACTTCTACCCGTGCATTGTCTACTGCTCAGCTAGGCAGTGGCGGCGCCCCTTCAAACTACTCTGCGTCGAGCTTTCCTTCCGCACCCCTCTCCGCGCCCGCCGATTACTCCCTTTCCCGAACATCACCTTACAGGCCACCACCATCGGCAGGGGCCACAGACTATACCATCCCGCAGATGAGCGCTCCAATTGCCCTTCCCAACGACTTCTCGCAAGCGTTTCAGGCCAGCAGCATGTCTAATGGTGGAGGAAGTTCGAGGGATACGCAGTCATTGAGAGATAATTTTGGTGCGAGTGTCTTGGGGCTAGGTCACGGTCATGGTCATAACAATCCGGCAAGCCACCACCGCACCACCGATGACTATTCTGTGAATGACCCCCTAGGCATGAAGCGGAAGCGGAGATATTCGGGAACGGCGCCTACTGGCGCTGGTGCACAGAGAATCGGGGCATATGGGGCGGCGGTTTAAATATTTACGACATGCAGACACTTTTCCTTTCTACTTCCGAATCGACGTGGACGACCATATATACTTTAAAATCGGGTCAGTCTTTGTGGGTCACTGCTGGAGGTTTTGTTGTTTTTGACCAGAGAGTCGGGTGGCAATGTGCTTTTGAGTAGTACGTGGAATATGTTGACGATTGGTTTGTTGTAATCGTGGCATTTGATATTCACGGTTACTGAAAAGACACTTCGGCTTGTTTGTCCCATGTCTCGCTGGCATCATTATTTATATACCACGGCGGATTTTTGGATGCTTTCACGAATTACTCTAGTTCCCTTGTTTTGTTATTTTAATATTGTCCTTTGGATTCTCTCCATGGATTTACCATTTTTCGCAATATGTATGAGCTTGGTATTGAGGGGCCCTCGCGGGGTGGCAAAGTTTACGACTACCGTGGATTTCTCGAGAGGGTAGTTTTTTCAAGAGCTATCCTTTGAGGTGATCCATATGGAGGAGTCAGTAGCATCTTGGGCGGTTGGGGGTGGTGGTAGCAGCAGGGTTCAAAACTCGGCGTAAGTGTATTCAATGGCTTGTGCCTTACAGGTACTGTACTAGTTTCAACCCACAAAGCACTGCACTGGTTTCCACGCAAGCCTAAATTCCAGTGTTTAACTTCCACTAGGGCCCTTGATTGCTTTTTTTTTACTAGTATCAAGAATGTTTGTAGTCACCCATGGCCGGGACAAAACGATGTGACGGGGTTTACCGGCATCTAGGGGTCGCCACTAATGCGACGATTGTCTTCTTTTCCTTGATCGATCTACTTCGGCACCCTACACAAGCCGAAACATGAACGAACGATTATACCGGTAACGCTCGTTGAAACCAATGAGCTAGACTGAACAGCTCAAAGGATTGTATGTTTTTCCGTTTTGGTCAATGTCGCTGGCTGGAGCCAACTGGACATTGAGAATCTGATCATCTCCACTTCTTTCCCTTTTTTTCTTTCTCTTTTTTGGTCAAACACACTACGATATTTGCTCTGCCGGCGTTCTCCTCCGTTTTGTTTTCCTTTCCTTTGACGTCGTAAGGAAATGTGACAACGTCCGGGGTAGCAGCGCGAAAATTTTCAAACAAAGTCAAGAACCCAATCTGGCTTCCTCGAAATACGGTTATGGCTCGCCGATGTAACCTCTTTGTTTCGTTTCGTTTGGCCTCCATATCATGCAAGGGCTATGCATGCCAGGTACGAACGGCTTTGTGATGAGTGATGGTACTCTGCTTTTTTCTTGGTAATGGAGTCGGATGCTTCCTTCCGTTCAAACTACAGCAGACTTCGAGGATGAGAGCTTATGTTCACGACGGGCCATCGGGCCAACGGTGTGTGTGTTTGGATAGCGAGTGATATGTTTGGGGGGTTGAGAGGAGCAGGAACAGACATCCAGAGGCAGTGCGGGCAGATGACAAACCGTCCCATTTGACGATGGCTTGTCTGCCGTGATTTCATTCCATTGCCGCACCTTGGGTAACCTGATGACCTGATCTTCTACCATTTCTTTTTTTTTTCTTTTTTTTTTTTTTTTTTTTTTTTCGGTGTGTGTGACTTTGGTTCGAGCAGGGTAGGTTTGGAGTTCTTCATGGCCTTCCAGAAGAGGGAGGGTCCTCTGTTTGAAGCGATGTAGAACAATAAGAAGAGTTATAACGCTACAGAAGTCTCTGACGGGTGTGCTCTTATACCTCTGTCCGTCTGCTTCGGGGCCTTCAAGACTTCAAGACCTCAATTTCACAGCGTTTTCCCTGATAAAAAGCCGAAGGCTATACTATATCCAGTAACGCTTTGACTCTTTTGTGCCAGCCTAACAAACAAACCAGGGCTGGATTGTACACGCCGTATCCTCTCAGCTCAAACAAGCATTGCACTAGCAAGGGCAGGAGTTAGACTGGGGAGATATGCGTTGGATCTGACGTGCTTAAGAGCTTGCTAGAGGTCAAGGGTCTGGGGTGTGTGTGATGGAAACCCGGGAGGAGGGAGGGAGGGAAGAAGAATGGAAGAGTCACAAATGTCACACGACGATTGGGAGTTGGGGTACATAGCTGTTCGGGTGGCATGGGCTCTTGCTTCATCCCTTACAACCAGCGCAAACCTGGTCTTGGGTTTGATGTAGTCGCCATGCCGCGAGGAAGAAAAGGAAACAGTAAGCGGGACATCCCGCGGACTTTGGAAAGCTTCCATTCCGGAAAACAGCATGCCAGCATGCCTGGCGATACCACTCTCTCTTGTGCCATCTGTTCGCAGCTGATTGTGATTGAATCTCTCGTGTCGCGATTCTTCCAGTGCTCTTATGGATAGATGCCTGCGGAAGATGCGGAATGCATGCCTAAATCTGGTGCTAGAATTTCCAGACGACTTCATGTTGCTGTATCGTCATTGCTTTCCGGAAAGCCTGGCATGTAGACGACGATTAAACACCCATTGGCGGGTTGCGGCAGCCCTGATCGGAGTTTTATGATCATTTGTATGAGCACAGCGGAATGAAACATCAGAGCCATTACATTACTCATCAGTGATAGGTTACTCTGCAAAAGAAGGTTTTGCGGAGTATGTCACTGCAGCACCGACGACTTGTTGCAACCACAGGCTGCTGGCTCACTCCATCGGTGCGGGACAGACAAGGTTGTATGTATGTCTCCTAGGTCAATATGATTATGTTCGGCTCTTCATCATAGCTGCTGGTCCTTGACTGAGGCTACGGGGTTGTAGTTCATGTCGTTTTATTGAGAATCCGGGGAAGGTGGCAAATCTCCTGGTCTTCTCAGATTTTGGACGGGTTAACCGATACCGCAAATGCGACGTGGGCGGTTGGACCCGAAGTCAGGTTGATGGGGCAGTGGGCCACCGTGACCAGTTTTGGTCTACTTTTTGTCGTCCCCTCCGAAGAATCGGGAGAGCCACTGTCCAGCTCTGATTGTCGGACGGGCCACTGTTGAGCAGGGCCCATTTCTTCAGCTTTGTGAGTTGTCGAGATACACAGAAACGGCTATCCTCATGTGCGTACTGGCTCGCTGAGAAAGCTAAGGCGTCTCTGCAAGCCCGTTGGCTTGATTCGTGTAACCAGGACGGGACTGGTCCATGGATGTGGTGTCCTGTAGGTGACAAGCTGCAGAAAACATGGCATGGGCATGGCATTTGTGTGGCCTATCTTGCATCTCGCTGTGGGCTTTGCAAGCACCAAAGGGTATGCCGTGTCACCGCTCGGAATGAAGTTTGGCAAGACGAAAAGGATGGGGCCGAAGTGAAGGGGTCACTCGCTGGTATCCGGCAGAGAAGGGAGTGGTGAAAATCGATTGGTCCAGAATGGCGCTGTAGTCAACCAGATTGTCCCCACGGGAGGACTTGTTACACTGCTACACCGTTTCCTCATCCAAACTCGACGACGCTCAGCCATGTCTAACAGGAAGGGTAACATGGCGAGAAGTACTGTGGACGACCGACATAAAGGATGGGTCCAGGTTGCACAACATGGCAGGGCCAGCTCCAAGAGCAATCCGGGCCCAGGAGCGGAACGAGGAGCATGCCAAACCGAAGCCTGAGACGGCACATGGGCGTAGTGGGTAGCCGTACCCAGCGCATACTGCCGCTGCCACTCCAAGGAAAGCGGTGCGATTATCGTTCAGGGGTAGAGGCTGATGAGGCTTCCGAGGTGGCGGGCCAGGTGTGCAACAACAGAAGAGTCTGGAGTCTGTCGTACCGTATGGGCATATGAAATGAGGATCCGGACCGTACGAAAGCTACCTACCGCCTATCGGTACTTGAAGAGACGCGGCCGCTGAGTGAGGAGCTGAAGACGGCATGGCTTGACGGCAACGGTTGCCGACGAGCTCGGAGGGTTGTTGGGTTCATGAGGGTCAGTGGAATGCGGCCGGTGCTGGCTGTCGTCGGGCTCTGGCGCGGAGATCATGTCCGAAGTCCATGAGCGCATTCCCACCCTACTACGGCAGTGGTAGACATGGCTGCCGTGTGGCTACTGTGGCATGCTCATGCGAAAAAGGTCGTGTGCGCAGCGGCCATGCCGGCGTGCTGCGCTGGTCCGATCGATTGAAACAGCCGGGGCAGCATGACTACTACGTGAGCCCCGGTGTGGCTGGAATGAACGAGACGAGGTGAATTTGCCGTCGATGTCCGCTGTTGAACGTAGCGTAGTGTCCAGGAAGAGGATTATGCCGACTGGCTCAAAGAGGAAGGCGACAGGAAATGGGTGGGAAGCCAAGATGACAGTGGACGAACTGCTCAATGCAAACACACGGCACCGAAATTGACGACGGGAGCCGAGTGTGATGATGTTGGGAAGGAAGCCGGAAAGCAGTCAACGGTTCGACTGGACGACACTGCAGTCGATGGAAGACAGGAGGAAAGAGGGTCACTGCAAAACCGAGCTGTCGCTGCCCTCAAGTTGCTCAAGATGGCGCTTGTCATGTTACTTCAGGTAGTCATTGCCCTTTGTTGTTGGCCGTCGTTGACATTTGTCACGGTTGCGCTTCCTTCAACCCTGACGGCCCGGGGCCGATCGTACGGAAAGAGCCCGAGACGACCACAGTCATTATATGCGCACAGACCATATCTTTCTACACTAGTGTATGTGCCTGGCCCCACTTGTCCATTTGTTTGACGGGATGCGACCCACATGGACTCTCCAGCCGAGAGCAGGCACGCATTTGGCAGGACGCAATTGCCGTACGTAACCTGACCGGCATGGCATCTCGCTAGGTATGAACGATTCAGTTCTTCCATCATCCACTGCATCACGGTTTCAGGCACTGCTTAGCAACAGTGGCATCTCCAACGATACTGACCTGAATCCGGACGTCAATTCTCTGACCACGTCACGTCAACGGCAATCAGACGACAAACAGCCCGAATCAGTGGACGGCCTCGCTCTCGCTACCCGAGTACCTGGCTTGGCGAAAACCACCTACCGGTTATAGGTAGTTGAGGCAGGTCGAGGTATACATATGATGGATAATATGGGATCCAAAGTCCGCATGGTTCAACCTTGGGTCGGGTCCTGTGCTAGTCTCCGCAGTGCTTGTCCCCCGCTATGCAAGTGCAACGTTGCCGGGTGACGGCGGTTCGGCATCATCATCACAGACACTTCCAGGCTCAGCTCCTCGCTCATTACCATAATCTCGGACTAACTGACCTGTACTGGGTTTCGTTCGGGTGCATTATCTATGGGCCGAACCGGTGTTGCGCCATCCGAGTTGCCCAGACTGGCGGACCATCATACAAGAACAAGATGATGTCGACCTCTCTCTCTCTCATCTCGTACCCAACACTTTCAGGCTACCCATGTAGGCCATTACCAAAGTCCACCTTCAGCGTTTCCGTGACCATCGTATGACCAAGAGGAGTGCTCATATGGGTCGGATCAATGTACTTCACCTTCCGGCTAAATTACTGTGCCTGGCTGAGCGTCATGGGCTGTCCCAGGCGAATGCAGAGCTCTTGGGACATCTGCTCCACCCTTGACGGATTAATTTATCTCTCATGTTGGAGGAATCCAAGAATTAGGCCATGTTCACCTCCTAAGCCGTCGGAATCAGCAGACGCCAGGGCTGGATGCCTGACGCTGCAGGGCATTTGGCGTGAGCTCCAAGTTCTGGCCCTGACCAACATGTACGGATGGGCCACGGATTCGGTCCAGGCTCCATGGTGTGGGCGTCCACAGTCGTTACCACTAGTCGGGATAATATTGATGGACGAGAGAGGTCTGAAATGTCTAGACATGTCAACGTCTGGTGTTTAATTGTGTTGGGGGCTTCAATGTGTAGTGGATGGAGATGTCCTCTAAATGCTCCAAAGCAAGGGCAGTCAACCAGATCTGATTTTGAGCGCCAACCAACCGCTCTCTCTGTCTACCAGCCGCTGCGGCGTTTGGAAAGGCACGGGACAGGGACCAACATCCCGGCTTCCGGTGATTACTTAGCGATAAACAACAGTTTGCCTGTGACGCCACAACCCGGCTTCTCCGTAGTTCAACAAAACCAAGCAATGGCCTATTCTATGTTGGTCGCCCGAGTGTCGGTCACTCTTCGTGATCATCCGGGCCGTTTGTTCTGAAAACGTCCGAATGTGCATGAAGCGACTGGCTGACCAGTAAATCCACAAGAAGACGACGCTAGAGAGCAAGTGCATTCCTTCTCGCTAGGGCCGTGGTAGTCGTTGTCGTTGGTACCGATGCTGTTGAGTAGAGGTTACACTAATCACAGTAAGTCACTCCATGCGGCTGCCCAGGTGAGTCGAGAGCGGCGTCCGGCAAGCAGAAGCCGACGGTACCTGGACGAACTATGGATCTCGCGACCATGGGCAGCCATGAAAGGGGACTGATACGGAGGGAGAAGGGGGTAGGCAGGTCCGTCTGTACGCCAGACTCGTGATGAACAAGAAGCACAATCATAGATGGTATTAGACTGAAAGTAGCTTGCCAATGGTTTTCGAGAGCGCTCTCATTTTGGGAGTTGCATGGTTGAGTTGATAGTGATAATGTCAGCTAAGATTTGTGTTTATATTGTTCGATGACATGAGACTTCTTGTGCGTTTTGATGAATCCAGAGCAAGGTAATGGGTACAAAGCGCCCACTCCATCCTTGATGTTTTATAACCTCGCTCTTGAGGAAGCGCTCTGAGCATTTCTGGTCTGTACAGCGAGAAGAGAAGAGGGACACTAAACAACCTAAACTATCACGAGTTACACAAGACAACTAAACCACAGAGTGCACTCGCCATCTCGGCACGACCACCCGATTGACAATTCTCCAACAACACCACGAATTCCCGACGCCGGCAACAGACGGAAAGAACGAATTACTATCCGTAGCTCTAGAAGATGAGGAGCAGAGAGCAAGGGTCTACAAAGGTCATAAGTATGCGCAAAGGAGATAGAGAGGAAGGAACAATCGAAGAAAACAGCCAAGTTGGGGGTACAGGGAAAGAGCCAAGGGGTTCGCAATAAGAACACCGCAAGAGCAAGGAGACAGGGAAAGGAAAAACATAAAGAGATAGAAGAAGGAGAAGAGGAAAGAAAGCTTTGACGGGAGGTTTGTTCAGACGCCTTGACTTTTCACTCCAGTTGCTTTCCCACAGAAAGAAGGGAAAACAACAACAGCCGGCCGTTGAAGCACATAGTATTGGTGAGCCCTTCGGCAGGGTGTCCGTAGAGGTAGATACTCGGATGAGGGATGGGTGGAACACGGTGTTTTTTTTTTTTTTTTTTTTTTTTTTTTTTTTTTCGTTTCGGAAGCTACAACTGAGGGAGGTAATGAAGCTGAGGTGACAAGCTCCCATCTGCCTTCACGATCAGATCGGGACGAATGAGGTGGATCAAGTGTGAGCACATGTGCCATCATCAGCTACAAGAAGGCAAAATACCGAATCCCGTTACATGACTAGCTCTGTTCGCGTCGTCAAAGCTTGGAACTATGCCCGGAGGCATCGCGGTCTCTGAAATCGCAAAGTAAGTGGACATATGGACTAGTCTGATGGTTTAAAGCTAATATGCCTAACATCGGGAAGAAAAAGTAAACTTGACAGCTACCGTATCCAAAGGAGAGTTGTTTTATGTGAGGCGCATGACTAGTCATTACTATTTAGATATATATATATACATGCGGTCCAACGTATATCTACACGGCTATCTCTATTGATCAGCTTTCTTTATGTCTCTTCTTCCCTATAATTACCGCCCTTTACACCTCCATATCCTTCAAGGAGAATTCGATTACCTATTACCCAAATTCTTTCCATCTAATCATCTCTCTGCTGTTCCACTGCCTCATGGCTTGATGATGCCCTCTCCTATGCACCTGCCCCTAACTCTGCCGCTGCTGAATGTCATCCACCACTATGCTACCCCTGCGCAATGAGCCCCTACCACTATTAACTGACAATCCCAACTCCGCCAACTCCTCAGCGCTCATCTCACCGGCCACCTTCTTAGACTTTTTCCTTTCCCCTCCGCTCCCGAAGAGAGAACACCACCACTACTCTCCTCACCCATGCCCCCTTCCTCCGCCCTCTCCTCCTCCTCCTCCTCAACACCACCATAACTCCCCCCAACACTCTCCATAGTAAACGGACTAGCCGTCGGCCCATCCAACACCGCCAACTCCTCCTTACTCAACCACCTCGGCAACAACACCGCCCTAACCGGAATCAGCGCAAAGATGAACACTGGGAACCCCACCGCGGCAACAGTCTGAGTAATAGCAAACGTCGCTCCAAACGCTATGAGCTCGATAATCACAAACAGCCAAACCCGGCTTCTTCGCAGGGCCTTATTGTTAAGCGGATGGTTGGGGTTGGTCAGCCGACTGTCTTTGCAGAGGAAAACAAGCTTTTGGGTGATTCCGTTCCCCGCCAAGGCTTGGTAGCCCATGATGAAGAAGAGGCCTGCTAGCACGCCTTGCGGGATTAGATGTAAAACGACGAGGAGGGGACCCGTCATGGTTCCCAAGGTGAGCAGGCCTTGGGCGAGGTTGGAGACGCGTTGTTCGACTACGGAGATGGGTTTGAATTGATATGAATCCGAAGGATGGCCCTTGGATTCAGAGGAGTCGACGTCGGTGTCATCGTTTGTGACGACTTTGGTGACGCACAAAGAGGCAGTGTGGAAGGGTGCTTGCGGAATAAGGCCGTTGGGAAAGGGGATGCCAAGTAGGCCGGAGACGCCGGTGGTCAGGCCGAGGAGAAAGAGATCCCAGTGGAAGCCGGCGGGCTTGCGGAGGGGGAATTCAGTGCCTTGGGCAATGAGGGAGGAGACTGTGGTAGTTTGTGGTGTTAGCATAGATTATCAAGTGTAATGGTTGGGGGGGGGGGGGGGGGGGGGGGAAGGCATCTACCCACCATTATGATCAAACCAAAAAAGAATTGTCAACAGCAAAGCAAACGGGATAGCCAAGAAGACATGTCCCACGGGGATATCCCAAAAGTGAATAAACCACCCTCTGATCCAGCCATCCTCATGAGGCGTCGGGAAAAACGCCTTGCTGACCTCCAAGTGCTCCAAATGGATATGCTCCAGCTTTCCAAAGTGGACAAACCCCGTGAAGAACACCACTGTCAACGGCGTCCCATAATCCTTTAGAAAGACGCGAACGGTATGATTAAACAGACTGCTACCGCCCAATTCGCCACAGATATACGCAATAGCAAAGACGCAAAGCGCCACCACAACCGATAGATAAAACGGCGCTGCATCTCCTAGCCGCTGCAGCACCTGAACGCCCTTTTGCAGGTAAATAAACGCCACATAAAATCCAAAAATATCGCACGGAAACCTCGTGACGTAGCGCAGCCAGTTGCACGAGTTGGTGACAGCCAAAATCCAGTGAAACACCAAGGACCAGAGACCGATCCAGCACATAAAGGCCATGTAGTTGGTCCCCGTCGGCTCCATGATGTCGTAAACGGTGTAGTTGAAAACCGTAATCGGCCCCGTGACACCGACTATGACGAGCGGTTGACAAGCCAAGACACTGAATACCACGGCGCCCAAAACACTGGCAAGCAACACCTCATTGACTCCGTACATCCGGTCCGTCTTGGTGAACATGTCGAGCGAGAAGGCGAGGGCGGGGAGAATGTTGGCAAAGTACATGTATACCGTGGCGGGAACTACGCGGTAGTTCCAGGCGTCGGTCCAGTCGGAGAGGTAGTAAGGGGCGCGACGACGGAGATCGTTGACCATGCCCCGGAAGAGATGGATTTTGTACCATTTTGCGGTACGGGGGGTTCGGTGGTGGCGGTTTTCGGCTTCGCGGTCGGCTCCGGTAGTGGTGTGGTTGATATGGAGTCCTCCGGCTCCGGCTCCGGCTCCGGCTCCGGTCCCGGGGTCCGGGTGTGTTATGGATGCCATTGGATTTCCGTGATCGTGAAAATTTTCCAAAGAAGCTTATATCTCAGCGGTCGCTCAACTTGGCGGAACTGAGTGGCTGGTGAAAGCTACGCGTCAGAAAGATCTTCTGCGCCGTCGCCGCTCCGTGGTCTTCCTGGGCTGCGGCCCAGCGAAGTAGAACCTTTATAGTTGCCGTGGTACCTGGTCCTCGGCAAGATCTTGATAGTCCAAGCAAGACTCGTCTGTTATTTGAATCGTCGCCCTCGCCGTGATGGATGATGGCGCTGCGTGCATGAGTGTGCAGTGTTCAAGACAAAGCTTCTGTGATGTAGTCACCATTCAACTTGGCTTCTTGAAGGCAAAAATACCGGCCTCTAGGGGGGAAAAAACGGCGGTAACAAGAGATCAATGCAATAATTGAAACCCCCATTCCGTTCCTAGGTACTCACTTACTTTTCTTCACAGCCCTGTCCAGGTTTTCGAAATTCAGTTGACGGTCAATTCTTGGCTTTCATCTCTTCCCCGGATCGCCCCCCGTCCTTCCTTTGGCGGCGAGAAAACAGTGGGTCCCTCCCTCCAGCCAATCGGTGACGACGCCCGCTGATGTGCTGCTACTAATCTCCCCTACAGTACACTAGATTCAGGACAGCCACAGTTGGATATTGGTATCGCCGGCAGTTTCTGACCATTAAATTGTCAGATATATACTTGTTTGAAGTTTTCGTTTTTTTCTTTCAAGTAAAATTGCAACGAGATTTCCAGAGATCCATTCTGTATGCAAGCATGTACAAGGCCCATGATAGCCAGGGCACTCACTCCAAACAATGCCCGTCCCAGTCCCTACCTATTCCTCCCGTCTATTTCAATAATGATACAACGAGGCTCGCTATAGTATGTACTGGTGCGCTTGCTTGTCAACCAACTCTCGTGTGAATGTGAAAAGGTAACATGTATATTCCTCCGCTTTCTTTCTTTTCGTTCTCCCAAGTCCCAGCCTCAATTCGATATCAGTACAAGAGTAGAGTAGTACAGTTACAGACCTAATGAGCCAGGTATAAAGTGTCATCACATACACGTCGGGGATCATGACCTCTTTCTCTTTCACTCTTTCATCCTTAATCTTTTCTCATCCTCTTCTTGAACAACAAATAAATAAAAATGCGTGCAAGAAACGCCCCCCCATTCTCCTTGGTAAACATAACAATTGGTGGTACAGAACAAATCAACATCAACAACATTGAGTTGGGGGATAATGGCTAAAACAACAACAACAACTTCCCTACTCCTTCTCCTTCTTTACATCCCTCGCACGTCTCATCTACCGCCGCCATTCTGTTACCTCATCCCCTCATTCCCATCACCTTTGCTCCTTGCTCTCACCCTCCTTGTTGCCCGTAGCGTCAGCTTTCTCTTCCCTCATAGCCGGCTGCGGACCCCGCTCCTCGGGAGTATCGGTGTTCTCGGTAGGGAATGGTGGTGGGGCGCTCTTGCGCTCGCCGTGGAAGTACTTGGAGAACTCCTCCTTGTCGGGCCACTGGCGGGGGCCGAGGAGGCGGACGAGGTCGTCACGCGACAGAACCTCCTTCCTGAGGAGCTCCTCGGCCACCATGCCAACCTCCTTCTTCTTGGCCGTCAAGAGGTCCTTGCACTGCTTGTAGGCCTCGTCGACGATGCGTCTCACCTCGCTATCGATGGCCTGCGCCGTCGACTCGGCAAACGGTTTCTGGAACCGCTCCGCGCTGTCGTCAAAGTGCAGCATGCCCACCTTTTCGGACATGCCCCACTCCGTCACCATAGCGCGCGCCATGCGAGTGACCTTCTTGAAGTCGTCGCTGGCACCCGTTGTCACGACGGGGAAGTGAAGCTCCTCGGACACGCGGCCACCAAGAGTCATGGCCATGCGGTCCATCAGCTGCTTGGTGTTCATGAGGTAGGCGTCACCAGATGGCAGGTACTGAGCGTAGCCGAGTGCGCCCTGGCCACGAGGAATGATGGAGACTTTGAGAAGAGGGTCGGCCCACTGGAAGAACCAGCCGCAAATGGCATGGCCGGCCTCGTGGTAGGCAACTGTCCTCTTCTCCTCGGGGCTGAGAACCAGGGACTTGCGCTCCAGACCGCCAATGACACGCTCGATAGCCTGCTCGAAGTGGATCATCTCGACCGTCTCCGCATTCGCTCTGGCAGCTATGCACGTTGTTAGCACATGACATCAAGCGGGGATACGACAGTCAAGGTCAAGAAAAAACTTACCGACAAGAGCAGCCTCGTTGACGACGTTGGCAATGTCAGCACCAGCGAAGCCAGGAGTCAAGGCAGCGAGACGGCCAGTGAGGAACTCGATATCCTCCTTGGTCACAATTTTGGCCAGATGGACCTTGAAGATGTCCTGACGACCCTTCATCGTAGGCCTATCAATGTTGATGTGTCTATCGAAGCGACCGGGACGCATAAGAGCCTTGTCAAGGATGTCGGGTCGGTTGGTACCGGCGAGGACGACTACCTGCTCAGTTGTATTGAATCCATCCATCTCTGTAAGAATCTGGTTGAGGGTAGCCTCGCGCTCGTCGTTTCCTCCACCCCTGAAGCCGCCGTCGGAACGAGACCGACCAATGGCATCGATTTCATCGATGAAGATGATGCAGGGAGCGTTCTTCCGCGCCGTGGCAAAGAGATCACGGACACGGGACGCACCGACACCGACAAACATCTCGACGAATTCGGAACCGCTGACACTGAAGAAGGGAACCTGCGATTCACCGGCAGTCGCCTTGGCAAGCAGAGTCTTACCGGTACCGGGGGGACCAGACAGGATAGCACCACGAGGGATCTTGGCACCGAGCTTCTGGAAGCGCTCGGGCTCCTTGAGGAACTGGACAAACTCCATAATCTCGACCTTGGCCTCATCCATACCCGCGACATCGGAGAACTTGACCTTGACCGCAGTATCGTGATTAAACATCTTGGCCTTGCTCTTGCCGATGCCGAACATGCCACCGGGGCCGCCAGCGCCGCCAGGACCTCTCCTGGAAATGTAGGCAAGCAAACCCACAAGCACCAGGGTAGGGCCGAAGGCAAGGATGATGTTGCCCCAGCTGAATTCGTTGGCATAGCTGACAGGGATCCTCTCAGCTGGCGGAATCCCAAGCTCAGCCTGGGCCTCGTCTAACCTCCTCTCGAAAGCATCGATAGAGCCAATGGTGAAGTAGTAGTGGAAGCCGGGAGAAGCGGCGGGCGAGTCGGGATACATTTGCCTGACAGCCTCCTTGTTGAGATCCACGATAACACGATCCTTGACGACCGTGAGCTTCTCGACCAGGCCCTTTTCCAGAAAGTTCTTGCGCAGTTCCTGCCAGGTGATCTCGCGAGAGTCGTTGCCGGGGAACAGCACCTTGTAGGTCCAGAACAGAACAGCGGTACCAATAACATAGTTCATGAGGCCGCCGTCAAAGCCCTGGGGAGGCTCTTGACCACCTTGGCCCTGAGCACCAGGCCTCTTGGGCCCTTGCTGGCCTTGCTGCTCACCACTTTGCTTTCCTTGTTGGCCGTCGGACTGCTGTTGGCCGGCTTCCTTGCCTTCGCTTTGCTTATTCTGCTCCTCCGACGTCTGCGCTTTCCTGTCGGAATCTGACATGTTCGAAGTGAAAGTGTTGTCATTGAAGCCACTGGCGATAGACTTTGCATTTGGGTTCTTCCTCATGTATTCGACCTCATGTTCACCGAGATCCTTGGCCAGCATAACCAGAGACTTCATGCACCTGAGCTGCTCAAAGATGGTGATGTTGCCACTGATCCACTTTTTCAGAAGCTCTCGCGTCTCCTTTGGGCAGCCGTAGTGCTTGATGCCTTGGAGGATAACATCCTGGCCCTCAATCTTGATTCCCGTCTTCAGTGCGGCCTTTTTAATGAAAGCATCGAAATCCTTGAGATCCTGCTTCTCCATGCGCACCCATCCTGGGGGCAGGGGGCGTTTGGGCTCGAAATCTTCCTCGTCCTCCTCGGGCTTGGGCGACTTGTTGTCGTCATCTTTCTTGGGTTCGGGCTTCTCGGTCGATTGTGTCGAGTAGAGCCGAGAGGTAGGTAGCTGGCGAGCGGACGAGAGGGAGGCCCGGGGGAGGCGGGATGCACGGTATGCGGGCCGGGTGGTAGTCCGGAGGGCCTGCCTGGCGCAAAGCGCAAGCTGCTGCGACGATTGGCGAAATCTGACCGCCATGGCTGGAGGGAGAGACGGTTAGATATGGGAGAAGAGCTGGAGGGGTGCTCTTCGGCTTGGAGGAGGGGTAGGTCAAGGGTGGTGGTGGTGTTGCGCGATGCGCGGATGGGATTCCAACTGAAGCTGGAGGTCAGTGCGGGCACACCCCAATCGAAGAAAACAGGTAGCCAGCACTAAGTAAAAGATGGATGTGCAGCTGGTGGTCTCCTACTGTAGCTGCCATGCACTTTTGGCGACGTGAATTGGGTTGGTGAGGGCCCAGGAAGTCGCGGGAGCTCGGTGGTGTGGTGAGCTTCCTTGCAATGAATGGGACGGGACGTTGAAGGTTGCGACTGCAGGTAGTCGAAGGTGGCGGTAGGTAGGTAGGCAGGCACGTAACGGATGATGTACTGCCCCTGCGATCATGCAGTGTATGTACCTTGGATGTAGTGGCTGACGGCGGTAGAGCTACGGAGCCGGCGAGCTGGCCTGACTGGTGACTGACTGACTGACTGACACTGCACGCAAAGCAGCTTCCTCCACCTGGTCCGTCCGATATGGCCGACGGGGGGGGGGGGCGGCACTGGAGAAAATCAGGTCAAAGCCATTCCATTTGCACGCATCATGCGGCTAAGGACGGACCCCACCCGCCTGTAGGTTACAGCGAGTGCTCCACTCCACACTCACTCGGGTCGGACCTATGTAGCTGAATGCCTGCCTCTTGACGTCCGCGGACCCTGAGAACTTCCACTTCGGCGCCCGACGTTTACACTCGCTATGATCTTCACAGTTGCGTCACGTGTCAAGACAGCTTACCCACCCGTTTGCTCCAAACTCCAACAAACAGAATGCTCGGAATAGCTGCGCTTTTGTGCATTCAACTGATAATTCTAAAATGGTATCCAAGTGGAAATTACAGCATAACGTCTTCCTAATCAGCCTCACCGTCAACAATCACAATCATCAATTGTATCTCCCCCCTTCGCCATCCACAACTCCCCATAAACGCCTTGCGCACTGGTTCCCCACCATGGATGTTTTCCCAACAAGTCGCCAATTCTCCAGGATCCACAGCTATACAAATCCAGCCTCTGCTAGATTTCCATCGTTTCTGGACGTCGAGAAAAGAGAGCCATGCATATGCTGAAATGTATACCATATTGCAAGTACAAAATGCTTCTACTTCTTAAAACAAACACACGAAAAATATGAGTCAAAACAGCTTGGTGACATGCTGTGACCCTCCAGAATGTAAGTGTTGAATAGCAACAGAGATGAGATGCATGCCCCCCTTATCAAAGATCGTAAAAGTCCCTTCAAACCAAAATACCTATACCCTTCCATCTCCATGATAGCCCGCTTCCCAATGCAATACAATGCATAAAATGTGGTCGCATCCTTCATCAGTCTTCCCCGTCCTCGCGAATTCCAGCCTGCTTTTGTCTGGGGTCAATGACCCTTCATAAGACTCTCAAGCTGGTCTCCCTAGTGGCTTCCATTGTTTTGCTTGAGAGGACCCTTTCACTATCACTGCTGATGTGGTACATCGCTGCCAAAGTTGCCATTTTCGACACTAGGATATTCACCACCGCTCATCTCTGCCCAATTCCAGTCCAGTGTTACTGGTAAGCTGAACAAATCTTGCGGCAACATCGGCTGTTGGTAAATCGATCTTGGGTCGCCCGCAGACGGGTCCGCCAGCCCATCCATCACAAAGTCGGCAGGATTCATGTTGGCGATGGCACCGAATCCAGTAAGATCAGCCCAATTGCCGTAGTCAATGCCTTCCATGCCAGTTGGGCCGTCAGTCCATCCGTTGGGCGTCATCCCCGGTGATGGACTCTGACTGAATGGACTGTGGCCGCTCTGTGGGGTGCGGGTGCTTTGCACACCTGGCGAAAGATGATCTTTCACTGATCCCGAATTCGGCTGTGGTGTGGCTGCACTGCCTGCTGTCGGAGGCCGCGGCGTCATGGTTGCGTTCGGATTGAATGAAGAGGCGTGGTCCGCGGATGCGGTAGTGCTCGATGCTGCCTTTCTACTAGATGCTTGCTCCTGCATCTTACGCTTGCGTCGTGACGAGTTCTCTTTCTCGGCTTTGTCAATGACAACCTTTGCGATGCGCTCGAATTCAGCGCAAATACCGAGCATGCGGTGCACACCGCCGGTCTCGGCCTCATGACCAAGCATGGACAGGAAGGTTACAACCACACTCATCAGTTTTGCGTCCGAACGCGCCCTAGGGTCCAAGGGATTCTGGAGGATGTTTCCAAATAACGTCACCAAGGCCGAGACAGGGAAATACAGCACCATCCTGTAACATCTATCAGTGAGTGTGTGAATGGTTCTTCATTCGGAGTTAGACTTACCAGACGCATGAAAAGTCGCCTTGAGGGATATACTTGAGCAGAGAAATCGAGGCTCTTGCGGCTGATGTACACAGTGCTGCTGAAGAGAAGATTCTGGGGTTCAAAGGCCTGGCATTGAGGCCTTGAATGGCAAAGTTTGACAGGCGACTAGTCCAGTAGCCGTGGTGAATAGACATACGATGAATCGTTGTCAAACAGTTGTAGTAGGTAAAATGCAGCATGACGACGTGAAGGATCAGTGGTGTATGGGATGCCTTGATTTCATGCTCGGGTCGGAAGTCGATGGGAATACTGTCTTTCCAGTCTTCAAGTTCCTGATCCAACTCTCCAATGGTGTTCAACAATTCACCATCCGACTGCTTCGTGGCCTTCGTTGCGTATAGTCTTTTATACACCTTGCTCTCGACGATGGAGATCTCAACCATCTTTCTGAAAAGATTCATCTTTCCTTTCCCATCAGCAAGGGGAATGTTACCGATGCCGTCGGCGGGATCTTCGTCAGGAAGGTCAACGTTCATGTCATCATCGTCTTGCGCGGGCGGCCGTCCAGATCGTAAGCAAAGGTCCTTATCCAACATATAAGCGATCCAGAATACCCGTTTCCGCTGTTCAATCTCGATTGGGTTCAGGTTGAAGCCGGTTCCGCGCTTGTGGAGGCCGATAGTATGTGAAAGGCGAATTGCTGTGGCAATGAGAAGGAACGACGGCTGTGGGTTAGGAGTGCCCTGCATAAAGAGAGACATACCCAGGAGAGCCTGGACACTAAGTAAGTCAGTATTGCGCATTGTCAGCTCCGAGAAGACTGCCATGGCATTCTTCATATAACCCCAAGCCTTATCATCTTCTTCCTGTGGAACCAAATTGCTCATCACCCGCAGACGGTAAGCGATAGCCAGCGCCACGTTCAAGCTTGCCCACCATCCGGATCCCTGATACGGGTCAGGGGAATACTGTCTTTCGACCAGATGCATAAATGTTGGCTGATGGAACAACGGAAACATGCAGTTGAAGTTCTCAAAATAGTCTTTGAGAAGCGACATGGCTTCCGGCTTGGGAGGTAGCTCTTTGAAAATTACGCGGCGGAACAGATCGCCAAAAATGTCGGGCTTCCATCTTGTCCATTTGTGGTCGTCAACCGAAACATCAGAGATCATCTGCTGGAATGAGCTGTCACCCATCTTCTCATTGACCCACTGGATGCCCTTGGGAGAAAAAATTGAGAAGCCGGAAGATGACCCTTTGACAAGTTAGCAGTGACACCATCAACCCAGGGCCTACATGCCAAGGACTTACCAATGTAACGAGTTTCGCCATTGTTGTTTGTGACGAGGGAGCACATCATTTCAGACAGGGCTGAAACCTCCTGTTCTGTCTCCTCCTTGTCGACTTTCTCGGGAGCTATCGAGGCCCGCTTCTCCCCCTCTTTATCTCTGGGCGCTTCAGGCAAAGGCGAGGCCAGCGAGCTGCGCGGCGTCGAATTGTTTCCATCTTGTCCCGATGCTGCCTGAGAGGGTGAGGTAGGGTTGGAAGCGGCAGCCTGTGAGGTTTGTCTCGACTGTGCTGTCTTCTCCGCGAGCTTCCTTTCAAGCGTTCCGAGGTCGGTGGCTCCGTTATCATCGTCTCCGAGCAAACCTGTCGGCCTGGTTAGGAATCATGCCAAGCTGGAGGCGAGCTACGGGTAAATACCTGATAGTCTCAACAAATGTTCCATGCGGCCTAACCGATTCTCGAGACCTTCAATGTACTTGGCACTGCAAGACACTCAACGATGAGCCAATGTTCACGTGCCTGAGCATCTGCGGGAGGTGTGACATACCCCTTGGGAGGACTTCTCTTCTTTTCCACTTGGGTGAAGACGCAATCGGTCTTGTAGTTTATGCAGTGCGTGCAAGCTGGCAGCTTTCCATCACACTTGATCTTCTTCTTTCTGCACATATCGCAAGCCTAGGGAATTGGGAAGGAGCTCTGTCAGCGACGGTTCTTCGATGGACACCCCCCGGGTTTCTGATCTTGGCCAATGTCTAACCATGACTCACCCTTGCTATCCTCCTCCTCTTTGCCTCGCTTGTATCATCAAGCAGCCCATGCTCACCAAACATTTGTGCGACAGCTAGGTCATGTGGAAGTTGCTGGATGGGTATGCCATGCTCCGTGTAGCCCCCGAAGATCTGAGGCGGCTGGTTCAACAGCGGTGGAGGTGCCATGGGCATCTGGAAACCGCCGTGGAGGTGATCCATGGTTGTGGTGGTGGTGGTTGGCGGTGGTGGTGGTGGCAAGAGACAGCCGTCGCCGTGTATATTACTTTGGAGCAACACAGTATATGTTGAAGAATCGGGATCGTCTGGTCGGCTGTGAAGTCGGGGGTCGGTCAGATAAGTGGTTTTTGCCCTTCACTTATCGGCTGTGACGCTGGTGGTGTCGAAGGGAGTCGGATATTATGTATTAGGGAGAATGTGGAAAGCCGTTGACAAGCAGGGGAGATATGGCGGCGGGCGGGTACGTAGTAGTAAATAGGCCTTACGGGGACTGGAGTCGAGGCTCGAAAAAAAAGAAAATAGGCGCCCGGGGTACAGGGGCAGGAGAGCTATTACATAGCACGCAGGGGCAGCAGGTGGTTGTAGTAGCTGGAGCCGGGAGGCCTTTCACACGCCCTCCGCACACCTCTCACACCCTTCCACCTCACACCGTACGGTGAGTGGTCTGTGGTATCTTGGGGGAGTGGCCGTTCTCCTATCGGACGGTCCCGTCTCGGTCTGGTGAACGTGAAGGACAACGTGGGACTTGACTAGCCCGCTTCACACCACTATTGTCAGACTTGACGGTCGAATCAAGGGGCCGGAAAATAGACCGGATCGCTCGGAAATCTGGGGTCGTGTTTTGGCTATTCCCCGGCACTCACTCGATGTCTTTACTAGAGGTTTGTATGTATGTGGTTGTGCGCCGAGTAGTCCAGTGAGATTTGAAGCGGAGGAATCTATCCGCAAGCGTCTTCCTTCTGCGGGCGCTGTTGACCAGTATACACGTAAAGCCGTTGAGGCTCCTTGTGGGCTAGGGTAGGCTGTGGTAGGCAATGGGTAGGTGATCCGTAAACGGTTTCCAACGGCGAAATGGAGCTGGAAAT
Source organism: Neurospora crassa OR74A (assembly GCF_000182925.2). Classification (NCBI taxonomy): domain Eukaryota; kingdom Fungi; phylum Ascomycota; class Sordariomycetes; order Sordariales; family Sordariaceae; genus Neurospora; species Neurospora crassa. The sequence continues at coordinate 4,602,937 of NC_026505.1, forward strand.
AGAAGCTCCAAGCTTGATAGGATTCTTGTCGGACGATTAGTGGCTCCAGTCGTATGCTAGTGCGCTATAGCACAGAGCGTGGAAGTTGGGTGCTCGGCTGCCCCTGTTTGGCCGTGAGAGATTCGCTGTTCAAAGGGTCCAAGTGAGAATGTGGTGGTAGGGCTGAAGGGGCGGCTTGACAGCTTGAACCCCGACCAGGCAGACGAGATTGATACTACTCGCAGGTGGTGATGGGATGTCTGAAGAACAAAAGGAGAAGATGCAGAGAAGTGGAAACTCGAGGTATCAATTCCATGTCAACCGAGCATCAAAGTACGTGCACGAAAAAGGAAGGACCTGCGTCGGACACACGGGCGTTATTCGCAGCGAGCGTGGACGCTGATAGGCTCGCCGTGTTAGTGTTTACAGCATCATGTGCGAGGGAAAGTGAACTGTCCACTCACACGGTGGAGGTGACATTTCGCTGATGAAGAGACTGCATGGCTAACGTGAAGTGCAGTGAGCTCAGCAGCTGCAACTTCTACTTACTTCTTAGTTCTTGGCATCACTCGACGTGCACTGTGTGGCCCAGACGGACCCTTCATTCACGATTGCTACTGCCTCCTACAGTGTACCATAGTATATACAACTGAGGAGAACTAATTCCAACCGAGGACGAAACGTGAAACTTGCCACTCGATTCCATGTTGTTTTGAGAAGCACGATGGTGAAGAGCTATATCATCAAAGGAATAAGCCATCTTCCGACAACCCATGCGATCGGTACCTGTCTAAAGCATTGCGGGGAGAAAAGAGTCGGGCATCAATGACAAACTCCCCTCAGATCCCCCCTTCCTCAGACAGGTCGATACATAGGTACTGTATCATCCATCATCGGACGCATCGATTAGGCCCTGGCTCCCTGGGCATGTAGTAGAGGTACTAGTGTATCTACACACCATAGCCCAATCCAAGAAAGGGGTTCACCTTCCGCCATCACACGTGCTGGCTCAAGGCACCGGAAGCTGTTTCTGCATCACAACGTCCGTTCCATAAAATCCCCGATATGGTGGACTCGGCAAGCACCTGCAATTTAGTACATACATACGCGTACATACCTCTGGAGGGACTGAGGCCCTGTTTCCAAGCCCCAACTGCACTCAGAGTCAGAGATGCTGACGGCCTTAACCCCGAACTGTAATTCGCATAACTTGTGACGTAAATAGATAGATACTAAGGATTGGTGGGTTTTATACAATGTGGCACGGCATGGCACGATAACTTCACCAAAGACGAAGCCATCATAATACCTAGTATCTCATGTCTGTCTCCCATCAACAACATAGTCTAGGTACATAAAAGCCTACTCGTACACCCCATAAAACAGCTGGGCATCCAAAGAATACCTAGGTACAACTACCTTCTCCGAATTCCCCAGATCCCTCCGTCCTCTTCACAATGTCCACCCCAAAAATGACATTTGTCAGCCATTGACTCCGCTATCGTGAACAATCCTGCAATTATTACCCGTCTTCGCCCGTCCGTCAAAGCGCACGAGCAGCCACGAGAAATTACACCGATCAGACACCCGTGCAGTGGTGAGCGCCGCTCCGAGCGGGGCAGCCGTTATACTACCCATCAGTGTACATACACTACTTAGTACTGTTCATGTCCGACCGTTTGCATTCTCTCTCTCTCGCGTTCGTTAGCTCGTCTCGTCCGCCGACCCCCCTCCATCGCTTAATGCTACCTACGCTCAGGTAGTCTTACTCTGAATAGCTCCCGTCCATTAAGTTCTTTGGTTTCATCAGTGTCTCAACTCCCTTGCTATGGTTACTTTGGTTGCTTTTCGGGGGTTTCTCTGGGTTAGTTCTATTCTCTCCATGATGCGGAATGGATTTTTCTTTTTCTTCAATTTTTTTTTAATTTTTTTTGAATTTTATTTAATTTTTTTTTTTTCTTTTTTTTTTTTTTTTTTTTTGAAGAAGTAGGAACCTTCGGGCATGTTCCATCCTGCATAAAGATCTACATCATCACTGCCCTCAATAGAAAAGCTGCTGGGACCCTCTCGGGTATGGGGGTGTTAAACGCAAGGCCTCGGTTCTGTGTTATTGCTGGCCTGATTATATCATAGCACACTTGATTTGTAGCAGCACCTACTGGTGGTAATCGTGAGGAGACACGGATGGTTCTAAAGGAGACAGACAATAAACGAAGCGAACCGTGAATCTTGATGCTATGCTATCAAGTTGCTTGATGTGATACGATAGTCACGAAAGTTTTGGCGGCGCATGGCGGTTGGGTTGGCAACCACTCAGGTTGGCATGACACTCTTTGGACACACGACGACGGATGGAATATTTTCTCTGAAATCAAGTACCTTGTCATCATTGAAAACAGATTTCGTCCTTCGCCATCATGTCTTTCACTTTTCTCTTCGCCTCCTATCTTCCTCGCATTACGCAATTCGACCACCATATACGACCCCCCCGTCCGCCACTCTGGTGCAGCACAATGATCCTATCGCACAGCTCTCTGTATTTACACCGATGCCGCTCACCCTTGATCAACGCCTCCCATACGTTGGCACAATGTGCATTGTGTACGCAGGAATAACAGACGAGCATCCGGCCACGCTGTTACTCCTTCTATAATTCCGATTGGACGATGCGTATTGCTCTAACATGCACCGAAAATCGCCGAGAGTTGTTGCACGATATGTGCCAGAAGGCGAGATGATTGCTCCTTGCTGGATCTACAGTTCTATCCAACAACTATATGGAGAGAATGGATTCTAGAGTATTCGAAGATCGGTACGTGGGTACGCAACAGACACATAGCAACAGTTATAACAGGCAAGAATCGGCGTCAAGGGGCGCGGCGTGGTGGTGAGAGTCGTTCAGTCCAGTTCAGTTCCAGAGAAACCATCAGCTTTTCTGCTGCACTTCACTTGCTCTTTTTCTCGCTTTGCTTTACTTGCACTGCTTCTCTTTCCTTTCCCTATCTTCATATCTATCATGTAGCCCGAGGTATATGCCGACCTGTCCTCCGAACACTTTCCTTCCTTTCGCCGCCCCCAGAACACAAAAATCCAACTGGATTACATACCTGTGTGTGCCTGCCGGCCAAGCCATGATAAGAAGAAGGAAGAGGCTTCTAGCAAGCCATAGCCCTCGCTTCGGGATCCCTCCATCCCCTCCATTTTTTTTCTCCGCGTCCGCTGTGCCCGTGCCTCGAACGGACTGACCACAAGACATTATAGAATAAAGAAAGAGTGTGTGTTAAGTTGGAGGGAGATGAGAAGAGAAATGAAAAAAAAATGTCATGTACATCGACAATGGGCGCCGAAGGGAAGATGACTGCCAGATGAAAGAGAATGAAAGATAAAAAGAATGAAATAAAAAAAATAATAGTTGACAAGAGAATGTTGATATCATGTCCAAGAAGCTTCACAAATTTTACCAAGATGACTGCAAAAGAAGAAAAAAAGGTGGATGGCTCAATATGGGTCAAAGATGGTAAAATGGCTATGTCCAAAAAAAGATGAAGACAAAATTATCCCATCACATATCCTCAGTAAATCTTGACCCAGATCCTCGGGACCCATCCCGGGATACCAGACTCCGACCGATCGGGTCTGGCAATAAAGAAGCACGTGCAGGCGGACTTGGAGGTCCATGACTGCCAATCGGTGACGCCGGCGTTACCGGGTGCGTGTCATCTGAAAAGGGGCTTGTTGCTCTCGCTCCCGTTGATCCTCCATCCTGCTGAACAATCGCGGTCCTCCCCGGTCCTGACCTAAAGACGGGAACGCCGCTTATGGGCCGCATCGGAGACCCGAGTTTGAGCCGCTGCCCACCGAGGCCAAGGGCGCCCGTCGTCCCATCGGTGAACGCTACGGAATCCCGATAGTAGACGCTCTCGTGAGGATCCGGGTCGCTGTATCCATCTCCCCCAGATTCTAAAACGGATATCAGCTTCTTGCCTGATACCCGGTAGAAACCCGGTTCTGAGGCCGGAGGCTCAGTTGACGCGGCGGAGAATCGCTTGGCCCCCGTAAGACTGGCAAGAGCAGACGGGACTGCGTATGGAAGACCGCTTTCTGTCATTCCTCCTCCTCCTCCTCCTCCTCCTCCTCCTCTTCCTCCATTTCCTCCACCGCCTCCACCACTACCGCCTCCTCCTTCTCCTCCTTCCAGAGCTCCTCCTCCATGCTCATGTCCGCCCCGTTTCCGGGCTGCGGCCGCCAGACTACCACCTTCGCCCAGCAATCGGATGTTGCCGCCGCCGTTTCGCTTCTTCCATTTCAGAAGGAATAATAACAGGAACGCAATGAGGGCCATGCCCGCAGCCCCGCCTACGACACCTCCAATGATGGATCGCTGAGCGGTGGGCGTAAGTCCGCTGGAGTTGTTGTCCGTGTTGTTGGGGTCGACATACGGGGAGTCGGTCGTTCCGGCGGGGCTTGCGGATTCGCCACCAGCTCCCGCATTGCCGCTGTTGCCTTCTTCGGTCCCACCTGCTACGAGAGTCGGCACACCTGACGAGATGGATGTGAATTGAGTGGTTGAAGCTCGGCTTTTGGTGGAAGAAGCGAAGGTGGATGTCGAACTTGCAAAGGTGGATGTTCGGGTAGTGTTTGCGAACAAGGAATGGGACACATGCGTGCCGTTGGGATAAAACGATGGGATGCGAGCTATACGACAAGGCGCGCACACGGGCAAGGTGTTAGTCACTCACTGCGCATGGATCAAATCTGTCTGGATGAGGGAAAGGATGACACAAAAAAAGGAAGCATATGCATACTTGAAGAAGAGTTGAAAAGTCCGGAGGATAGCGATAGTGTGGGGAAGCTCGAGGTGCCATCTTGGTAAGATGCAGACGAGCTGTTGAAAGGAGCGGACGTCAAGGCCCCCGGCGCAGCCACGCCGGAGGACAGCGACAAAATAGCGGACGTTACAGACGACTCCGTGTCGACGGAGGCAGTTGGCGACGGTGTCCCATCGCCAAGTTGCGGAACTGAGACGGGCACGGTGGGCAACTGGCTACCCAGATCTCTGACCTCGGCAGTTAGCACGGCCACAGGGTCGGATGACTGTGTAACAGGTTCGGATGCCAGAGTCGAGAAGTGGACGAGAGCACCGGCGTCATCTATGATCTTGATGACGGACACAGTTTGGACCACTAACACTTGACGTGCATTTAGTGGTTCGGGTTGTTGTTGCGTATCGGGTGATGAACGAATGTCGAGATGTTTGTGGTCCTGGAGAGTGGTGTTGTCGCCGTCTTCATGTGATGGTTCCTGTGCTTGTTGTCCGGAGGATTGGTGGTGGTAGCGAGCGTGGTTGTGGGTGTGTATGTGGTTGTGTATGTGGTGTTGGTGTTGGTGTTGGTGAGGAGTTTGATCAAGTTCCTCTTCCGGCTGGAGCTGGCCTTGTTGTTGGTTGTGTTGGTGGTGCAAATGGCGGTGGTTGTGCCCAGCGCTGGAGCCTGTATGGGAATGGTCGATATTCTGGGTTTTGCGGGCCTGAGAGAGTGAAGGCCCGCCAATGTGGTTAGTCATGGCGTGTGTTGTGGTGCCTGCAGCCAGGCAGCCCAGTGACAGAGAGGTGGGTTGTTCCGAGCGCTTGTTTGGAGGGCGTTGGGTGCGCGATGTGTGGCTGTGTAATCGGGCAACGAGCGACGAGGGTTAAACGAGCGACTTGTCCAAGATGGACAGCTTTGGGTGACTTTTTTTTTTCTCTCTGTTTTCGCGGGGCCGGGGGGTGAGTGGCCAAGGAATGTGGGAGTCAGGCTTCGTGATCCGGTGATTCTGAGAGGACGACGGTTTCCCGTATTCGAGTGCGCGGGTGGCCGGGTCGGTCTGCAATAGTTCGTAATCGACAGCTGCGAAGCTACGCTGATGATGGCGGCGACGAGACGATGGAACAATAGCTACTCAAGGTATTGGTTGGCTGGCGCATTGTAGGAGATCATGGGCAAGATCTCGTCGAATCCATCCTCGGTCGGTATAGTAGTCCTGGGATCCAATGCTTTTTTTCTTATTTTTTTTGTCGTGTTCAGCGTCCACCTCTTTGATACTTTTCCCCTGTCGGAGTCTTCTCTTGTCTCAATGGCCCGCCGCTAACAAATGGGTAAGAATGGTAAACAAGACACGCTCGCTGCCCCGGCACTCGTCCGCGCTGTGATGAAGTCAACTCGGCCTCTTCAGACTGTCGCCAACATGCCTGGTTGAGAGAATGAACGAATGAATGACAGAACAACAAAAACAAGACAGCAGCCGGGGGAGAGAAGGGACAGGCAAAGAGGAGAGAAAGACCAAAAACATTGAATGAACAACGGGGGGCGGGCTGCACAGCGATAATAACCTCCGGGACCACGCCATCCACTTCCATAGTACCATACCCATACACCCATACCTCTCTGCACATCCATGGGCTCGCAGATGAAATGAGATGCCAAAATTGGGCACAGCATGCCCTCGCAATCCTCGCAGCCGTCGCATCTGCCCTGCAACTGAAATGACGGCGGCATGCTCCCTGGTCTTGATCGGGCCCCCCTGGATGGATGGAGGTGCCGTCCACGCCCTTTCCCGTTCCTGCCTTGGTTGCCCCTGCGCGCCCGGCGTTGAGCTGCCCTGGGCTGCCCGAAAGGGTCTCCGCTGCGGGATCCCTTCTAGCGCGGCGTCCAACATTCAATGCCTAGAGCCCTTTTCGGGGCCAACTCCAACTCGCGGGACCCAACACGTTTCTGCAATTTCGCTTCCCTGGCCCGATGTCTCTCCTCGTTGCGCTTTCCCCCGTAGGTGGCCCACCCAGCAAAACCCATGAATGCCCGGGCCATGGCAGGCCTGGCTCGCTGGAATCCACCCTGGTTGGGATGTGGTTCATAATTGGCCCACCACAGCCGCGTAAGTCTTCGACATCTGATGCCGTGATTGGCCTGCTGTGCAACTGAGAATGCACTGGCCAAAGATTGATGCCCGCAATTTCCACGACGGCCCATACAAACAGCAAGAGCGAAACAATTGCAGAGCACTGGTGAGACTGGGCATGACGATTGTCCTTCGCATCGATGCTGATGGATACGGCGAGGCTCTTTGGAGTTAGGGGAAGCTCCTGAGAATCACGATGCAAAAGGCATGTCTTTCTGCGATCAACATTTGAAACACTCGGGATTTCCCTGATGGGCGCAGCAAGAGACTCCTACCCCGCCAGGCCCGCCTACGTAGTGTAATGGGACCTGGCGGGTTGAACCTGAGTCGAGTCAAGACATGCAAGAGCTTCCAGTCCATCTTAAAGCCGTGGCCGATTGATACGAAGCTCAATCTCATTTGGGCCTGGGCAGTTGCGACTAGTCGTTGGCATCTTGCAAATGCCGCAACTGTCACACCTCGTGCCGTGCCACCGCACACCTGAAGGGACAGAGCGATGATACTTAACAGTAGGTGCCTTTTTACAGATAAAAGAAAGGCCCCATCTCCTCTATCAGCCTGGCAGTCTACTATACTATCTCTGAGCTGAGGAGACCTAACTCACTTGAAGTCTGCCTCTCGCTGCCCCTCTGGGTGTGGCTTAGCCTTGGTCAAGCCTTGAGGTTGTGCTGATACCTACGTGCCACAGCGAGGTACATGGTTCTGTTGAATGTGCTGGTCCAGGCTGCGATACTTATTAGTGAGCAAACCCAGACCAGCCAAACACTCTCCAGAGTTCCGTGCACCAACCGTGACAGTGGCATGGCATCTCCCATCGCGGAAATCCCGTTGAACTGGATATTAAACGTTCAGGTCAACCGATAAATGATACCTAGGATACGTAACCACCTTGTGGTCCTGAGTTCATTGCGGGAATGGATGTGTAAGTTCCGGCCAGCCGATGATCAATTGGTGTCTTCCTGTCTCGCTTACCCCTTTCAGATGTAAGCGGGGATCGTCAACTACCTAACCAACGTCCTAGAGCCCCAGGTCGACCTCTAGCCCGCTGTACGGCTGTATGTACCTGAACCCTAAGGTGCAGTAACAGTGGCACATCGGCAGTGACCAACCAACCAACCACTGGACCAGATGTAGGTAGAACGAGATCGATGCCCTGCTCAGGTCAACCAACCCCCACATCAAATCAACCCAGAACACTCACAAGTTCACTTCAGTTCCAATTAATCAAATTTGTTTGTTCAGAGCAAGTTCGTTTCAAATCCGTGTTCAGTGGCTGATCCGCCGAGGACCATGCCATCTATCCAAGACCTATCGCTGAAAGGGGCAGCATCGTCCTCGTCAGGAGGGCCATCAACACGGCCGTCCTCCCTACAATTACAATCACCTCTGCCAAGCATCGCCGTGGTTGATAAAGAGCAACAACAACAACAACACCACCAGAACGCCCTGGAGTGGACGGCAGGTCAAGGGCACGGCCTGGACAATTCGAATCCCCCTCCAGCGAACTATCCATATTCCCAATGGAACAGGCCGGCCGACCCTCGAACCTCGTCCACACAGTCCTTGGCCCCTTCGACCCCGACGGGCAGTTACAGGGACCCCAGGAGGACGCTGCTCGTTATTTACATTCATGGTTTCATGGGCAACGACTCCTCCTTTCGCTCCTTTCCCGCCCATGTCCACAACTACCTTCGACAAGCCCTGGCCGAGACACACGTCATCCACTCCAAAATCTACCCCCGCTACAAGACTTACAAGTCCATTGCTGTGGCCCGAGATAACTTCAGTAACTGGCTTCTGCCACATGAGTCGCCCACCACCGATGTTATCTTGATCGGCCATTCTATGGGCGGCCTGCTGGCTGCTGAAGTTGCTCTGTTGCCACGTCAACCTCAAGATCCTCCAGCTTACGACGACTCTCCCTTTCGCCATCGTATCTTGGGGACTTTGTCATTAGACGCTCCATTGCTAGGCCTCCATCCAGGTATTGTAGTGTCTGGAATTGCAAGTCTCTTCCGTAAGGCTCCGAGTCCTCCAGGTGCCACGAACGCGGCGCAAGAGTCTCACACGCTTTTCGCCCAGCAGTCGCCAGGGCTGTCACCAGATGCATCAATTTATTCCGAAATCTGTCCTCCTCCCGAGGCAACTTCTCCCATACCCAGGCCCACACCACTATCAACAACGTCGTCTCCCTCAGCATCTGATCCTTTCTTCAACCCAAAGTTCTTCAATGACGTGTCATTTGTGGACCGAGGATGGTTGAAGAACATAGCCCACTTTGCGCAAAAACACAGCCAAGAGAACCTTGTTGAGGCAGCTACTAACCACATCATATCACACTTGGAGTTTGGCGGTTGTCTGGCCGACTACCCCGGAATGAAGTCCAGGTATAACAGGTTGAGGAGGTTGGAAGATGTGGATGAGTTGATTCAGTCCCCAATGAGTAATGAGCATCTGGTCAGAGTGCGGTTCGTGAACTACTACACCATATCTACAGGGATACTCAAGGATAAGGAGTCTCGCAAGGGCAGTACTCCAAAGGTTGCGTCAGAGGTTGCTGCTCCAGAAGACGGCCCTTCGAAGTCGAAAAGGCTTGAAAAGGCTCCTGAGCACCGGGAATCTTTCGATACCGCGAGATCTCAGACCTCGACTCCGCGGAGCTCAACCGAAGAAGATTGGGAACTTACAGAGCTGGAACCCGTACCCGAACCAGATGATGGACCCGTCCATGGGCGTGTGGAAGCGGAGGACAAACCCCCTGCATACGTTTCTCACGAAGAGCTTGACAAGACTGCTGAACATTCCATCAGTAACACCAGCGGAAACGGCAACGGCAACGTAACTGAGCCCAGCATAGAAACAACCTCACTCCCTCTACCGGACCTCCCCCCGATCCCAGACACCCCCTCGCCGCCACCCGTCATAGACCTAAGCTCCATAAGCGACAAAGACGCTCGTAAAAAAGCCGAAAAGGACGCCAAGCAAGCGCGGAAGGAGTACGAAGCAGCAGTTAAGAACCGGGACAAGATTCTAAAAGAGCGGTTGAAAATTGTCGAAAAGCACGAGAAGGCGCAAGCCAAACTTGCAAGGGACATTCAAAAAGAGCAGGAAAAGCTGCGTAAGAACGCCGAGAAGCAGGAGAAGAAAGATGAGAAGGAGTGGGGACGGAAACAAAAGAAGGAAGAGAAATTGAGGGCGGAATCGACGGCGAGCAGGATTGGTGAATTGGAGACTCACCATTTGGCTCATAATCAGAGTTTAGATGGGGGATCGTTGTCGGCGTCGCTAGGGACCCCGGCTGGTGAGAGCAGCAGCAGCAGCGGGAATGTAACGGGAAAGAGCAAAAGCAAGAAAAAGGAGAAGGGAAAAAAGCCGAAGGGGGGAAAAGAGGAGAAACAAAAACTCCGCAAATTCTGCATGCTACCCTCCAAGATCAACGGCATCATGGACCCAACTTGGATTCAAGTCTACATGGAGGGAGTGGACGAAGTTGGTGCTCACTGTGGCTTGTTCTTCGCGGGGCCACATTACGATAAGCTGGTGGGGGATGTCAGCTCGAGGATCATGGGGTGGGTGCAAGACGATGCAAGCAAGAGGTTGTTGCTTGAGGGGATGCAGGGGTTGGATCTCGATTGAGTGAGTGAGGGTCTTGTTGATGGGGGGAGGGGAGAGGGTAGGAGGAAGAGAGAATGGGTACTGAGGGGCTACGGGCGAGTAATGGGGGATTGAGATATATGACACGACAGACACTGGATGAAACGATATGTATAGGACTGGACCCATCGATGATAGATACGCAGGCAACAGAGGATAACTGAGATAGTAAAGGACTGCGTAGCGTAAAGAACCGTTTAGTCTATGCATACATGCGATCAGCATCACGAACCAACTCGGCTGCGTAGGGGCACAGGAAGACCATAGTCCATGTACCTCAACTCGACACTATAGTAGCATGAATGGGCTTTGTTCTGGCTCACTTGTTCCATTCAACTCCATTGTTTCTTATTTTAAACTGTCCTTGTCTTACCCGTCCGTCCATCCCTTGCCCTTTCAATCCCACTCAATCTTCTACGTCTTTTCGTCCCATCCATCCATCCATTCATCCATCCCATAACGCGCTCAATCTTTTGTCTGAACTTTGCGCTACTCGAAACGACAAACAAAAACAATGAATGGCCGCAGTCGCAAAAAACAAGAAGCAGAAACGAGAAGCAGTAGCAGAAAAGCAGGAACACCAAAACATAGCAGGGCCGAAATGCAAAACCAGAACATGAAATGAGACGAACCACTTCCATTAACACAAGGCCATTGGAGAACTTGCTTTCCCTAGTATTCTCTGATCTGAAATCCCTCTCCTCTGATATTATAAAGTCGCAAAGTCATCGAGCCTCTCTCTCTTTTTTTCTTTGCTTCTTCGGGGCAACTACCTAGTAGGAGGGTGTTTGTGCGCAAGGCAGCTATGATCGGTCTAGCAGCCATGATCATCACCACCATCCCCCTCTCCGCAAAACCTTGCCAGCCGGCACGGCTTGGGCTTTTTTGTGATACATCTAATCACTCTCCTTCTTCTCTCCCTAACTAGGGACCCTACAGTTCCATCGCGGAAGCGCGCGTTCCCCTATCCCATTCAGTATGGTATCAACCTTCGCTTTACCCCCCCTTACCAAAAGGACTAATAGACGATATCCATGTCATTCTCTCCCCTTTCTTCTCTTGTTCGATTCTTTGTCCTCGCAAGGGCTAACCCCCCCCCCCCCCCCCCCTCCATCAGTATGCAAATAATCAGACGATGTAGAGGGTATGTGGACCTCATTTTTGCATTCTTGTGATAGAAAAAGACCAGCCGAAAAACCAAGTCGTACGTGAAACCTTGATTGAATAAACGTGATGTGAAAAAAAGCAGACAACCCCCCCTGAACGCCATGCTGGTATATGTCGTGTTATGTGGTTTGGAGAAAAACAAAGCAAGTTGAAGAGCCAGAAAAAAAAAAAAAAAAAAAAAAAAGCAAACAGCCGCAGACGTCCCTTCTTCCGCAGACGAAGCAACAGACAACAGATCCTTTGGTAGGTTTAACACCGCCAGTAACTGTTGTGTGTGTGTGTGTGCCAATGAGGATGACTCGCACCACTTCCCCGAGCCAACCTCCCGAGTACCGCCCGTTATGCCACTTTATCCCAGACTTTCGCCATAGGTGTGAGCCTCAAAAAAATCTGACCTGTCTTCCGTACCGGTTTTGTCCCACTAACATCCGGTCACCCAGGTATCACCCTGAACACTGATCAGGCGGGTCGTTTAAGCCATTCGCAATGCACTGCGGCATTTTGCTCGTGGCTTTCCGTAAACGTCTCGCAGGCTCTCGACGGTAAAACAGTTGGTATCTGTCGCAAGGGTGGCGGCGTGGCGTACTCGTTCCTCTTCCTGCCGTGCGAAGGGCGTCATATCCCAGACACGCCATGATGGCCATAGCTCGACTGCTGCCGGGCTTGCGCATACGACTGAGTACCGGGCTGAGCCTGTACGATGTCAGCAAAGGGTGCCCCAATCTCTCAACCGGGGACGTTGCTTCCAATAAGCACCTTTTTGCGACGCTTGAGGCCAGAGGCCATGTCACCCTCGCCGGTGGAGTAGCCCGTTTCCAGCCCGCCATCGTCCTCGAATCCTTCGCCGTAGCCCTCAAAGCTGGAATCACCGTAGCCTCGCTTCTTGATGTTGCGTCTGGGCCGGTTGTCCTGGAAACCGGGCGTCTGCGGCTTCACGCGCTGCATAGCTGGGCCCCCGTAAGCCAAAGGGGTGTTGGGCGCCGTGGGTCTTGCCGATGGCGGCTGATTGAGATGAGCCTTCATCGAGCTCGCTGCGATATCCCCGAGAACCGAGTTGTTCCAAAGCGTAGAAGGGACGGCCCCCCTGCTCATAGTAACAGCCCTCGAGATCTTGCTCTTCATGTCTGACGATAATCCCCGGGTGATCTCCTTGCCTCTAACAAAGTGCGCATTCCACTCCTCCTGGGGACAGCCCATGAGGTACTCTAACCTCTCAGGGTCCTTTTCATCCGTCTTCACCGAGTCAAAATGACCTTGCACTCCCAGCTTCTTGATGTGGCCCTTGTACGTCTTGCGGAGCGCATTCTTCTGGCCGTCTTTGATGCGCGCATACTCAGCAGCAAGATCCGCCAAACCATACATCTCGAAAAGGTCTTCAGACAGATGAGGACGAGGCGGTTGATGCTCTGTGATTGTCAATGTTAACGAAGACTCTTTTCAATGTGCAACAACAATACCGAAGATCGGTCACCCAGCAACTGGCACGGGGTGAGGAGAACAGGAAAGCAGACCGAGAGATAATGCCCGTCGCTGCGGCAACATGAGCCACAACGAGCGGGATCGCTTCTCTCGCATATGCCACTGCCGCCGCCGCCGCCGCTGCTGCTGCTGCTGCTGCTTCTTTTGGGTGCAGGTGAAGGGAGCCTTACGAGATCTGCAAAGGAGGTATTTTTCACCAACGTCCAAATGGAGGTCGTCAATACCAAGTTTGCGGTCCTCGATGTGGACTTTCTTCTGCTCTCGATCGCCTACATCGTCGGATGTACGCTTGCGCTTCTGGGGGGAGTTTTCTCCCATGACAATGTCTGTGAACGACATGTCGTTGGCGAGGGAGCTTCCGTTCACGCTGTGGGCTGGGGTCGGCAAGGTCGTCGTGGTGGAAACTATGGAACCTGACATGCTTGTGGATTGATCACTCGAACTGGGCGAGAAATGCGAGGGGCTTTGCGGGGTCTGGGGGTGAAAAGACATCATTTTTCAATGACGGCAAATTGGTGGAGTCGTTGACGAAGTTGAGTTGAGGCGACAGACAGCGATGAATAATCGACCAGGATCCTTGGCGCGAAAGCGATTGTCTGTCTTGTCCGCTGCCGAAAAGTGGCGGTCCGGTGACAACAAAGGGATGCCTGCGTCGGTTCTTTCCTGACAAACAACAACGAGATTTCACCGCTCCCTAACAGCAGGTGGGTGATGGTGTCACGCTCCGACGCTGAAGCGGATGTGACGCGATCCTTCTAATCGGCCGACGAAGCCCGATGATGACGAGACAGCGGTGTCAAGAGGGAGTCAGAAAGCGGGCGCTCGTCGAAGGGGGAAGAGTGTTTTCGCCGTGTCGAGTCGCAAGCGTAAACCGGCGACTGTCGCAGAAGCTTGCGCTCTCCGCCCGCGTGCAACTCCCCCAACTGCAGTTTCCAACTCGATCAATCCAGATGGCGGTCGACAGATAGCCCGGGGGGGAAAAAATCGAAAAGCAAAGTCGAAAACGAGTCGACTCGAATGGCGTCTCGGTGATCGCAGGCCTCGTGGCGGCGCTCGGCGATGCTGGGTCGGTTGGGCGACAGGTTTGATTGTCGGTCGGTGGTGGTGGGTTTTGGTTGTTCGGTTGATGATGGCTGGAGTGAACAAGACAGGGCAGGGCGCTCGCTCACCTTGGACTTGGAGGCGAGCGGGAATGGAAGGCAGAGTTGGACGGCCCTGGCCTTTCAGCCAAAGACGGGACGGACTGCAGGGCCATTCGCCAGCCAGCAGCGCGACGCACCTCCACAGGTTTTCAGCGGAGCACTGTGTCGCGCGCCCAGCCTATCATACAGTTTTACAGTAACCATCCGTAGCTTTACACGGCCAGTTGCCGAACCTGACCAATCTTACGGCTTGTCTAGACAGCTGAGTGGAGTAAAAACTCTTTAACAGTACACCACCTACCTACACTACGCAAGTAAGTTTGTAGCGGAAACCCGGCGTCGAGTCTTCATGCCCACCACGGGCCCCCCGACAGTGACAGTCGACTTCAACGTATGGTGAGACGGCGACGGACCTTCCAGCCTTCACACTTCCAGGTTCTAGTCTTGGCATAGTCCGGAAATCGTCGCGCCGGCCAATCGGCATTCCCACTTCCCGTCCTTTTCTCGATTCTCCCACCCATATGACATTGTATGTATCTCCGCTGCTGAGGCTTACGGCTCGGCGGACAGCTCAACTCTGCAAGACATGCTGACCTCGTGTGCCTCTTTACAACCATGCCATGATTTTGGATCTTGCGATCTGGGTTGGGTGTTGGAGAGGTATCGCGGAAAGGTCTAGGAGAGGTCTCTTGTATCCAGCAGCCATACAACATCCCTTGGCAAATGATTCGTCCCTCTGAATGCCAGGGGAATATGTTTTGCATTGAAACGAAAGAGCCCTGAGACCAGCAAAATTACCCATACTACCTTTGATTACAGTATGCGCAGACAAGGAACGATTAACGACAGGATTGGACAACAATGGTGCGCCGGTTTAGACCCTGAACTACGTGAAGAAATGTCCGAATTGTCTTGATGCTATATCGTGTACGGTAGCCTGGTGGTGCCAGGGTCTGGGTGGGGAGCGAGAACCGGACCGGACTTCGCTTGTCGCATCATCGATGTTGATGGGCAAGATACGGCAGTGGGAAGAAGCCAACCGAAGCCTTGTCTACGGTTACAAGATCGACCTTTGTTTTCTGGTGAGCGGGTGAGGCAAGCGAGCTGAGAGGGATCTCTCAGCTGGATACCCGAACGCAAGATATTTATGCATGCTTCTCGTAAAGTTGATACAAGGCCGATTCTATAAGTACTGCGAACCTCAACGCTGCGCAATCTCTGGCAACCGATTGCGATATCACGACAATTTGCAACTGGCGGCTGAAGTCCAAAAAACACATGGACAAATCAGCGTTCCGGACACCCCTCGTCGCTTTCATTCCGATCCAAAGAATAAAACCAGGCTTGCGAAGTGACTTCTTGGTCTCAGATGACCACATGCAGATGACCGCCAAGCCCAGACAATTCAAACCATCGAATTTAACAACACCGCATCACGATCCCCAGACAGACCCCGCGCTGTCGACACAAGTCGTATGAAGACACGGGCCCTCCAGATCTTTACGGAACCCAAGCAGCAAGTTCGCGATCCCAAAGCCCGAAACAAATAGGGCCATGCATTCGTCCGTGGTTTCCTTCCTCACCACGGCCCCTCGACAAGGAACCGTAGGCATTGAAAGATGAAGAAAAAAATGAAGAAATCTCCAGTCCGAGAAAGGATTGTGGGTTGCCAAAAATTCCCCAGCCAGCCGAAGCCAACTGAGAGCGGTCAGGTATGTAGTTTTCAACTAGCAAAAACGCGATCTCGGACGAATCCTCACTGATACGCGTAAAACCCCTGCACTTGGATGGAGGAAAAAAAAAAGGAGAAGGAAAGTTGAAGATTGGGGGAAGGGTTGGCTTGGTTAAATAGGCGCGGGGAGGTCCCGAGCCTTGGTCCGTGCACCAGTGCAAATTCCGGGAGGAATTCCATGGCGGGCCGGCAGCGGGCTGAGGCGGGACTGCCAAGCTGTTCAGGCAGTCGGCTGTTGGCTGTTGGCTGCAACTTCCATCTCGTCCTCTTTCCATCTTCAGTTGTTCACTTCACTGCAGTTCCTGTTGGCAAAGGGGTCATACCGGCAAGGCTGCCCAGGCATTGCCAGCAGTAGTGAGTGGTGAATGAAACACTGCAACTTCACTCCAAGAAATGACATTTTAGTTGCGCATAACTGTGTCACAGTCACAGACTACTATACCGTTCTACTTAACCCCTTGGCTTTTACACAGTTCTCGCTTATTATCACAATGCAGAGAGGGAACAAGGCAAGCCAATTGCTTCCGAATAACAAGGGAAACTCGTGTAGGTACACCGTACAAAGGAACATGAATATTACACTCATCGTGCTGGACAAACCGTCTTCTTCAGTCCGCCCTCCTTGCGCGATTCATATGGTACAAGAGTGTTGCCGGTGGTTGCACACACACATTCACTTCTGCTGCTGCTGCTTCTTCTCCATCTTCTTCCCTGTCTAGTATCTCGGCGCCCTGACGAGCACCTCACCCAGATTGGGACCCTTTTGGCGGAGCCCTTGGACTGCTACACGGGTGACGAGGTCGCTTTGGTGGTCCTCGATCATCTCCTTGAGCGCGCTGCGCTCAATCACTATCCTGCCCGTCTCCAAAAGATCCTTGACATCGACATCCCACAACTCCAAAGCGCGACCCTCGGCACCGGCCAACTCGAATCCAGTGAAGAGGTTGGGGCGCTTGTCGCCCGTGATAAAGGTCGTCCGGCCAGCCTCCTTGCCCCAGTTCAAGCTGGTCATGAACTCGTGAACCCACTTGCGGACGTAGCCGTCCTCAAGCTCACGGCTGAGCTTACCGCCGCCGGCAAGCCAGAGGAAATCGTTGGGAAGGGGGAGGTCGAGGCCGTCCTCGGTGACGATGAGCTCGCCGCGCTTGTAGCGGTAGGACAGCGCGGTGCGCCAGGCCAAATCGTAGACCTTCTTGTTAAGCTTCGTGCTGAAGTCGCGGGGCTTGGGGCCGAAGGTCTTTCCACCACCTTTCATCAGAGGTGACTGGCGGGTACCACGACGGGCGTTACCGGTACCCTTCTGGGGACTCATCTTCTTGTGCGAACCATGAACTTCGTAGCGTGTCTTTGTAGACGCCATGCCCCGTCGTGTCGAGTCACCTTCGTAGATGACGGCCAAGTGGAGGATATCGCGACGCAGCGGGAGGTGAAGGTGACGGGCTGAGTAGGATTCGAGGGAGCGCGGCTCGAGTTCGGGGAAGGAATAGACGGTCACAGGAACGTTGGTGACTGAATCGTGGGTTAGTACCTTTCCAGCGCGGGCGATGTTGTCGAGGTTGGCAGTCGTGTTGGTGCTCATACTGGGTTGCCATGGTTCCGAGACCGATCTTGTGATATTGGCGGCAGGAGGGGTGGCTACGGAGGCCATCGACCGTCTGCAGGGAAGAATAGAGGATTGGCGCATCTAGTGGACATGGTTTGTACTGGTGAGCGAAAGTCGTAGGCGGGTCAGTAGCAAGACGGTGGACATATGGAGGACAAACCGGCAGTGCCCTGCATGACTTGGAAGCAATGCTCAGCGCATTCATGGCCTCGTTGAGGCTCTTGAGACCCTTGCCGGCCATGGCGGCGTTGTGATATGGCAAGGTGACGGGAGTTACAAGTTAATGCAACTCGGATGTAGTGGAGGTCAGGTATGATATGGTGGTGCTCGAGGCAGTTGTTCGCGGGAGGAAAAGAGAGACTAGCAACCACGGGCCTGTGCGGACGGAAACGTGGAGCGCGCTTCGGGGCGAGGGAGGGACAACGGAACGGGACCGAGACGGGGGCTCTGACGGGATATGCGGTGGTCGTCGCGGGCGCCGGTCCTCCCAGTCAAGTCGCAACGATTCGGCCGACGAGGGGACTGGACGGAGTCTGGAGAAAAAAGATCTGGAGTGCGGGCAACGTGCACGTACAGTGCGCTGCAGCCATCGAGTACCCGTTTCTGGCGAGCTTTCTCGCGGGGCACGCCCGCTACTCTGCAACCCCCACTATAAGTACTTCCAATGAGCGCACTGTGCTGCCGGCCCCGGGGTCCACGAAATTTTGGCCGCAGTTCGAGTCCGGGCAGGTGGGCTGCAGCATGGAACGAATTGAAGGACCAACGAACCCTCCGTCCCGTCCCTGTCCCGTCCTTGACCCCGTCCTCCCCGTCGACGAAACCTTGAGTGCAGCTCCTCTCGATTGAGAGCGATCCCGCACTTCCAATACTCTCCCCTCCGGCCCGCCTGCACACATTCCCACCCGCCATGTCGACGTGTCAGCAGGTCGCGCGGCCACTCGTCCGCTGTCTCCGGCAAACCGGCCCCGGCGCTGCGACATGTTCGACCCGGTCCGTCGCCGTTGCCGCCGTTAGGCCCTTCTCCTCGACCCCGATGCGCAAAGAGGAGGGCGCCACCACCACCACCACCACCTCTCCTGTCGACTCCACCACAACACCACCACCCCTTCCTTCGGCAACCGAGGCTAAGGCGACAGTAGCAGACACAGTAGTCGGAGGTCCAGAGCTTGGGTCGCGAAGGAGAAGGGCCGCCCTGGCCACCACCGGCAACCTCCCCTTCGAGCAGCTGCCGTACCAGTGTTTCCAGGATGCGCGCAAGATCCTGCAGCAGGACCGCGCGGCCAAAATCGCCCAGATTGTCAAGGAGACGGAGAAGATCAAGCTGATCGAGGCGCGGGATGCCAGCGAGTTCGAGGGCGGCGAGGCCGCCAAGCAGACACGGATCAAGAGCTTGAGGAAGTATATTGAGGAGCTCAAGATTCTGGCCGACATCAACGACCCCGAAGTGAAGAGGCGTTTCGAGGATGGCAGAGGTTTGTATTTTCCTTTCCTTTTCTTATGACGTTTACTCCGCTTCGCAAGTCTCAGTCTAACGAACACGTTTCTCTGCCTCCAGGTGACATGACCAAGCCCGTCTACCGTTTCATGGCCGAGCGCCGCTGGCGTTCCATGGACTACAAAATCATTGCGCAGCGTATCTCGCAGTTCCACGTCGTTCCCGACCTTCTGCCCGCCTTCGACCCGACCATGGACGTCAAGCTTTCCTTCCGTGGCTACCAGGTTTCCCCGGGAGCCATCCTCGACTCGCGCGTGACCGAGGTTGCACCCACACTTCGCATGCAAGTCTTCGACAAGGGCGAGCGCCTCCTCACTGTCGTCGTCATCGACTCGGACGTTCCCGACGTCACGCACGACAACTTCAAGCGTCGCTGCCACTTCCTGGCGGCCAACATCCCATGGGACCCGTCGAAGACGGTTCTCTCCCTGCGCAGCGTCGGCGACCGCGTCGAGGGCGACGTCGGCAAGCCCTGGCTTCCCCCCTTCGCGCAAAAGGGTTCGCCCTACCACCGCCTCAACGTCTTCGTGCTTGAGCAAAAGCCCGGTGCCAAGATCGACGGCGAGGCCCTGAAAAAGCATTTGGAGAACCGCGAGAATTTCTCGCTCAAGGGCTTCCGCGAAAAATTCGACCTCGAGCCTGTCGGCTTCAACCTGTTCCGCTCCGAGTGGGACGAGGGCACGGCCGAGGTCATGGAGAGGCACGGCATTCCCGGCGCTGAGGTTGAATTCAAGCGCCAGAAGTTTGCTTCGCTCAAGCCGCCCCGCAAGGCCAGGGGTTGGGAAGCCAAGAGGCAGAAGCCCAAGTACAAGAGCTTGTGGAAGTACGTCAAGCGCATTGCGTAAAAAGCGGGCGTCTGGGTTGGGGTGTAGTAGGTGCATGTGCGAGCGTTGTGGTCAGCAGTATCGTCCTCTTGTTAAAGCTGTTGTTGTAGAGAGCGGCAGTCGTCACGTTACGACGGTGGCGACGACGACT
The DNA here is from genome assembly GCF_000182925.2 of Neurospora crassa OR74A. Classification (NCBI taxonomy): domain Eukaryota; kingdom Fungi; phylum Ascomycota; class Sordariomycetes; order Sordariales; family Sordariaceae; genus Neurospora; species Neurospora crassa. The sequence goes on from NC_026505.1 coordinate 4,623,096, forward strand.
TGTGGCGTGGCAGTGGGACGGACTTTGCCGGTAGCTGAAGCTGTCCTGTCTTGTACAATAGTTATATCAGACACGAGTAGATTAAAAGGGCGTGGAAAACGCCTAATCAATGTACAAATACAAGCCATGAACCTTGATGCCGGCGGGCAAGTAAAGAATCATGTCATCCAATTGATGCTGTCTATAATCCTATAGAGCAGCTAAACATTTGTCTATTTGAACGAAAACATGTATCGTCGTCTGATACACTCATCCTAAGGTATTCTTGACTTTCCTACTATTGCCCCCCCCCCCCTCTTCACCAGCCGTCCGAAAGGGGAAATCAGTAAACAATACAGCCAGAAACTAGCTCCTAACAGCGTGTCCCCGCAATAAACTCATCGTTTCTCAACATTGTTTACTCGATTCGCATCTCCGCATGCTCCATTATATCCACAAATCGATGTTTGTCACACTCTCGCTCCTCTTCCTCTTCCTCTTCCTCTTCCTCTTCCTCTTCCTCTTCCTCTTCCTCCCCATTCTTATCATCATCCGCCATCCGCTTACCCATCAGTGCCATCCCTTCCGACTTCGCTTCGCCCTCTGCCAACCCCTCCTCGCAATACTGGCATGTCTTCCATCCGAGAAGATTGATGTTTGCGCACCGGGCCAGCCTTTTTCCCAGTTCTGTTCTTGTATCGTCTCGCTCATGAGCATCCTCCTCTTCGACCCATTCATAATCATAATGCACATCACTTCCCACTATCGCAGATAATTGATCTTCAACCTTTTCATCCGTCTCTTGATGATGTCTACGACTTTCATGCCCAAATGATACGTCTAAACCTTGCTCCGCATCATCGCTTTCGCCTTCCCCTACAAAATTCTTCTGCTGAATATTCGCCTCTTTCTCCTGCGACACGCACTGGTTGTCCCTGTTCCGTTTTGGTTCATCACTGGACGGTCCATGGTCTTCTTCTTCTCCGTCACTCCATATCGAGACACTAGCACACCTCTGAGCACATTCTTCTTCTTCCTCCTCCTCCTCCTCCTCCTCCAACTCTTCATGGGGATCACTTTCAGAGCAGCCGTCCAGCACACCATACAACTTTCGAAGCCGATCCCGAACAGTCCCACTGCTTCGGTCAACTTCCGCTGTAAACATGTGCTGGGTAGTGGGCGGTGCCTTGGCTTCAGAGTCTGTCCTCTCTTCCTTATATGGTTCTCCATCCATCTTCCTCCTCAGTAACCTTTCCAAAATTGCGACTCTCATCTCCGCCGCTTCTGCTCTATCTCTCCACGCTTTACACTCGCGTTCCGTCTGCCGCAAGTGCTCGCTCAGTTTGATGCTTGTGCTTCGCCGTACGCTGACTTCTGTCGGTAGACTACATTGTCCTGCACCAAAGCTTGCCAACTTGCTGCGGAGATGATTGTTTTCCTCCATCTTGAAGTCGAGCTGCCTCTGCAGACGGCGAATTTGCGTTTGAAAACTCAGGATATCGCTCGCGATAGCCATGTCCATGGCTGGAGTTGGCTGAATTAGAAGCCCTGAACTTTGGCTAATACCACTTTGAAGGAAATGGGGTGATATGTCAACTTTCATTGGCATCCATGAGCTCCGAATGGCATGTGGAGATCCAGTGGGCGCGCTGGAAGGCCTGGGTATTTGAGGTGATCGTGGTAGTTGTACGTATTGGGCTTCATTGCAGAACAAGAGTTTGCTTCTATTATCACCATCATTTGCCGTTGACCGAGACAATCGAAAATCTCCCTTGTGCATAAATGTATTGTTCACATCGGCTTCCCCTTTAGTGTTTCTTGATGGCTCGTGGCTTTGTTGCTCGTTCATCCACTCATCGAATCTCTTGGAACTCCTTTCTACAGTCGCGCTTGAACTCATTGGAATGTCGTCCTCGTTATTCTCCCCGTCATGGCTTCCTCGTCCAGAACTCCTGTTTGGGTTCCCCTTATATTCTGGATGTTCTCTGTTTTCATCTTCCCATACGCCACCAGTACGTTGTGCGGGTGATCCAAATGATGGTGACTGCGGTTTCTGTGGTGATGGAGGGTTAACGGTATAATGCGAAAGCACATTGCCAGGCGCTTTGATAGGCATGGGAAGAATTTCCGGTCTCCTCAGGTCTTTGTCCTTCGCAGCAGCAGTTTCAAACATGGCAGCCATTGCCCTCACCGCACTCCCAGTGAAAGACTTGCTGGAGTAAGGTAGCGGTCTTACGGGGGTTGTTGGTGGTCGAAGATCTCCATCAAAGGACATGGTGAGTGGTGTGTAATCAGCCATGCGGTCATGTTTCAGGACAGTCGATGGCCGGGACTCTGGCTCATGCTTCTCCTGGTGAGGGTTAACATGGTCTTCTTTATGTTGAACTTCAGGAGGAACAGAGGCAAGAGTGTGTTCGAAGGTGCTCTTCCTGGAAATAGTACTGCGACGTGCAGACTCCCGGCTCGGCCTTCGAGTCAGTCGCCGATCGGATTTCCGTGCACGAGGTATCTTCGATGCTAACGATCTTGCCCGCGATTTTGCATGTGATTGATCGTGTGCCGTTGTTGGTTTACCGGGAGCCTCTTGAGTTCGATCTGCTCGAGCTATGCGGCCAGTAGCCCGGCTTAACGTTGCAAAGTGGCTAAAAGGGCCGCCAGCATAATGGTGAGTTTTGACACTTGGCTTTGGAGTCTCCTCAGCACCGGCTGCATGCTCCATTAGAATATGAGAAGCATCAACGACTTGCTGTTCCGCCCTTTCCTCCTCAGAAGCTGCTGTTGTCGATTTCCTCAAGTGAAATGACAGTCTTCGTCGACCTTTTTGGAGAGAAGAGCGTCCTGATGAGGTTGTGATGGGACTGGGAGGTTTTGCAGCTGATTCAACCGGGTCCGTCGATTTGTCAGATCTCTCTCTCCGTCTCCAAACTGGAAACCTCGAAAACCTGTGTCCCGAGCTCTTAAGGTTGACCTTTCCGTCTGGAAGGATTCCATTTGCATCACTTCGGCAACTGCTTATAGACATTTTATTCTGTGATTGGGCTCTCACAGATGGTCTCGAAGTCGGCTCTAAGTCTTCTGGTCCAGAGCCGCGGTCCCTCGGGGGTGGGGTATTCGTCATTGGCGTATCAAAAACTGACTGCGGCGCATTCCCCTGACTCTTGTTTCCATTTCTGTCGCGGAAGCTGATCGGCGGATGGACATCGCGTCCTTCCGTGCAGCTTTTGGTCAGGCTACCCCTACGTCTGATGGCCCGGGGTGTGTCTGAATCAGGCTTGATAGTTCGTAATTCAGTCAAGGACCCTGTTTGTCTCTTTTCGACATACTCAGAGCCAAGTTGCTGCCCCTCACGGTGTTGGCAAGCTGATGTTTCGTCGGCACATGTAATCGAGCCTTCTGATCGTCTCTTCGAAAGAGACGCACCACCTCCAGAAGGCTCCTCCACGGTAGGCGACAGTAACACTACAGGCCCAGGCGTATTGAGTCGACCTCGAGACAATGACCGCGAGGGTCTTGGACGCTGTCGAGGAATTATAAGTGAAGGCCGAGGCCTATTTGCTCGTAGTCCTCCACTAAGTCCTCGTCCACCTGGTCAGTTGTCAGGTCAGCAAGAGACTAACGACGTCTAGATGAAGGTGGACATACGAGTTTCGGGCGTCGGGCTTGGAAGAAGAGGGGATTCCGACACTTGAAAAGGGCATGTCTGCGGACAATTCTGTTCAGACTCAAGAGGCCTCCGTAAGACAAAGGGCTCCGAGACGGAAGCACGCAATGATCCCTTCCGTGAAGTACATTGATCGGTCATGCCTGATCCAACCACCCTCAACACATCGAGGCTCCTCATTTGCTTGACAACTTCCCGCCAATTCGTTATAAGCGTCTCAGCGATGCTGTTGGCAACATGGACTTTGTCCATATTTGGGAGACAATGGGCCATAGCCTCCTCTGGTTGTTTGTACTTCCTCTGTTCCCATTTGCAGTTGGGCGGTAGGCTCACTTGGGGGAGTATAAGATGGACACTGGAACCTCGTATTGAGTAAGAGTTGAGCAGATCACCAACCAGGAGCGGCCCAAAGACAACACCTAGAGCATTGTAGCCCATCAAGTCAGCTGTAGGCAGTGGTCTGCCAAAGTCATCCTCACGGGGTGCTATCTCGGCAACGCGTCCGATCAAGCACAGGAGGCCAAAAACTGCACATATCAGCTCACGACGTAACTGAGACCTAAGACTGCCGATTGCCAACGCAATCATTCTAGCACGAAGCTTGGTTTGCTTGGTTCTCGTGGCCTCAGGATCTCCGTTCAACTGACTATGTATGGAGACCATAGCGTCAAACAGCGGGAGGGATCCAAGAATACCGCCGGGAAGCCCAGAAAGAAGACGCTTAAATGCCGAAGCAACGTCATGAACACCAGCTTTGACGTGGACCGGGAGGTTTGGGCAGCGTGTGGTGCTAGATATCTCGTCCGGATCTCCTTCAGTACAGTAATAGTCATAGAGGGCATCAACCACTTTAACAGAGCCTGGAATTCTGAAGACACCGCGTGTCTCCGTAGCTGTATAACCATCAGTAAATGCCTTACTAGTGTGGAGGTTTGAGGTTTGTAGTTCTTACCATGTTGGACGAGATATTGGGCGGTTGCGCGAAGGCATGTTGGGAGGATCAAGGAGCTGGGCGCATACTCCGACGGCAGGTAGAACATGCTCTTGCCGCACAAACGGACCAGGGATTGCAAATCTTCGTCTTTCAGAATGTCTCGCTTCGCTGGATGTACCAACTGTGATGCTAGATCGCTGATGCTCCGTCTGTGGCTTGCTTTTCGTTCTGAGCGTCCTGATTTTGCTGAGCTGGCATTACTGGCGCCCGACGGGTGGCGCCGGAATGTGCGGGAAAACCATCCTCTTCTGTGTGGACTTGGTGTTGCTTCTCTCTGGTTATCGTGTTGGTCAGCGGTCCATACAGTCACCAGGGGTAACGGCCACTTACCGACGAAGGGCCATCATCGTTGGGCGGAAGTAGGCGGAGCCCATGCTATAACCTCTAGTCAGTGGGCTTCTCAACACGAACAGTCGGAAGATGCGGGTTAGCTAACCTTGGCTGCGAGTCTATTGTACTCTCGCACAAAGTCTCCTCGATCTTGGAGTTCGTCTGCATCGGAGTAGCCTCCGACATCGCCACTGGATGATGTCCATGTCGCACTGCTTCTGCTCGCACGCCTATATGCCACAGGATCTGGAAGTCGGCCTGCCGTGGCGGATTGAGGGATACCGCGCCATGTACTTGACCTTTCATCTGTCTGCCCTCTCTTGGGTACGCGTCTGGGCAAGAGGCTCTTGGGGGTTGAGGGCGCACCGACCGATGCAACGGATGTCCGGTCGGTTTCGTAATGATAGTTTTGCATGCCTTCGTTCTTTTGGAGGATATACAGACGTCGAAACAAGTAAAAGAAGGTATCTGGGAGGCGATAGTACGACAAGATATCCAAAGTGACTGCAAACTGATGATGCTTTGTGAAAGCCCTCTAGAAAACTTAAGCCCAGAGCATGGATTGACGCATCGTGTCGTTTGTCGTAAACTGCTGCTTCCCGTATTCTCATGTCGCTCTTTGTGTCCAACCTGTTCCTTCCCGATGAGACTGATAACCCACCTAAGAGGTAGGTGGAGCAATGAATAGAAGAGACGGGAAACCAAGGAAGCAACGAAGCGACCAAGTGTCAGAGGAAGAAACAAAAAATGACAATCACAACCATCGCTGAGTCACCTTACTACACTGCCTAACAACTACCTAGATAGTAATTTATGGCCGACGCCATTGCGCTGGCTAAAACTCAAGGCGAGCACATTCTCATCTAGACCTGCCTCGTTGTCAGTTGAACATTCAAATACCTAGGTATCCATATCTACAAAGCAGGTAAATATGCTCACCACTACCTGAACATCACTACAGTACCGAAGTGACCACGTCAATCCAGTGCTGTACGGGGCAGGGTGGAATGGAAGAGGAATTTTAGAGCAGGACCACTAGTAAGCCATTGTTCAGCAATAACAGCACCTCCTCTTGCCGTGTTCCAGGATGAGAGAAGATTCCATCTATATGGCCCATCGAGGAGGTAAGAATATACGACCCTAGTGTTCCACTGATTCGACATACCCTCCAAAAACAAAAGCGCCATGCAATGCAAAACAAAACCATACCTTCCTATAGCCAACCTAAGGCCATGACAAGTGCCGCCCATTCTTCGTGTTCCCTTTTAATATTCCTGTAGGTCATCCTCTTCCTCGCCGTAGAGCAATACGTATTTGAGGATATCCGAGAGAGAGATGATTCCCTTGAGGCGGCTGTCATCGTCAACAACAATTAACCTATGTACTCGAGACTTTCGGATGGTTTCGAATATCGAGTCCAGGCGATCCTCTTCGCTGCACGTGTAAATGCCCCCGAAATCTTCAGCTCTCTGAGACAAGGCGTCGCCAACAGTCGCTGTCAGCTCGTCGTACGCACCCCCTTTGATACAGGGTATGACGTCGACGGCTTCAAATAGATTCATAACTCTGTTGTCCTTGTCGACAATTGGCACAGCCGAGATGTTGTACTTGACCATGAGGTGAATGACATCCAGAACGGAGCTGTTCATGTTCGCCGTAGCAAGGTCGGTGTAGGTTCCCAAGCCAATCTCCCTCACGGGCTTCTTTAGCAACATCGTGTGCTGCTCGTTGTTGACCGCGATGAACTTCAGGATGCGGTATTGTGTGATAACACTGACAACAGTCTCTCGGCCTGTCTCGTCGTCCGTGTCGATCAAGGGAATTCTCCGAGCTCGCGTTTTAAGCATTCGTCGACAGGCTTCGTACAATGGGCGCATGGGATGGACAGATACGGTCTCGAGCGGCAGAACACCAATGGCCCTTTCGATATCTACATGCATTACTCGTCAGCCTGACGCCCCGCAAGAGAGGACCTCGATAGTCCCTGATGATGGCACTCACCTCGAAGGCTACTCAGCCGAAATTGATCGACTTGATCGATTTCGTGGGGGAACTGGCAGTAATATTGGATGACATTGATGTAGTCAGTGCTAGTAAGCAAGCCAGCAAAGGTTCCGTTGCGCGAGTCCCAGAGCGGTGCCGAGACAATGCCTAAATGAGGACGGTCAGCATCACAATATCACCACACTGGCCAAGCTAGTTTTGCCTTGTAATCGTACCGTTTTGGATCAGAATATTGAGGCTCTTCCTGATAAGGAGATCGTTGTCGAGTATGACTAGGCGGAAGGAGAGCGGCAAGACATCGTAACTGGTGCGGACCTTGAGGAACTCGCGAATACCTCTCTGTTTGCATCAATGGTCAGTCAGCGACAAGCCCATGAACAAAGGCTGATTGTGTCTTGTGGTTTTCCTCTTCTTCTTTTCTTTTCTTTTTCTGCCAAGCTGCCTCCTTCGACGGCATATCATGAGCAAGGATTAGGGCCATGGACGCCGGCATCTCGCATAGAGGCCAACCGAGCCGGAAGAGTTCAACCGGACTAGATTGGCAGCGGCAGCTTGGGGCCATGGAATTTTCATGTGGATGGAAGTCAAGGGAGAATGGACTGATGGTAGGGAATATTATGGGTGTGCTGTCTCGGAATTGGGATGCTCACCAGACCCTGCATCTGGTCCTTGTCCAGGGGATTTGACGTCTTATCTGACATTGTGCGACTGCTTGGTTTGGGACGAAGGTAGGATGATGGCGCAACGAAAGGCAGCTCGTGACCAGGTCGGAGCGTCAATGGGCCATTGAGATTGGGATCGGTATTGCTGTTCCCAGCTGAGGCTGTGGAAGGTTGGGAAGCCTGGGGAGAAACACCGGCGGCATCACTGCCGGTACCAGAAGCCGCCTGGTCAGGGGGAGTACAAGAGTCGTCCATTATCGCGGTCGTGGAACATACATTGGGGAAGGACCCCCGTTGCAGTTCTGTCTTGCCCGGTACTTGGAGCTTTGCTTCCGTTGACGGAGTATGGACGCGCCGTCCACCCACAGTTTTCAACCGGTGTGATTAAGGCTCCGTTTCTATACTGATATCTTGGATATCCCCTCTCTTCCTTTCAGCCCCTTGACCGTGTCCTGTCCTGTTCCCTTGGTTCCGAATCCGTGGGCGGTCTCGGCTTTCGACGTCAATTGGATTTGACAGAGGTGAATAGTTGTGTGTAACTGCCGACCGCGAAGTGCAAAGTAACGAAGGCGGAGGGGCGTCGTTTGGATGAGAGCCAAGAGACGGAAAAAGAAGGGCAAGAAAGTTGAAGCGACCACGTAGTTGGATGACCTAGAGGTAGGTGGCAGTCGTCGCAAGTAGGAGGACTTGGGCGCAATCGACTACACTAAGATGGACGGGAATTAATACGGTAGCTGAATCTAGCCGTTCCTTTGTTGTATTCGGTCGACCCGTTCGGAGGCAAAATGGTGGATTCACCGCAACGGCAGTTTCGGCGGTGATGGACGGGATACTCGAGAGTGAAAGGGATGGTGATACTATAAAGCAGTGGTTCACTTGAATGTAGACGGAGCGGGCCAGAAGTCGGCGTTGACCAGGGAGTCGAGTTCTCCCTCCACTTAGGTTGCCAGAGCGCTACACAACAATGGAGCCTGTCACGGAGGAGGGGATGCTTGCTGCTTGCGCTGGGCCGGTTCCAGTTCCATTCCAGGTTTATCGGGCGTCGATGGGGTGTTTCGGTCTGGTTTAGGTAGGCAATCCCGGACCCGACCCCTCAGGTAATTTTGGTGCAAGGTGCTGGGCAGCGATAAGGACCCACACGTGTAGATAAAGCTTCTTTCGACCTTTGATTCGTGACCGAGACCGGCGTACATACTTGTACATCTTTAAAAGGTTGCTCTTCACTTTGATATGTACAATGTGTGTTGAGAGTGTCATCGCTTGGCAAATCATACACTTCCTAGGTTGTGTTTTGAACGGCTTCAAATCTGGAACAAGTACATGAAAGTTGACTTGAACAGTGGCAATCACTACTCCTTAGTGAACATGCCCTTCCTGCTCTGAACTCCTCTATCCTGTGTACCCTCCAACCATCTCGATACTATGTGCTGTGATGAAAGCCAACCGGGTCCTCTCTTCAAAGCCGTTGCTGAATGGAAAACAAAAGTAACTTACCAGCCTCTCGCGAGAGGAAGCCATGGTCATATAGGCTATGGTAAAAGCAAGAATATATCTTCCAGTGGTTCTGAATAAGGTGTCTAGAACTGCAACGTGCGTCTTGCGGAGTAAGATCTCCGATGTCTTTGCAAATATAAGATGTGGGAAGCGATGTCCATGTTTCAGATGTTGAACGTTCATCATGCTGTGTCAACATTCACCAACGCCAGGCTGCTCACGCCCACCTCCTATAGCTCCTTATGGTCATATAGCTGGCCAATTGAAGCAAGCCATTAACGTGCCACGATTCCATAAACGTGCCCAGGCCTAAAGAAAACAAATCAATCCGGGTGGCATGGCGATCAAAGAAATGAGATGACAAGATACGTATCTAACACCACCACGCTACTTCCGAACTTAACTGACACTCAACGGTCGTCACTGCATCAAGTCACTTTTTCGTCTTGAACGAAACACGGCACAGCGACCGGTAGATCCGTTAACAACCTAGTAGACCCCCAAATTCCCTTGTATGTACGACAGAGTACACGAATCGGGTATTCCCTGGTGCTGAGACACCACACATTCTTTGGGTCGGAGACAATGAAAGGTCAAAGGTCATGTACACTTCAGTTGCCGTATACAGAGTCACAGCCTGTGTGGTTGTGATAGTGGGTGAGGTGACTTGTTCTTGTGATGCGGCTGGACCAGGATACTACACTGGAGGACAGTACCTATTGAGAGTGGAAAGATCCGACAGGAGATACTACCCGCTGTTCGGCAAAGACAAAGACTCAAAAGCTCTAGAAAGAAAGGGAATGAATGATTGCAACCCATCAATGGAAACACCAAGTAGGTACCTACAGTATCTTCTACTCTACGCGCCTTCGTCCCTAATTTGGGTCCCTGGCAAGCCTGGATGGAGGATGGCGTCGTCGTTGTGGTGATGACATCAAATCCAGTGGCACCCTAGGTCGGGTCCAGTCGCAAGGAGCATCCACAACCGCAGGTGCCACCTCAGCGCACGACCCACTTTTCCCCCAGACGCCCGGGCTCTGGAAGCTGCCTCGCTGCCCTGCCCGTGTATGTGTAATGGTGCGCTCTGTGATTCGGGTCTCAGTGGCCAGGGCGCGATTGCGAGGCAGTGGCAGCTTCGACGCCGCTCACCCATCATTCATGCCTCTGCCGCCGGTCCCTGTTCAACAGATTTGCTCGCATTGATTAACAACAACGAAGGGCAGCAGCACCGGGGGCAAGGCAGCGTGATCCATATTGTCTGTCCGTGAGGTGTCCGTCGTGCTTCCATCCATTTCGCAACCAAGCAGTGAGTGGAGTGAGCGGTGCTCCTCGGTACATAGCGCGGCCTCTCTGTGCTTGTTCCCGTCTTCCATCTCTTTGTGAAGACCGTGATTCCTTCCAGCCTCTCCGCTGTCCCGCTGCTTCACGCAACCCAACAATCCCTCCCAGAAACCCCAAAAAAAGAAAATCATTCAACACCGTGTCTCATTGCCCGTTCCCGCTCGACATCGTCCCCTTCCCTCCAATTTGTGTCGTCAGCCACCAGAGCACATAGGCTTCTTCACATTATCAGTGAACTCGCAATACTCCGAGCTCCGTTTGAGGCGTGCTTTGGCTCCAGCTGCTTTGTCTTTAATCATTTGTATCGTCGATCTCGCTTCGCCCTCGCGGCCCTCGCAAACGTCAAGAACAACCCCTGCGTCCACCGTCCACCTTGTTGTGGAGCGACCGATCCGACTCCCGACCACCGACCAGGGCACACCACCGACCGCCTGCCGGACCCAGAACGACAACACCGGGGCGCCCTCCGAGTCGACTTCCCCGGCATTCCACCACAACAATCATCGCCACCACCACTTTGCGGCATCATCCAAAAGCGCCCGGCCTCTCTGTTGTACATCGCGGTTGACGGCAGATCGCTTCGCGTCCCTCAGCAGCCATGGGCGCTTCCTGTTCCTCGTGCTGCGGAGGTATGTGACGCCCTGAATGCCTTTCTTCCCTTTCCGTTTATGTATATGTGATGCGTGCAGTAAAGCTAACAGGACCCGCCAGGCAAATCCCGCGACGGTTTGTATGATAACGTCCTCGCCGACAGCGAGCGGGAGGCTGTTGCCGACCTCCTCCAATATCTCGAAAATGTATGCGTACCGATATCTGCCCGCGTTATTACGGAAGCGCTAACCCTTGTGTAGCGCGGAGAGACCGACTTCTTCTCCGGAGAGCCCCTACGCGCCCTGAGCACTCTCGTCTACTCGGAGAACATTGATCTTCAACGGAGTGCAAGTCTGACGTTTGCTGAAATCACCGAGCGAGGTACGTAGCGTTGGAGACATTGTATCAGGACCCTTTGTCTTGGTCTTCGGGTTGCTAACTTTGTCTTGCTCATGCTAGATGTGCGGGCAGTTGACCGGGATACTCTTGAACCCATCCTCTTCCTTCTCCAAAACTCCGATATCGAGGTACAAAGGGCAGCCAGCGCGGCGCTGGGGAACCTTGCTGTAAACAGTAGGTGCTTTTCCCGAAGATGTCTATGTGCGGTAGAGATGACTAATAAGAGAACAGCCGACAACAAGGTCCTGATAGTCCAGCTCGGTGGTCTGGCCCCCCTTATCCGTCAAATGATGTCGCCCAACGTCGAAGTTCAGTGTAACGCTGTTGGGTGTATCACTAACTTGGCCACGCACGAGGACAACAAGGCCAAGATTGCACGTTCCGGGGCTCTAGGACCATTGACACGACTCGCCAAATCTAGGGACATGAGAGTTCAACGCAATGCTACTGGCGCTCTCCTAAACATGACACACTCTGGTAGGCTTGTACCGTGACGGACGTTGTCTAGACATTGCTAACACGTGATAGATGAAAATCGCCAACAACTGGTCAATGCAGGCGCGATCCCTGTGTTGGTTCAGTTACTGTCTTCCACCGATGTCGACGTCCAGTATTATTGCACTACTGCCCTCAGCAACATTGCCGTCGACGCCAATAACAGGCGGAAGCTTGCGCAGACCGAGCCTCGGCTTGTTCAGTCTCTTGTCAACTTGATGGACTCCTCTTCACCCAAGGTTCAATGCCAGGCCGCCTTGGCACTCCGGAATCTCGCCTCGGACGAAAAGTACCAGTTGGAAATCGTTCGCGCCAGCGGTCTCGGTCCTCTTCTCCGTCTTCTTCAGTCGTCTTATCTACCGCTCATTTTGTCGGCTGTTGCCTGCATTCGAAACATCTCAATCCACCCAATGAACGAGTCTCCCATCATCGAGGCAGGATTTTTGAAACCATTGGTTGACCTCTTAGGGTCGACCGATAACGAGGAGATCCAGTGTCATGCTATCTCAACCCTCAGAAACTTGGCAGCGAGCTCGGACAGGAACAAGGCGTTGGTGCTTGAGGCTGGCGCTGTACAGAAGTGCAAGCAGTTGGTGCTTGAGGTTCCAGTGACGGTACAGTCGGAGATGACGGCAGCCATTGCCGTTCTGGCGCTGAGTGATGAACTGAAGACAAATCTTTTGGAGCTCGGTGTGTTTGAGGTTTTGATTCCTCTTACCAAGTCACCTAGCATCGAGGTTCAAGGAAACAGTGCTGCGGCTCTGGGTAACCTGTCATCTAAAGGTCAGTGGAATGCTTGATGAACTGTTGTTTCTGGGCCTGACATGCTGACGAACGAACAGTGGGCGACTACAGTGTTTTCATTCACAACTGGAACGAGCCAAGCGATGGCATCCACGGCTACTTGAGCAGATTCCTCGCTAGCGGCGACGCCACTTTTCAACATATTGCGATCTGGACACTGCTGCAGCTCCTCGAATCTGAAGACAAGAAGCTTATTGGGCTGATTGGAAAATCGAACGACATTGTGGATATGATTAGACAGATTGCGAACCGCCAGATTGAGTCGGATAACGAACTGGAGGACGATGACGAGGGTGAAGTGGTCAGCCTTGCACAGCGGTGCTTGGAGCTCCTCGGCCAGGGAAATGCCAAAGCCCACATCGAGGGTTAAATGGGAGAGGTTGATGGTTATATTTCTTCTCAACCCTCCTCAATTTGCTGGCATCTTTCATCTTGCTTTCGACTGGCTTGAGGTACTTCGCATAGGATTGGCGTGGAGTTTGCGGCGCAGCATTGTTCAGTAATGGATTGATTACATGGGAGGGAAGCCGTGGGGTTTTGTATTTGCAGGGAGCGATCATTCGAAGGGGTGACAATTATGGCCAAATAGGAGAGGCTGACGGACATGAAGGGTTGCGTGCGTTATGTCTGCGTATCTCGACCTGGGTTATTTTCTTTTGTATCGATAACGAAAACCGTGCCGTGGTTCCGGCTGTTCGGCGTGGATGATCAGCCTGCAGACCTAATCTATATAGTTCGCCAGAACACCATCCCCCCTCTTTGCTTGTGGGTTTCACCTTGTTTCGTTTGGTGTTATTCAAACAGATGAGGTAGCGTTTTCGTAGGCATATCCGGCACTGGTCTCGGTTCGAGTGTGAATATGTAGCTTATCAGCCCTTGAGAGTACTATAGGATATTAGTTTCCTGACTTTTCAGCTCAAATGAAGTAGAAGCTGTCGTTGACTGTTTCCGGAGTGTTCATGGGGAACAACCCAAGGTGGGAGGGTGAAGGATTCGAACTCATGGGATTGCCTCCAGGCTTGCTTCTATTTTCCTTTGGGTACTGTACCTCATCAAGCCATTGCCTCCTCAAGCTCTACCCTCTCCAAAGGATTTCTTATCAACTTAGGGAGCCAGTTCGATTGAACTTTGGCAAACACCTTGCCCCTGATCAGTGCTAGTGGCACAGGGCCAAACGTCCTCGAATCGCGCGAGGCCGTCAAGTTGTCGCCTACCACCCAACAATGACCTTCCGGCACCTAAATCATTTACCACATTCGTTAGCAATACTTGTTCCACTTTACGTCGTCGCCCCAGTCCACCCATTCGCACCATGTGCTCATCATCACCGAGAATAGAGTCCAAAACATACCTGAATCATAACCTCATCCCCCTCCCCGAGCCCGCCCCTGTCCCCCAACACCTCCCCCTCCACAGTCCCTCCACCCGCCATCGGCGTATCAACCAACACATAATCCCCTGGCATCCCCATGATCCTCTTCACCCCCAGCTCCCCACTCGTACTAACAGGAATCTGATAAACCACCAGATCGCCCACCTTCACTCCATTCCCATATTTGTGGAACCGCGAGACAACGAGCCACTCGCCCACCACTTCAAAGGTGGGGAGCATAGAGGGGCCGGAGGCCGGCGCCATGGAGAGGACGTGTTCGAGGAAGAGGTGGGTGAAGGCGAGCAGCTTGAAGGTAGAGAAGAGCATCCGAAAGGGGTGAGAGAGGAGGCGGTGGTAGGGGGAGCCGAGAACTTGGTCAAAGTGCTGGAGCTGGGAGGAAAGGAGGAGGGTGACGGGGTGGGTGCGGAGTGCGTGGAGGAGGCGGGAAAAGAAGCCTTGAGGGGGTGGTGGTAGGTGGTGGTGATGTTGTTGGTGGTCTTCTTGGGAGTGCTGATATTGATCATGCGAAGGGAATGATAATGGAGGTGAATTATAATCTATCCCGGAGCCGGCCGATGTTGAACCAGGGCTGGGAGGTCGCGTTTGGTCGACGACATTGTGCCACTGGGAAAGTGTCCGTTGTTGGAAGGTGAGTCGACATGTGGCCTGTGAGGACGTGGTGGTGTGTATTGCTGAATCGGTGAAGAGAGAGAGTACTGAGGAAGAAGCCCGGATGGGCGGTCGTATTGACGGCAGCATGGGTGGTTATGAATGTGACCCGAACCGATGAATGGGACGGGATGTGAGGAGGTCCCCCGACAACTAAAAGTCGTAACGAAGTGAATCTGAAAAATCCAGAGTATTCGAATTGAAATTTGCTGAAGCAGTGGGTGAGCCTACGGTTGGAGAGCTTTTTCGTGTGAGGAATCGCAACTATAGCTCATGACCAGCAGCCGTTACATGAAAAATGTCGACGCGGATGTTCAGACTCGCTCCCCCAGGATCATGAAAGCGATACATATGCAAAGCACTGGCGGCCGACCGGATCGTGGGGCCGAAGACGGTTCGTGGGTGTGCGGGTGCAGGAGGCGGCTCGCGGGACTAGGTGTGGGGCGCTCAAGGGTGCCCGTGCACAGTGCAGGGGAGCTTCGAATTGGAGCTCCGTGGTTGGCCCGAAATGCTCCGGATCTGCAATTGCGCTCCTCGATCCAGAGTGTTTCTGGTTTAGTGTAGGCTCGTCAACTGCCACAGATCGTCTTCTTCTTGCCCCGCGACGACAATTTCAACCTTCCTCGATCTTCTCAACCCTTCCTCGAGTTCCTCAACCTCATCGTACACTCTTCCCGACGCACCAACAAGCCGAGTCCATCATGAGACCCTCCCCGTGCCTCTACAATTCTGCCGCTGCCCTTCGGAGGGTCTTCCTCGAAAGCGCCTCCGCTTCAGCACCCCTGCTGCTTCAGACGATTTTACTTCCTCGCCTCTCAGTTGCCGCCGCGACTGCTACCATCCTCAACCAGACACGATGCCCATTCTCGACTCAAGGAGCGCTCCAGGTGAAATGGGGAAAACGAAAACCCGGTCAAGACGAGAAGAAGGACGCCGGCCTGCCCCGCGACCTGGCGATTAAAGAACCCTGGGTATACCTGCGCGGCCTCGACGGCAGGCTCACGGAGAAGCAACGGCCAGCGGACATTATCAACCGGCTGGATCGCATCCGATACAGCTTGGCGATGGTATGGGCGCCGCCTAAGCCCACGCCCGGCGAGCCCGAGCCTGAGAAAGACGAAAACCTGCCCGACTGGCCCGTGTGCGTCATCGTCGACCGCCGCGCCGAGGCCGCTGCTCTGCAGGCCAAGGCCAAGGAGGAACGCAGAAAGCAAGTGAGCAAGAAGGAGCTGGAGATCAACTGGGCAATTGCGGCGCACGACTTGGGATTCCGCACACGGCAGCTCCAGAATTTCTTGCGGAAGGGTCACAGGGTGGAAATCATGCTGCTGCAAAAGAAGGATAAGAAGCAGAAGAAGACGGCGACGCAGGAGGAGTGCCAGGAAGTGGTGCGCATGATTAGAGAGGCGGTTGCCGAGGTACCCAAGGTTCAGGAGGTGAAGCCGATGGATGGACAGGTTGGGAAGGTGGTGAGGATGGTTTTCCAAGGCCCTACGCCTAAGAAGAACAAGGAGGATGCAGCGGCTGAGGAGGAGGAGAAGGATGAGAAGGACGAATAAGCGCCGTTGGAGATGGCTAGCTTGTCGGAATACGAGGTTATATGTTGGTTTGCTTGGGTTGTTATAGAGGTCGTGCAAAGTGGGAGTATGGCGCTTTCAGCGTGCAGCTCTCAGTGCTATGTAAATATGTACAAGTATGGACCGGATCGATGTGTTACAATGCTAGATGGAGAACGGAACTCAGGTCCGACGTCTGCGTATTAATTAAAAGATAACAAACAGTTTACCGATCAAGCTGGAGGGTTGCGGGTGAGTCTCTAGCGGTGAGGCATTGACTTATAGCTGATCCGTGTGCTGTCTGCCATAGACATCTTGGGAGAGCGAGACTATATTGAATAAGTAGTATCTCAAAGTGAGGAGGCGGCTAATGAATTGTAACGAACTGGAGCAACAAGCTGAGTTCTTGAGTGACGTTGGCTAGGTTGGACGGAATCTGCGACTGGTGATTGGCTGGTATCTGACAAAAAGCGGAGCGCGGGGTGGTGTTTTTGGCGGTACGACCTCTTGGACGCATCCGTGACTCAGTTCTCAGAATCTGGCAGATGATCTTGCACTGAGCAGTTTGAGAGTTAGCATTGTGCTGACGCAACAAAACGGGAAAGAGGGAAAAAGGGACAACCATCGCTATCAGCACCCCCTGCGCATCGGTACAGTTATTTTGTATCTCAAAGCACAAACTGAGCTGTTCATTGTCTGTCACTCGAGTCCTCAGGTACTCGTCAACTCGCGACGCAATTTTTACTGCGCCCTTCACCCAATCGGATCCCATCTGATCTTTAAACAACAGTTGCGACACTTCGCCAAGCACATCGCATCTTCCACTTCATACAACAACAAATGGCTGTCGAAAACACCGGGGCTCCCGCTGGGGCTCCCGCACCACAGGAGAAGGGGAAGCAACAAGCTAAGTCCACTGTTGCCAACACACCAGCTACTACCGGAGGAGACGCCGCCGGCGAACAGAAGCTCACTCCCGCCCAGCTAAAAGCCAAGGCTAAGGCCGAGAAGGCAGCACGACGGGCAAAGGCAAAGGAAGTGAAGGAAGTCCCACCAGCGGCCGCAGTAGCAGATGCAAAGGGGGGCAAGAGCGGCAAGGGCGGCAAGCAGGAGGGTAGTCAGTCCGCGGGGTCTCAGCAACAGGGCAAATCTGTGCCCGGTCGCAGGCCGTCCGTGAACGGAAGGCGGCCTTCGGTTGCCATCATCAAGGAGGATCCGAGGAGTAGCATTCCCGAGTGCTTTAGCCATGTGGCCATGGCCAAGCGGATACAGACGTCGCAGGCGCACAAGGACGTGCACCCTGCCGTGCTGGCGGTCGGCCAGCAGATGGCTACTTTTGCGCTGAAGGATAGCATTGCCAGGCTGGAGGCGACCCTTTTGGCGTTCAAGAAGGTTGGCAACCTTGATCCCGGACTGTGTGGACTGGAGACTGACCAAACATACAATAGGTGATTGAGTCCTACGAAACACCAAAGGGAAACTCACTGTCACGCCACTTTGTCCCGCATGTCCTGAACCCCCAGATCGAGTATCTGACCGAATGCCGTCCCATGTCCTTCTCCATGGGTAACGCCATCCGCTTCCTCAAGTCCCAAGTCAACAAGTTCGACATCGACACGCCCGAGGACGAAGCAAAGGAGTCCCTCCTCGAGTTTATCGACATCTTTATCAACGAGCGCATCACCCTGGCCGAGGTGGTCATCTCCAAAAACGCTGCCGAGCTCATCGACGAGGACGGCGTCGTCCTCACGTACGGCCGCCACCGGCTGGTAGAGAAGACCATTCTGCGGGCCAAGGCCAACGGGAAAAGCTTTGCCGTGTCCGTCATTGATGACCCGTACGACCAGGGCGGCAAGGAGCTCGCCAAGACGCTACAGCAGGCCGGCATCCGCGTCTTCTACTCGCCCAACCTCGGCGGCGTGCGGGCGCACCTTGAGCGGGCGAGCAACGTGCTGCTCGGCACCGAGGCCATCTTCGCTAACGGATCTCTGCATGCCCCCGCGGGAACGGCGGACGTCGCCATGGCCGCTTCTGCCGCCAACGTCAAGGTGGTGGCCCTCTGCGAGACTATCAACTTTGACCGCGAGCGTGTGTCGGTGGACTCGCTCACCTACAACGAGATTGACCCCGAGCGATGCTCGGCTGAGTCGTTCCGGCTGATGTTTGATAACACACACAGCAAGTACATTGCGGGTGTGATTACCGAGTTTGAGAGCGGTACAGATTTCGCTCCGGCGCAGGCTATCTTGACGCTGTTAAGGAAGCGGGAGGATCCTACCATTGCTTAAACGGCAGAGTATAGGAGAGGGTGACGGTGAGATGAAGGAGATAGGCAGAAAACTGCAAGAGTTGTTAGCCGGTGGTGGCGCGCCAGCTAGGTCACAGAGCTAGAGTAGGTAAATAGAGATACCCGCATCTTAAACGGGGCTTACAACACGACCGCATAGTTTGCGGCGAAGCGAACCTGGGGCAAATAACCGAGGGAGAAGACGAAGGGAAAGGGAAAGGCAAAAACGGGAAGGGAGATCAGAGCATTGAATTCAAACGAACTCGACTGTCAAGACACTTCTTTCCCTGCTTGCTGTGTCTGCCTGTAGCATGTCTATCATGTGCTGACTTCTCTTCTTCAATAGCTGGGCGTGCCGTATAGGTCCTGTGGGTTCCCTTTCCTGCCCATCTATCTACCTGCCCTTGCGTCCCTCTTTCTCTCTTCCCCAGTGTACTGTGATTCCACGAGGTCCCACTCTCAGACTTCCCCATCCCATTTCGGCGTCCATCGATGTCGGTTATCCTTCTCCCTCGCCCCGTACCGTTTTACCGGGAACTTTGAGAATCCGTATCAGCCCTTTTAATGCGCCGCCGCCTCGGGTTCACCGTGGGCCTGCTCCTGCTGCCGCGCCGCCCTCCGCGCCCTCTTGTCGAGAATGGCCTGCTTGCGCTCCTGAAGTATAGCTTGCTGTCGCTCGTCCACTCCCTGAACCCAATAGCCGAAGCTGGCGCCAATGGCCGCGAAGACGGGGTAGCCCCAGAGGGTGTTCCTGCCGAGGATGGGTCGTCGCTCGATGCCCAATGACCAGGCGCGGGTAGCCAAGCCTGAAGGAGCAGAGTTGGAAGGCGGCAGTTAGCGATTATGATGTGGACATGAAGATGGAGAGAGGGGGAGAGAGAGAGTCAAGAGAGTAAGACAGATAGGCCAGGAATATGGGCGTTTGTGACAGCATGTGGAGTATCAATTGGTGGAGGATTGATGTGGTTCGTGAATCATGTCGGGTCCTATTTCCTATGGTGAGCGAGCGGGGCAACGTACCGAAGCCGGCCCAGAAGATCATTCTGTGAACCATGGTTGCTTTTTACTTTTCTGAAACCGCGATCTCGGTCCTCTTTCTCAGCGTTATACTGTGCCCCTCGAGCAGCGACTACTTGTATGGGTGGGATCGACGACGACGCGGGTTGAAGCGCAAAGTGACAATGTTCGCGATGGTGGTTAGGTCGAGTGGACGTACAGCACCCACTGTGGTCTTTGCGGCTCGTGCGTACGTACAAGTAAGGTCCCGGCGAGCTTGCTTGTCTTCTGAAGGTCGGACTCATGAACCTCTGGCCCTAACCCTAGCGCATGAAAGACAAAGTCCTGGCTGCCCGTTGGCCCGTGCCGCAAGGGAACCTTGAATCAACTTCCTTGACTCAATTGAGTTGAGCGGCTGTTCCGTTTGTAGGGAAAGGGTGGCCCGAGTCCAGGCACGGCACCCCCTGTTCAATGCGCCTGCCGGCCCCGCTTGGCCCCGTGGCTCCCTGATCGTCGGGAGGACCCCCACTGAAACTTTCTGGTCCAGCAACCAACCTGACCTCCCGCAACGCGCTTCCACTTCACTCCTTGCACCGGACATCGCGTTTCCGAGCACTCTACCACCGAATACAGTAGATATACAAGACCAGCAAGCCAATTATACGCCCACTTGGGGTCGATTCTCTCTCAAGCGACAGTTTTCGACTAGTGTAGGAGCTGGGTATCCGTCACTTACCGACCCACGAAATGAATTGAATCCTTCTTCCAACTTTCATCCGCCTATCACGCTGCCCGAGTTACGCTCCCGTCCACTTTCCCGGCACCCCGCCGACTCAGGTTTACAGCAATGAGGCCTTAAGGTCCCGGTCACCCTTCACTTGCGCAACCATTCTGCGTGCCGTGGTCATTATATAAAAGCCTCACAAGTGGCTGAGGGATCTGTTGCGCACACTTCCAACCTCAAGCGGTACCGCCACTGGCCTGATCATGTCGACCGCCATTCAGCCCTCCCCGTCGGCTCCTGCTGCCTCGGGCGCGGAGGCTCGGGAGGCCACGCCGAATCCGATCAATGTTCCGATTGTCGTCAGGAATTTCAAGGCGTCTGATCTACCGCTCACCTCGGCCACACGATCTGCGATCGAAGGGCTAGCTCACAGCTTCAAGAAAAAGGGCGGATATGATACTATTCGGAAACAAGTCTGGGAGAAGTTCGCTAGTGTCAGTTTTCCCATGGCATCTTCAGCCCCATAACTCATAACCTCTGACCCAACATACTCTAGGACCACGAATCCGAGATTGTCAAACAAATCCTCCAAGTAGCCGAGCAAGAAGTCGAGCGCAACCCCTTACAACTGCTTTCACTCGACCGAGGCAAAGCAGCGGCTCTCATCGACGGCGCCCTCGATCGAAACGAAGTCTACCAGAAGGCACAGGCCGTTATTGAGAGCCTCATCGATACCGACGCGCTCGAGGCTCATCTCCGCAAACTTCGACGTGCAGAGATAGGCGACGAGGCGGCCGAAGAAGAGCGTATCCGCGGCTCCAAGACGGACGAAGACTATGCAGCCGAGACTGCCGCGCGTCGTGCAGAGAGGGAACGCGTACGTGAAGAGCTCAGATTGGTGGAGGAGAAGAAGCGAAGACTGGAGCGTGAAATCAAGGAAAAGGAAGAGCAGAAGCGACGAGAAGAGCGGAGGAAGAAGCAGCTTGAGGAAGACGCCATCAGGGAAAAGGAACGTGAGGAGCGGCGCGCACGACGGGAACAACGTGAACGGGAAAGGGAACTCAGCCGTGAACGCCGCCACCGGGAGAGGGATCGAAACCGGAGCAGGGATCGTGATCGCCACAGAGACCGTGATCGTGATCGTGACCGGGACCGGGGCCGAGGGAGGTCGAGAGACAGGTCAAGAGGTCGAGACAGGCGCCTCAGTAGGGACGCCAAAGCCAGGAACGACCATGGCCGCCCGGAGGATGTGAAAACCCAACTTTCCAAAGAGGATAATGAACGCCTGGAACGAGAGGCGTTGGCCGACCTTTTGCGCGAGAGCAAGCGCGTAGCTGCGAAACAACCTGAGCTAGAGGTCGATACTACCCTGGCACCACCACCTAGACGGACAAAGCCTGCATCTGCCATCGATCCAATCCGCCGAGCATCACCAAAGGTCTCTGACGTCAAGAAGACAGCAGATACTGCGGGCAAACCGGGAGTTACTGAGGAGACAAAGGACGTCACTGAACCTAAGGAGGTTACTGACACTAAAGACATCAAAGAGCCGAAGGAAACCGCCAGCCGGGTCGATTCGCGTAGGAGCAAGAGTCCTTCTCCAGGGACTCGGGGACATCGTGACAAGGAGAAGGAGAAGGACAGGGAGGGTGAGAAAGACAGAGGCCGTGATTACGATCGGAGACGGAAAGACAACAGGTCAGCCTCCCCGCGCGCGCGGCGGATCGAGCGAAGCCGTTCACACAGGCGAGAGGACAGTCGCTCCCGTCTTCGTGATCGGAGAGAGCGTAGCCGGTCGCGTCCCAGATTGGACCGCCGAGACGACCGACGAGAGGATCATGTCAGAGATCGGAGCCGTTCTCGACGAAGGGCGACAGACCGTCGCGACAGGAGCCGCTCACGAGTCAGAATCACCGACAGGAGAGACGACACCAGACGGGCTAGAAGCCGTTCACGCGCCACACGAGATGGCCGTGACAGAAGCCGCTCTCCACGCCCTAGAGTTGATCGCCGGGATCGTTCGCGGTCTCGCTTGCGGCCAGCAGATCGGGATCGGCGAGTAAGAAGCCGCTCCCGCTCGCGTGAGCGACGGGAAGCTGAAACAGATGCGACCGCCGGTGCCGCCGCCACACAAATTCCCAAGAGCCCTAATATTACCGTCACCAAGGACACTGCCACTGCTCCTATCTCTACTACACGAGTAGCACCACCCACCCCCGGCGGCCCAACCACCGGCATGTCAACAATTGCCGTGCCCATGATCACAACCCCTCTCTCCATAGCCTCGACCGCCCCTCGCCCACCCTCCCACCTCGACCGCGACGAAAAGGAAGCTTGGAAACAAGCCGAAGTGAAGAAGCGCGAGCAGGAAGCCAAGGCCTACCTAGCAGCGCAGAAGCAAGCCCGCGAGAAGGGCATGCCCATCCCGGGAATCGACGATAAGCGTGTCGGGGGCGGCAATGGCACCCCTCTCGGAAGTACCAACGGAGGTGACCGGTCGCCTGATCTTAAGCGGAGACGAGGAAACGACCGAGACGCCAGGGACACTCCTCAAGACAGCAGGGACAATAATAACAATAACAATAACAACAACTACAACAACAGCAGCAGCAGTAACCGCGAGCATAACCGTGCTGGTGATCGTGGTGACCGCGATCGCGAACGTGAACGTGAAGCCCCCCTGATTGACTCGGATAACCGGTATGTCCCTTCCACCGCTGCGCGGGTCGTTGCCGAGCGAGATCGGGAGAGGGACAGAGAGGCCAGAGAGGCCAGGGAGGAGCGTGAACGTGAGCGTGAACGGGACAGGGAACGAGACCGGGACAAACCTCGTCCGGGACCGGATCGCTATGATGGCGACCGAGGCCGAGATGAGAGGGGTGAACGTGATAGGGATAGGGATCGTCGTGATCGTGACCGCGACCGCGACCGCGACCGGGACCGTGATCGTGACAGAGATCGTGAACGAAACAGGGATAGGGACAGGGACAGAGACAGAGACAGGGACAGAGACCGCGACATGCGAGATGATCGTCGTCGAAGCTCGATAGTCCGTCGCCGCAGCCGATCAAGGAGCCGCGGGGACCGCGGCGGCGATCGTGAGCGAGACCGTCACCGTGACCGGGACCGGGACAGTCGGCGTGAGAGAAGTCGTGACAGCCGGCGGGAGAGAAGTCGCGATAGGGATAAGGATCGCGATAGGGATAGGGACAGGGATAGGGAAAGTAGAGACCACCGAGGAGGGGATCTTCACCGTAACAGCCATCACCACAGTAGGCGGGACAGGAGTCTGTCAACATCCAGACGGGACCGTGACCGCGATCGGGATCGTGGAGGAGGGAGGCGGGATAGGAGTCGTAGCCAAAGACGGTAGGGACGTTAAAGGCACTGACTTCTTTTGCTGTATACCCAAGACAAAAGAGGGGATCAGGCTCATGTCGCCTAAGCGTATAGTTGGCTCAAGAAGCAACCGGTGACTATAGCCAGTCATCGCAGCAACAAGTAAAGAGAGAATATAACAACTTTCATAATTTCGCTCTGCTGTGATATCTCTCTTCCGTCAAAATCTCTTTACTCATATAATATGTGGTATTTCGCCGTAGATAAATACTAACGAACTCTTTACTATCCATTTATGCATTCCTAATAGAGCCTTATTCGATCCCATTCTCCTCCTTCTTCGCTCCCTAAACTAGCGACAATCTGATGGATGTGTAGGTATCATCTCCCCGGGCTGCCTCTTTCACACCAACTTTGACCTTTTTTATCCAAATAATCTCACTCAACCAATCTACATCACGCAGACACAGAAACTATAAATCCTCCTCGAATCACAGTTACACCCGCCAAACATGTGCAACACAAAGAATAAAGACACAAGAGAAAGGGTTAAAACTGCAACGGGTCGGCCCGAAACGCGGGGACCAGACAACTTCAAAAAGAGACTTCGTAGTGTCGTGTGCAATCTCTTGCTGAAACACAAGAAGAAAATTTTACCAACAAAAGAATGGTCATTACGTATTGAGAAGGTTGAAGTTATAAGGAAATATAAAAAGAAGGAAAGTAGAGAGTAGAAGACCGTGCTGGAATTGTTGCACAGCTAGCCAGAGAGTGTCTTGGACGAAGAAACGGTGGTAGTATTCTATCATGCTTGCTTTCGTAGGTAGGGACGAAGAAAGGAAGAGTCTGTCTGAGGAAGACGCGTAATATACAGGCTTGTTTGATTTTGGCAGCTTCTTTTCATAAAGGATATATTAATAAGATATACTCGAATCATGTATGTATGTATGGATGACTGTCGCACGCATCATCATAATCGAGCGAGCGAATGTGGTTCTGAAACAGATGGGTATTTTTTTTTACACAACAACAACCACCACGGCAACACCAACACCAACAATCGCCTCAACCATGACAACAAAGAGAAAATCAAGCATTGATAGCTTCTTGTAGTGGTGGGCTCACAACCAACTCCTCCCCTTCCTGTAGTACGTCCGTCGCAGCCGCCGCTGCCGATGATGACGCAGGACGATGGTCCTTATCGCTGCTGACATCCTTACCCTCCTCACTTCCCCTTCGTAACGGAGAAGCAACTCGTGTAGCCACAGGAACTGACTGCGGGGTGAAAAAGACCGTTTCGCGATTCTCACCACGGCTGCTGGACGGCGGCGTCATGTTCAGCATCTCATGTCCCTCGCTTGGCTCCGACTCGCCCTCGATCGGGGGAAGAGGCGTCCGTCGGCCGTCTGAAAAGCTGACGGCAGCATCACTCTCTTCATCCGAAGGAATGGCCAGATTCGCGGACGAAGGAGGAACACTCCTTGTTGTCGCATGTTGAGAGGCAGAGTACTTCCTGTGCAAATCTCTGAAGCTCTTAGCGGTTGCAGTGCTAGCGCTGGCGGCGGAGCCGCGGTGCTCACGGCGCGCGTGAGAGGCTGACCTGGCAGTCAGGATGGACCGGAAGTCAGACCCTTCCGCGACGGCCTGGTCACGGCTGCCGCCGTTCTCCGAACCGAAACGCTCGTTGCTCTCGGCAATCGACGCGTCATCGCGTTGCTTCCAGTGACGGATGCGCTCCTCCGGGGACATGTTCTGCAACTGGAGCTCCGTGCCAAAGTTGATGACCGAAGCTTTCTTGCCGTGTACCACAAAAGAGCCAGTGCTGCGAACGAGTACGTCAGGACCCTCCTGGCTGGCCTCATCTGACACAACGCTAGCGCTGGCAGAATCCCTACCCCTCCGACTGCGGTGATGGGAGATATGGCCGGCACCCTCGCGGAGAGTGCGTTGAAAGCTGCGGCGGATTTTGTGCTTCTCCTTCTCTGACTGAGCATTACCATCCGTATCTGTAGCCAAACTCGGGGGCCTCTGTTCTGAGCCACGACGAGCAGACTCGAGCAAGCCGGCTTGCGCCAAGAGGTCATGCTCTTCGGCATCGATCTCGTCCTGATCAAATTTGCTTTCCGAAGTTGAGCCCGAGCTTGTCAAGCCTCTTGATGGGGTTGCTGCCAAGGAGCGGCTGGAAGATACAGCACTAGACACCGACTTCTTGCGGGGGTCAGTATTCTCTACCTCCTTTTGCTGGGATGCTGGGCCAGTCGCACTAGTTGGCGGTGTTTGGATGGCGTCAGCTTGCGGAGAGTCTTCGTCTGGCTTCTTGACAATGGTAGGTACCTTGCCCATCAAGGACTGGACAGGAGACTGAGGACTCTGCGGATAACCCGAGTTGCGACTGGTTCTTGTATCCTCTCTAGTGAGAGGCTCCTTGCTGGGTGTCAAAGCGCCGATAGCAGTCTCAGCTTGCATGCCCAACATCTCGCGCTCCTCCTCGAGGTCCATCAACAAAATGTCTCGGTGACATTTGAGCTTCCAAATCTCCATTCGAGTCCACTTCAGCTGTGCTGCCATTCGCGCTGCGGATAGCAACATTTGCTCACGCGTCTTGGGTTGAATCGGTGCCAGAATTTGGAGGTGCCTCGAGTTCCGAAGCTGCATTTCCAGTGTCTTCTCTGTCTGCAAGAGCTTCTCGTTGGCATCGGCAATCTTCTGTAGCATTATCGCCCTCCGAGCGGCCAGTATGTCTTGCGCCATCTTGTGGTCAATCTTGCTTCGTGATACCGAAACTTCTCCTGTTGGTGTTTGTATACGCTGAGAGCCCGTGTCGAGCCTCCTGATGGCTCTGCGCCCTTGCCCGTCGAGATTAGCCCCCACCACGCCCCGCATCCGCACTCCGGATGTTCTGAAGGCAGCAGCGTAGTTGAGCTTGGCCAGCCAGTCATTCATCTCGTTTTCATCCTCGGCAAGGAGAACCTCCTCGAACCCGCCGTGCCTTACATAAACAAAGGCGTGCTTGTGCTTTTTATAGCTAGAGTCCATAAGTGCCACGGCACCATCTGTTGACATTAACGCATCGGGCTTGAACTCTTCCAGAGGCGGTTTGAAAATGCATGGATCACCGTCGTGACCCCTTTTGACGTGGTCCTCGAACTGGTGCATAAGATGCTTGATCCAAGTGGTGTTGCGGAAGAAGTAGAGTTGAGCTCCAGTAAGGATGGCACCCCACTCCTGCCACGGGGATCTTGTCTTCTTCTTCTTGGTGTCCTTTCGCCAGAGGATACCCACCTTGGTGATCTTGATGTCAACGATGCCTGGATGTGCGTCTTGCGGGTTGTTGGCTGTCTGATCAGACATGAATGCGTCTGGCCGTGATCGTGCTGACACTATCTGCAGTACGCCAGTCTTGAAGAAGGTTTTGTGGAGTTCTTTCATGTTGAGCGTCCTGGCCGTCCCTAGATAGCTGTATGGGTCCTCCAGATGCATCACATCCCTCAGCGTGGGCCTTAGGATGTCCAGCTTATTGTCGATGATCAGAGTGTAAGGATCTATCGGTTCCTTGGCGACACGTTTTGCTGGATCGGGAGCGGTATGGGGGAAGATCGACTTCTTTTTCGCCTTGTGAGCAATGATACGCTCCCCATTGATATCCAGATCATCCTCGACATGAATGAACGGCGTATAAGTGATATTGTCGTAGAACACCTCCAGGATCTCATCAAACACGCCTTCTCCGCGCGTGTTCTTGAGGTAGTCTGCCTTCTGCATCTTGTGCTTATTATTCTTGTTGAACACATCGGTATGCAGGATCAGCAATGAGAAAGCAATGAAGTATGCTTGGTCCGCAGTCGCGTAGATGCCAGGGTTGCACTCATGATAGCGGTTGGCAAACGCTTGTAGGGTGCGGTCGATTTGTTGAGTCTCCTTGGGCAGTTCCGCCTCCATGAGAAGCTTACGGATAGCCATGTCCATCGGATCTTCAAAGAACCTGAAGCTGCGCATGTAGCTTCGGAGAACAGCCTGCGAAAACTGATCTGTACCCTTGGAGACAATTGCAGCGATTACGCTCCGACTGACAACCTCCAACAATCGCTCGAGATATTTTCCCGGTGTATCATCTTCACGACGTTCTGGTAGAATAATCGAGTCCCTTGGAAGTTGTATCGAGTTGTTCTTTGAATTGCCCGACCCAGGCGTTATGGGAGTCATGGCTCCTTGTTGGGTCAGCGTAGAGCTAGAGTTCTGACGTAATCGACCGAGGCCGAGAAGATCCCCGAAGCTCTTCCTGCCTGTTGACATGGACGCCCTGGCGGTTGCCGGAGGAGCAAGGTAATCCTCCGCGGATTCTCTTGGCGAGACTTTACCTAGGGAGCTCAGGGTCGAGGACCTACCTCGCCTATGCAGCTGTGCCCGTGTAGGTGACGCGCGACCGGAATTCCGTGAGCTTGGTCGAAACAGAGCAGTTGCTGGTGAGCTCGATTTGGAAAACAGAGTCGAAGAACCTGTTGGGGGCGTTGTAGCACCATGCTGAGTTGACGGCCGAGATGGAGTTGGTGTCAAGTGGGTGGTAGACCGTGACCTTGCCAGCGCGTTTGAACCTTCAGCAACGTGAGATGAGGTCGACATATCAGAGTCCTCAGCTAAGTTCTTCTTTTGGAGGTGTGCAATAGGGAACAAAGATTCGGGCTGCTTCGGTTTCCTGCGCGGAAGCCTAAAGAAGGTTGTTGTGGTGTGAACTGTATGGGTGGTCGTCGTCGTGGTTCCATATACCCTATCGCCCGAGCTGGCATCTGACCTTGATGATTCGGATAATCGATTGATGGGAAGTGCCAACGTCGTCGTACTTTCATCGCCGTATGCGGGAGGCGCGTGATGCGAGGACACTGGCCGTCTCGGGTCGTCGAAAGTGATTTGCTTCCCTCCCTGGTCCCCACCAGCTGTTCGCACATTCTTTCGACGCTGATAGGTCCTATCTTCGTTCGTTTCATCCACCTGTTCCATCATGGGGTGTTCACCGGATTTGCGACCAAACCGGCTGGAGAATCCCATCCTCGAGGGTCGTCGTTTCGGTACTACGGGTTCGAGGGTGGGCGCGGTGGTGATGATCTCGGGAGCTACAGTTTAAGAAACAGGGCATGAGTAGCTGCTCTGCGAATACACTAAGTGGCACATGGGGGAAGTCACGTACGACGCGGAAGAGGGGGCGGCTTCTCTGAGGCAGCTTGGAGCTTTGCCTTTGCCGCTAGCTGAGAGTCGGATGCATTACGAAACCTCAACATGGAAAAGCGCTTGGATTTCGGGGTCTCTGCGGGGACGGAGGGGGACAGGGAGTGGTCGACAGGGTCGCCCGTAGGCTGGGGAGCAGTACTTGACATTGTCGGTTCCAGATCAACAGTGGGCATCACTGGCGTCGCCGGGGTCACCGGGGTCACGGGCGAGGGGGAAACGCTCGATATGGGGACCTCTCCGTCCTCTGGCGTCGTTACGAGAACCGGAAGGTCGGTGGCGGAGCCGGGTCGCGAATGTGTTCCATTGGCAGGCGGTACGGGAAGACTGTCAAGGATGGTGTGTCGCCGCATGTCAGACTCGCTGCCCGCGTTACCGCGGCGTCGCAGAAAGGGCATGGCTATGGGAATCTGCGTCCGTCGCGATCCATCGGGGACTGCATGCATGGAGGGCGGGCCCTGGGGTATCGGTTGCGTTCAGTTGGGGTAAAACGGCCAGCCCATTAATCCTATTGTTGTGTCAATGATGGCCTATGATGGAGAGAATCAGTCCGGCTTCGCGACGGACCGAAAGGCACCAAGCGTGGTCGGAGATGCGTAACGGAAGACGACGACGGCGGGCTGCGGACGGGTGGTGGGTGTCGCTAAACGATTATCGTGGAACGCGCTCGGGGGATGATGGAAGGCCGTGGCGAAAAGGAAGGGCGCAACCGTGAAGTGGTGGTAGAAAGATCGAGCGAGGTATTCCGGATTGAAGGCGCAGGCTTTCGTCTTCGTCTGGGTATGGATGCTGACTGGCGACTGGACGTGACAGGATGTTGGGGGGAGATGGTTGTAAGAACGTGAGGAATTACCAAGAGTCTGGGCGAAATTCGGGTCGTGGTGGAAGCGTCAGCGAATGTAATCAACGATCCCTTTTTTTTTGGGTAGTGAGCGGGGAGAGACACGAATGGGATGAATGGGATGACGGGGAGGGCGGTCGAATGTCGGTTCGGTTGTCCAGGCCGGGGCCACACCAGGCCACCTTTGAAAGCCAAGCTAGGTCGCAAAGGGCTTCAGGCAGTTGCTCACTTGGTCTTGATCGTCTGGCCTAGACAGCTGAGGTGTGGTAATTGGTGATTAATGGCCGAATGAATGGAGTGAGATAGCGGCGTTGACGTTGAGCAGGATTAGTTCTGTTGCAGTTTTCGGTTTCGATGCACTTCGTTCAGTTCGTTCTCGCGGTGCGTTGCAGGAAGGGCAGGTAGGTAGGTGTAAGACGGAGAGGGAGGGAGGTACACGCGTACACAAGCGAGAGGTTCGGTTGCTAGGTAGGTGAGGTACAAACAAGACTGGCAATCTTAACAGGTAAGGTGGTTGCTGTAGGTAGCTAGGTAGTAGCAGGTACAAAAGGTATATTGTGCGAAGCAAGAACTCGGAAAGATATGCGTTTGTAGGCAAGGTCCAGGTACATAGAAGGTGACAAGCAGCTAAGGTAAGGTACGGATGTGCAGAGGTGGTGTCAGACTGAGGTCAAATTGTTTTCTGTTTGGGGAAAAGGGGAGACCGGGACCAGGGCCGGAATTCAAAAACAAGATGGAAGATGGCCGGCTGATGCGATGGAAGCCCAAGACGATCTGTGAGTGGAAAGGAAGCGCTTAATGGAAGCAGGCTGGAGCCCACTAAGGTATGCAAGTTCCGTCGTTCGGCTGCAACTTTGACTTCTGGTCACTCGGTGTCGTTTTCTGGCAACTCCTCGTTTCCAAAGCTCAACCAGGCCCCAGGCCAAGTGGATCTCGATAAAGTGGCCATGGTGGAGCGGGTCCATCTGGGTCTCGTCAAGAAACCCCCCCACCACGCCCAGCTAGGGTGCCACTTCCATTCTGAGACTGATGAGTCCAGAAATCACAAAATCCAATTCCAGTCTTCTTTCATGTCCATCGATTACACTGTCATCTGGAGATTGCTTCCTTTTCTTTTTCTCCATCAACCGTGTTTGGCACAGTCAACTGAACACAATGTCCGGAATTGGGCATCAAGTAGCAATCCCCTTCCTGATGTCCCCAACTTGGCGAGGAGAGAAAACAAGCCCCAGAGAATGAACATACTACATAGTAACTAAGTCATGATGGGTGATGCGCACCGCTGCCAGCTGAATTCCTACAAGTCGACGCGGATGTTGAGGTCGTATTCCACGTCCCAAGGTCGGTCCAAGATTGACCAGAGTCTGATTGTCCCGGAAAAGCCAGAAGCCAATTTCAATCTTGATCACCCAAATTAAACTCGGTGCTCCAGTGACTCGGGATTGCGCTGGGCGTGAATGAAATGAGGGGGGTTCATCCGCTCATTGGGCCCTTCTCCCTGCCTAACCTCCCACGTCCTCCTCCACTTTGGACGCTGCCCACACACTCGCTAACGGGGGCTCCACGCCGTTCGAGGTTGCAGAGCCAAGAATAAATGTCTGCAAATTAGCTTCTCGGCCACGAGGCTTTCCGCCTCGACCTAAACCCATTTGATACCGAGTGTGCTCCAGATTGTGCGTGGTCGTGAGGATGAGTGTGTGTTTACTATTTATTGAGCCCCCCAAATAACGCCTCATCGGCCTTTCAGCTAACCAGCTATGAACCGGACAACTGTCTTTTTTGTTCGCTGAGCACAATGACAATGTTCACTTTGGGGACTGAGTGGTGCATAGGTACGTGCAAGGATAACTGTATCGATTTGAAAACCATCTGTAGCCAAGGTATAGAACGCCTAATTATGCCCCCATTCTGAGTGTGTAACACTACCTTATCATCCGACACACTCACTTAAGGTCTACCCTGTCCTTATCATGCGAGGTGCGCTCCTTCGCCTTCGAGATACTCTCAATTCCATTGTTTCCCAGCAAAAAGTCACCAAAGTATTTCAGAGCATTCAACATCTCCTCTCCAGTGGGTATGATCTGCGATCTAGGAAGCAAAAACCCATAGATGCCGGTATCACGGAGTTTGACCTGGTAGCTATACCGGGAGTACAGTTCATCTGCGTTGCATGTCAGTATATGCTGTTCCGAACATCCCACCACGTGATGGCTAGAAGTGATGGAAAGAAAACTTACGATAGACCCAATCAATGGCTGAGCCACCAGTGGCCTCATTCGCGGCATCTTGACGGGTAGTAGTACCCTCACATGCTGAGCTCACCGTATAGAAGTTCCCGCTGGAGAGCCGGATGGCCTTGGCCAAACCAACGCCAAGTTCCTCGAGATTTTCGCGGTTCGGTGGGTCCTCATCGCATGTGGAGGTGTAAGGGAAAAGGATCTGCTGCGAGTACGAGTGCAAGTCCAAGAACCCGACAAACTTGACACCGTTCTCAGTCTGGTTTCTTCCCCAGTCAGCCAGGCGGGTAGCCTCGACTGCCTGGAACGGTTTGTCACCGCCATAACTTTCTGAACACGGGTCGACTTGAAAGTTGGTTTGGCCCGATACAGAGCCAAAAGCCTGGTCGAGATCGAAGCCGTGGCACCAAGACACCTTGGTTTGCTGTCTTGTTTTGCGCCACAGCCGATCAGTCTTCCACGTGTAATCGTAACCATCTGGATTGACCACGGGAATGAAGATGATATCGAAGTGCTTGAGAAGCTTCGTGACCATCGACTCCTTTCCATAGGCCGTGATTATTGACCACAACAGGTACGTCACCGTGCTTGTCGATATCCATTCACGGCCGTGGAGCCCGCCGGTGACGAGGATCGTTTTCCTGGTGCCATTGTTTGCGTTGTCGCCGCTGTGATCTCCAATGCGGAAAGAGTGAATGGGTCTTCCCTCGTACGAGTCTCCAATGCTCTCCATCTTGGCAATAGATGGAAACATGGTCTCCATGAGAGCCATCCAGCTTGTGATGACCTATTGCATGTTAGCTCATGTGGTGTTACTCAGATTCCCTTGTCGCAGCTGTCAAAAGTCTCGATGTCCACATATGACATTGAACCACATGCTAGAGGACTAACCGATAAGGGCTGGTAGTCGTGAAAGAAGATGTTTCCTTTCGTGTATACAGCATCCAGGCTTTCAGCTGCATCTCCGTATTCTGTTGTCTCGCCTTTGGTGGGAAATGTCGCCCGAACGGCTTCCTCGAGGTCAGGAATCAGAACGCTCCATTGTTTTTGCATTGAAGACGGAATAAGTCTGAGCAATGGGCGTAGCTGACTCTCCTCTAGTCGGATATCCACAAACTGTGGTGTGGAGGCCCAGACGTCCAGACGCTTTGCTTTGATGGCCTGGGCCAGAACCACCTGATCTGCTGGCTTTATAACATTGAAGCGTACCACAACATCATCTCGATATTGGGACAGCGATACGCTGGGTGAGATAGAGTCGCTGTGTTTAGTTGATGGACGCCCGAATATGATCTCAGAAATGCTATCGCGTAGCCATGTCAGCCCTGGCAAAGCACTCCCGCGCGCGCCTCGATAAAGGTCGTCGCTGTTCGCAGTGTCGATGAGTCCAGCGGGTTGTCCAGCGTGCCGAAAAGCGGCGGCATCAACGGTTGATGGAGAAAGCACAACACCGATCACCAAAGGTAGAACGGATAGACTCTCCGGAGATGGTCGCATTTTGCCGTTAGGTGCAAAAGAAAAAAAGCCAACATGCGAGGTTGGACAAGAGAACTGAAGTTGAAAGTGCTTTCTGTTTTGTAAGAAGTGAGTCCCCACGCCACAGCCGGTTTCGCTCGACGGCACTGTTTGGCGTTTGTTTTATGTACAGGGAGGGCATTGACGCCTCTGGGGCGAATGCTTGGATATTGTTGGAGTGTTCCGTCCTAGCGAACTGAGCCCAGGCGTTTCAAGGCAGGTGTCCACAGCCTGCCGGGCGGGTGGGTTTGCAGATGGCCGCCTATCTCCACACCTGGCAGGGCTGACTTGCCAGCTGTCCTCAGGGGATCCATGAGTCGTCCGAACGAGGTCAAAGAACCAAATGTCGGAATTGACTTCACTGCAGCTTGAATCTGTCTGTTGACATGCCTCACGATACGGCAGTGAACCACTAGGGTACTTCAAGATCCGATCCAGACAACCCGATATAATTGAGCTATCTATATAACGGCACCCATGTGTGGCTCCAGCTGTGTGCCATTCCCGCTGGCTTCCAATCGCATATTCAACATGCCTACTCTACTACGCAGTAGTCTAGGCGCCTAGAGGTAACCAGCGGTGACACTGTGCTGGCTTACAGAATTCGATTGGCTGTTCACCTTTACGATATTCTGTTTCTAAGCGCGGCTGCGAATGGGAGCTCAAGGAAAGCCATACCTAGACTGCACTTAGTGCTCCCCGCAGCCTGGGGTCCTAAGCGTGCCTCAAAGCCAAGAGTCTCTATTCACGGTTCCGCTTGGGTTGGCTTCTGAATGCCCGACGTTGAAACCTTTGATGTTGAATACTTAACCTTAGGATTGAGTCATTCAACAGTTGTCGATAACTTGTTCTGAATCTTAGTTTCATTGTTACCGTTCAACTGAGAAAATGGCTTTCGACGACAGCATCACGGCCTTACTAGAGACGTACTCCAACTGCGCAACCCTCCTGAAAGCCTACAAGCACGATGCCAACGGAGAAGATGGAAACGTCAAGGTGGACGCGCAGAATAAGCATCTGCGCAAATCCTTAAAAGCCGATCGTGCAATGGTGGAGCGTGCCTATTCTATCAGGTTAGCCGAGTTGGGCAACCGCTTGAAGAGGGGTGATGGTAGGATATGAGATTCCAATATGGTGGAAGGCGCACGATTGCATTCAAAGTTTATGTGCTGACAGCTGCCTCCAGCCCGTTCCATATCTGCGGTAGATGGGATACTCAAGAGACTTAAAGCAGCAATTTCCAGTTTGCTACGTGCCTCAAGCAACAAGCAAACCCCGGCTCTAAATTACGACGCACTCAGGTCCCTTTCAAACTCGTCA
This sequence comes from Neurospora crassa OR74A, assembly GCF_000182925.2. NCBI lineage: Eukaryota > Fungi > Ascomycota > Sordariomycetes > Sordariales > Sordariaceae > Neurospora > Neurospora crassa. Next base: position 4,657,926 of record NC_026505.1, read on the forward strand.
AGAAACGAGGCCATCAAGACCATTGACAACCTAGCCCGTCGCTTGGGAGGTTCTCGCACGAGCAGGTCGGTGGTGTCCATGTCATCGAAACCTACACGCGCCTCTTCGCCTTCATCTCGAGCTCGACGGCAACATCCTCCTCTGTCCAAGTCGGCTTCCTCTTTACCGAAAAAAAGTCACTCCGACAACCCGACTGCAAGCTCAATCTCTGACTCTACCTCTAGCCGACAGAGGAGGAAACCATCGCAGGCTGAGGAGGAAGCGCGAGTGAGCAAACAGAAGTCGAGTCCCAAGGACAGTATACCAGCAGAAGTCAGCAACCCAGCCGCAAGCGCCATTTCTTCCTCCGGTCGAAATAAGAAGAAATCACCACAGAATAATGATCAGACAAGAGCGAGCAAAGAAAGACTTGATTCAAAAATCAAGGAAAGCACTACGGCGTCCGAAATGGGCGATCCCACTGCGAGCTCAGTGTCTGCCGCTCATCAACACAAGAGAAAGTCCCCACGAGCTGAGGAGGTAATAAAAGTGAGGAAAGAAAGGACGATTCCGAAACAGCAGTCTCAAGGCACCGTAGCCGGACCACCACCACCGCCGCCGCCGCCTCCTCCTCCTCCTCCTCCACCACCACCACCACCAGGAGAACACGTAGTGCAAATTCGATCACATCCACGGCACAGCCAGTTTGGGGCGGCGATGCGCAATCGGATGTCCTTCATGTCCTTTGCTTCTGGGAGCACAAGACTTGGAGAGATGTCTGACCGGAAATGGCTGGCTCAACATACCATACCCGAGGCCAACTCGGATGAATACGACGTTCCTGTCCTCTACCCGTTGAGACCGTATAAAACTGAAATCAAAGAAAAGAAGTTCTTGGGTCTCTTTGGCCGAAGAAGGCAACGACATCACGATGATGATTGAAAGGGCATGGCTGGCTAGCGCTTGCTTTCCTGGGTGCTTGGGCCGTGGCTCCCTGCCATTGAACCTGTACTTGCTTGCGTGTCGAGGCGGGAGTACAGTAGAGGTAGGTGGATGTGACCAGATTGGAGGTTGAGGCAAGGACTTGTCCAAAGATGAAGTTTCCGCTTCCTATGGAAATGGAAATTTGGACAAGAGTGACACTGGATCTTGTGGGTATGAAGAAGGTACATGGTGGTGATCGTTGTGATTGAGGCGCGAGCCATTCCGAAGTTACCCTTCCATTACTGTACAATGACCGCCGAGGAAATATCCTCCATGTTTGGCCCTTGTTGCCTGCCTGCCTGCCTGCCTGCCTGCCTGCCTGCCTAGGTACATAGGTACCTACACATCAACCGATATTACCATCTTCTACTTCTTTGTTTAGGCATCGCTGTTGTGAATGAGGGCTTGCTCGTGCTTTCCAGTTGAAAGTTCGCGTCGGGACCGAACAGACCGCAGCTTTGGAGGGAAAGAGCGCCCACCAGAGGCACCGACCTACCTAGCTACCAACCTACCTAGAGGTACCTACCTAAGTCAGAGATCGCCACCAGCGCGCAGTTTGGCAGTAACTACTACCTCTCATACTTCCCCACATGCGAGGAAGTCACGGTCTCCTGGTAGAAAGTCCCCGAGGCAGGCAGGGATCAGACGTCCATGCTTTCCACTCGGTTGTTATGTTTTCCCACACTAAGGAAATCATGGAAAGGCAGTGCGTGTCGGCATCATGAGACGTGTATCACACTGCGCACATATTGAAGCTCTATGGATAGAATCACAGAAATGCGACCAGTTCTTTCCACAGGTTTGATTCATATCTTCAGCGACCTTCAGCTAGGTACATGAGTAGAACACAACTGAGTGGATGGATGACGACCGGCCGTTGCTTCCGATGACTGGACCACTGTCATGGTTCTGGAACGATCTCATCAAGTCGCTTTCTCACGGTAGCATCCAACGCTCCTTCAACATGCTCTGGATCACGAGGCGGTAGATGCGGAAGTCAACAAGCACACTTCCTGTAAGGCATGTTTATCCCGCGGAGTGTCTTTCCCTACAAGTATACACTCATTGGTGTCTCCTGCTCACTCATAATTGCCATCTCCAAGGGCACCTCTTCAATGCAACGAGGGAAAGTGGTTATTTACTATTTTGCCGAGTCGTCAGGCCATTGGGTAGGATACCGAGGGGGTACATAAACTGGGCCTGTCCTCCTTTTTCTCACGCTCTACTTTTCCTCTTCCGTCTTCCCTCCAAACCAGAACACCATTCTACTTTGGTTCGTCGTTGACATCTGTATTACTCTCACCATTCTCTATACTGTTATCATACATATTCTTGTTCAGTCTTCATCATGGTTGTTCTACGCACCCTGACTGCTCTTGTGGCAACTGCCGCGGTCTCTATGGCCAGCCCACTTCACAAGTCCTCGTGGTTTTCGATTCCAGACCCTGTCCCTCTCGCCATGCACTTTGGGGGCAAGGTCACGGTAGTTCCTTATGACATCAATGTGACCCGTAAGTCATGTCGAAAGCAACATGTTCTTTTGCTGTTGAGTATACGACAATTGACTTCCCGTCTCCCAACAGTCACCAGTCAACCCCCAAGACTGGGCACATTTCAGCCTCTGTCCGGATCCTCCTACACTGTGGTCACCGTCCAGCCCTACGACACTCATGTCAACGGCGTGGACTCCAACCTCCTGTGGCTTCAAAGCGGCCTGAAGCCATCTGCTGTTCCGACAAAATTTGAGACATCTACAGGGTTCTATCGGGTCTATGAACTGCACAATGAAGACAACAAGCCAGTCTTTGCGTGGAGTCCGTCAAACCTGCAAAGTTTAGAGTACGGCGACGTTCTCACATTCCTCCTCGATAGCAGCAACATCAGCCCGCAGGATGAGCTCGATCTGCAGACAGCAGCACTGAACCCCGAAAGATTCGGTCTCCGCGACATGACGGAGAACATTCAGCTTGAAGCGGTTGCGGGGACCATCTTCTTTACGCCTTTGGATTCCGCCAAGAAGCCTTCATCTGCCGAGAAGACTACCTATGCGACACTACCTGCGGCTTCGAACCTGTCTGAAGGTGCGCAGGCACCCTTGTTCGATGACAGAAGCTCTGAGGCTTCTGCAAGCTTAAAAGAGCCCGAGACCATTGAGGTACCAGTTATTCATGAAGCTCAGGACAGAGCTGCGACTGCAACTCCGACTGAAAACCCGCCGACTCCCACTTTCTATCCCATGATCATGGAGACTGGTTGCCCAGATGCGCATTCCTCAGCCTCCCACAATAGGATGCATGCGTTTGGTCTTGTCTTGGTGGCTGCCATGTTGTTTGCACTTTGATTTGACTCGTGCTTTGGGAGAGGCTTTGGCTGGACGCGGGGGAGTGAATGAGATGACTGACGTTGACTGTAACTTACCTACCTAATAACCTATAATCGTAATCAAAATGACCCATCCCCTCGACTATAGGTCGTCCGAGTTATTTGATAGTGACGCCTGAGACGCTGTTGTCTGCTTTCAATAACACCCTCCCAAATTTCGGATGACATGCTCAAGAATGTACCATATAAGACCCCTTACCGGCACCAATACCACAACGAGGGCCCAGTGGTCAAGTAGTCGAGTGGTTACCTTTGGTGAGTACATTGCCGGGTGCGCGATACTCGAGGTACAGTCTTCGTAGGTTGACACCGGCAACGTGTCAATCGTCGCACCAAGACTCACTCCTAGGCAACTGAGCCTTCCGCTTTTTTGTCTCCAAGTTCTGGAATTGTTTGAGATTATTCAAATGTCCATAGTCTCTCTCCTTCTTGATTTGTGAGCTTTATGATGGGGGTGCTTGTTGCAGAAAGGAAGTGGAGGGAGCCGCAGGTATGGTGTTCGTCTCGCGGCCATCGGGTGTCACTTCGCCACTTGACCAGGCCATGTTCTGCAAAAGAGAACGAGTTACCATAGGAAGCAATTGGGAAACTCAACGTGGTACATAGTCTTAGCCACGGAATGCCTCCTATTTACAGCGCCTCCTGCTGAGTGTGCATTCTGTGACAGACCACCTCTCTTTTTGCACTTTAAAGGTATCCCAGAGATGTGCGAAGAAGGCGTGGTTCTGTCGGGGGATTGCAAGTTTGTTCTGCACTACTAGCATCCCGGGCCATTTCTGTGAAAATGCATGGCATGAAGACGACAAAGTTGAACTGATGACTGTGACGACGCACTCAATATGAGCATATTGTGCTGAACTCATTTGTCTTGTTTCAATCCATTCCCCAGGGTGAAAAAAAAGCAACTGAAGCGCGACAAAAACTCATGTTCGACTACGACCGCCGACGAAGACGAAGTCGGTGATGGTGACTAGCGGTACACACAAGTTAAGATTGTCAAGCCGGACACTAGCAAGCCAAAATCTGCTCAAGTTCTGCGAATATCATCTAGCCAGTAACCCGGCTCAGTCAATCCAAGTTCAAAATCAGACTTGTCTTGCCAACTTGCTCTGTTGGTTGTTGAGGATCCTTGCCTGTCGCAACACAGGGAGCATCATGATCGGGAAACCATTCTGCTGTGATGGTGGTTGTTTTTGATCAGATCATTCTGCGCTCCGAACCGGTCAACTGTAGGTCATGACGAGTGAAATGGGAACGCGGTTTTTACTAGTAAGCCAGGTATAGTTTCTACTTGACTTGGCTCGGCTTGTGTGAAGCAATATTTGCAACAACAACGACGACGACGACGACGACTGCAATGCGGGCGGCGTGCAGATGCCTCCGGCAGTTGTACGAATTGCCGGTTTGGGATAAATTGTTTGTGTATGCGTCGTCTCATTGGATGTTCGGCTCGTGTTAGTGAAGTGGGTCTGTCCGGATTCTTCAAAGCATGTATGTACCTTATCCTCCCGAGTTGCCTCGACTACTGCTTTCCTCTGGAGGCATTGTCTACCATAGTCTATAGTCTAGGTGAATTGCGGTGAGTCTATATGTCATTTCAATTCGGGTTGAGCCGCCAAATACTCCATTAGTAGCAGGCGAACCACTGTTGGTGTTTCTTATGGTGGGGGAGTTGCTCAAGTTCACTCCCTTACTCATCAGGTGGCTGAGACCATACAGTCGTTTATCCCCACCGCCCGTTCCCCGGCCGACGAAGGGATTTCTGGCGGAGTTGCAGTGGGTGCATTCCACTTGTGGATTGACGGACCCTCCTTTTTTTGCCAATTGCGAAAAACAATTTTTGGCATCAATGGCAATATATGTAAGGCTTGTAGGACAGGAGTATTTGTTTGTGTAAGATAATGCAACATGGGCGGAGGAGTGATGAAAGTGGTTGTGGTGAGAAGGAGAAATTGAGCTCGGTGTGTTCCGTTCTTGTTCCGTTCTTGTTTTGTTCAGTTGTGTGGACGGGGTGTGTTGCTGGAAAGGAACACGGAAAACGCCAAAAGTTGAAGGACAATTGTGACAAGAACGTACGGGATTGCAAAAGAGCGTCGGAAAATGCGAAGACGAGGAAGTGGGCGGGCGGGTGAAAACGGCGTGAGTGTTGCGCAATTGGAGGTACGGTACAATGGTCAAGCCGGGGGGAGGGGGGCACCTCACTTTTGGGCGCAAGTATAAAGAGGAGCTAGGTATCCCGCGAGTCCCCCCCCCCCCAGATTCGCACTGCAAAGTTCCTTTTTCCCCTGCTTTTTGCTTCGCAACCGAGACACAAACCGGGGGCTTTCCACCTTTCGCCTGAGTGGTTGCCGTTGAAAAAGCTGACCGATTTCTGGCTAGGTGTTCGTTGGCCGCGTATTTTCGTTGTCTTTCGTCAGTGCAGTGGGGGGCGGAAACTGCACTGCACTGGACGGGATCCTCCGCCAAACAGCTTCCTACTTCCGTCAGGCACTGCACACTGCACAGAACCTCCAAGGTACGTACCTTACGTGCCACTTTAACAGTTACACACGCCAGTGCACGTGCCCCAGCGCGTTAAGCTGGTGTGGTCATTAAGAACGAGCGAACTGCCAAGGCGCCAGCGCACCCCACATCGCGTCAGTTCCACCAGCCCATTAACCTCGAGCTTCCCACTCTGCCACTTGGAACAGTCTGAACTCTCCATTACCTGCACTTTACGACGTCCGACGGAATCTCGAACTTGCGGGCAAGACTTGTAGAGCGTCGAAAGCAACGAACCTAAGCATACATATATCTGCCGCCCGGGCAGGTGTTGGTCTGGCTGCATGCTGACACTCTACGCAGCGCACCCTGCATGAACGGTTGGGTGCCCTTGACGCCAGACGCCAGAACACGCACGCCAACGCCAAACTCGCATTCGTCCCGGCAGGAACCTATGTACATACTGTACCTCTAGATTTCATCGTGTCGCGACTCCACCCATTTACGCGACAGGACCGAGCGGAACGCGCTCCCATCTGCCATTCCTCTTTTGGTTCACTTCTACCCTACATCCATCTACCAACCCAACACTCTGTCAGCCTCGATTTGGGCATTAGGTCCACTCGACGTCAGGCTAGGTGGTGACGGGACCCTTTGACCCTCCCTCTCCCCGTTCACGAATTACGACAAGGTCCACCTCCCTCAACCACCACCACCACCACCACCTCCTCCTCCTCCTTCTCCACAACAACAGCAGACAAACGCAACACAACCACGACAAAACCCTGCCTCGACCTCTATACCCATTGTCGTCGCTTCTCCCGGTCGCGTGCAGGGGCACCGCGGCGTGAAGGACGTCACAATGGCTACCCCAAACAACATGTGGTCTGCGCCTTCACCACACCCTCACCATCACCAGGCTGCCCAGCCAATGGAGGGAGATGAATTGGCCATGCAGGTCAGGCCCATGGGCTGTGAGTGCACCCTGAGAACCTATCTGCCGATCTGTGCGCTCTGACCCAGCCTGATGTATAGTAAAGGTGCTGTATACCTTCGATCGAGACGGCCAGGTGTCGTGCTTGGCCCGGTGGGCTCACATTCTCCAAATTCAAATATTACCAGTCGACGAGAGGACTACAATCGGCGTGGTGGACCTCCGAACATGTCTTCAGGCTATTGCGCAATGCAGCCCCGAGATTGTAAACCAACAAGAGAACGATTACACTGTTTATGCTGTCGACTATTCAGAGCCGGATACGCCCCTGGTCGGGCAAGGCATGTTGTCGTGGGGCCTGGAGTTAGCGACCGATCACAACAGCCAACGGCATCAACAACCGCAACTGGTGACGGGACGGGTAACTCGGACTTTGTTGCCCGTGTTTAGCAATGGAAGCCGCGAGACCCTGGAGGTCAAGATGAAGCTCACAGCCGTTGCCAAGATGCAGCGACTTGAGTTTCCTGACATGGATAACAACCTTAATAATATGCTCAGGTCCGACCCTATACAGCCTACAGACATCACCACATCTGAGTGGGCCTCATTCATACAGTCCAACCCGGGCCTAGGGAGCTCGGCCAATATGGCTTCTATGCACTCGCCCGCCATGTCTACCGCTCCGCTGAACGTCAATCTCAACGGCGATGGTCGCTATATGAGTGATCCGTCTCCACAACCCACTCGGCCAGCCAGCATACCACCAAGCGGTTCTCAGCCACAACATACCGGCCCCGTGATCAACAGCATGCCGCCCGTCCAGCCTGTTCCTCCACGGCCAGCTCCTACCGGCGAAAGCGCCTCATCCCCGGCTCCCAGCCAGTCTGTCGAGATCCCCATCAGCCAGTCGGCGCGTTCCACCTCGAGACCGTCTAGTAGAGCGTCCCGTACTAGAGCTCCTACTGGCAGACCACGAGGCCGACCGCGCAAAAAGCCTCTCGAAGCAGGCAATACGTCAGCCGCCGAGGAAGCGACTGATGGTGATGATGGCCCGCAAAAGAAGAGAGCCAAGGTCACCAGTGCCGAATTCACTAGTAGTGCGCCATTTGGTTCAGCCCCAGAGTCATTGAGAGTTGCGGCCAGTACATCCGGTTCTCTGCGTAACATGAGGCCTGTTGGAGCTGGTGGTAATTCCTCTTCAGGGAGTCATGTTCAGGACGTGCCTCGCGCTCCTACCCCTGTTCCAGACGGGTCAATGTTACAGCGACAACAGAGAAGGCTCATCTTTGAGAACAAAATGAAGTCTGACTTTGCGGGTGATGCAGAGAGCAGCATGTACCAGTCGCGCTTCGGTCAACAAACCATGCAGAGGAGTATAAGCCACGATGCCCGGTCACCCACCGACTCCATCGGCCAGTCACCAGACCAAGGCTACGTGCCTGAAGATAGTCCCGCCGATATTGCATCATCCCCTCCGGTTCCCAGGACTAGTGCCTACATGCACTCAAGTCCTTATGTTTCAAGCCCAGTTCTCCCGCCTATGCCCGTTCCTATGCCACAAGTCGACTCCGGCTTCATGAGCGGCGGGTTCGACGACATCTTCGACGAGGATGAGCTATTACAAGATGCTCCTCAAGACCACGGCCAAGAGCTACCCGGCCAGCCTCAAGATCGAACGGTGATGAGCCCTCCGGTACCTCAAGTCAGCAAACTAAATGCACGAAAAGGGAGCCAGGCCCATCGACAGGGTATCAACTTCCCCTTCCAAGAAGTCAATCCCGGACCAAAGGAGCTTTTGCCCACGAAGAGCATCTTCAACCCTGCTGGAAAGACGAAGGCGCTGAACAGAGTCGCACACGCCACATCAGTCCCACCCATACCGAAAAAGAACGCGGATCGCCCATTCAAGAGGTCGAATACAGCCCCAAACCCTTCACTGTCCGATCACGATCCCTTATCGCGACAACCTAATGATCAGCAAGATGGCGAAGCTCCTCAGGAAGGGACTGCTTCCCAAACCTCACAGGCAGATATGCAAAGCTCTCAAACTCAACATCGGCCGCCGTTCAACCCTCAGCAACAACTCGAGACCCAGAACACGGGAAACACATCAGCTCAGCCACAAGCTCCTGTCCCTGCTACCACTGTGATGCCCATTCCTGAACGACCCGAACCTGTTCAGAGCAAAGCAGCCCAACCAGCGTCAAAGCCCGTCTCGAACAGCTCTGTCCCGGCCAGCGACCCCGTTGTGGGATCTACTGGAACGTCATCCCGAGCAGTACAGTCTGAAGCCTCTGCTCGGGCTCGTGCACCTGCCCCCCAGGAACCTAGCGAGCCCGAAGAACCGCCTCGCTATAACAAAAATATGGTGAAGAAGCAGTCAATTAAGGAGAAACTGGAGGAGGCTATTCAAAGAGGAGAGTCGCCGCCATTTTGCAACAATTGTGGCGCCATAGAAACTCCTACCTGGCGGAAGATTTGGACGCAAGATCATCGAGGAGTTCCTGGTCTTTACGAGTTTTCCGATAAACCTGGATTTGTGACTACGATCGATATCCTCGAGAAGGATGCTGATGGACAGACCATTATGTACCAATTGGTGAAGAAAAATCTCGGGCCCACGGACGACAAGAAAATTTGGAAGGAAACTCTCCTCTGTAACCCATGCGGTATCTGGCTCGCCAAATTCAAAGTTCATAGGCCACAGGACAGGTGGGACAAGGATGCCGCCCGACTTAATCAGCCCCGAAAGAAGAAAAACTCGCGCAACAAAAAGCGAAAGAATGACACCCAGACAAACCCAACATCGGAGGCATATTTCACGACTGATCCAATTGGACCGGCCGATCAGGAATCACCGGAAGAGGCGCAACATCAAAATATGACTCAACCGACGCACCAGAACGTGGCCGCAATGGAGGACAGCAACAACAACAATAACAATCAATCATTGCATCAGATGATTTTAAACTCGCGTAGCTCCCCAAAGCGACGTGGGCTCGGGTCAACTCACTCTAGGGGCAGTGGAACGGCGGACAGCCCCATCGCAGTAGAGGATGATCTTGGCACTACTAGAAGGCTTCTCTTCCCCTCACCTAGGAAGGAGGGAGCGCCAAAAGTCCTTGGGGAGCTCATAAGTAACGCCGTCAATGCCACCACTGCGTCGCAAGACCCGAAGTCTGCTGCCATGGGCAAGGAAAACATCGGTCACCAGCCGGCAAGGCGCCCCAATACCCCTGTCCTTGCGGACCAGGACGAGCTTGACCAAGAACTTTTCGGCAGTCCAGTCGTCAGGCCGTCAACACCGCCCCCGAAGAACCCCTCTTCGGGTATCTTCAAGACGCCTACCCGGCCGACTCCGAATCACCGGCCCATTACTAGGAGTATATCTCGGTCCATCCGTACCGTTCGGTCGGCGCAGAAGTCACCCAGTCAGCTCTTTACGCAAACCCAACGAACCCCCACCAAGACTCCGCGCGGTACGCGTACTGTCTCCGGTAGCAACGGAGGCATTCTCGTTAGCGCGTCCAAGCGGCGAAGCCCCCGCCACGCACGCTTTGCGCTTGACGACAGCCTGCACGTGCCTACCTCGTCCCCAACCCACGACTTTGAGGCTTGGGGCTCGCTGAACCAACTGTTGAGTGAAGCTGACCAGTTCACCGCCAACTCGTCATCGCACGGGCTTCTGGACGTTAATATGCAGCACTATGACAGCGACAGCGTGCAACAACTCGTGGAGGGCGCGGGTGCTTTGGACTTTGGCAGTTTCATGGGTACCGATATGGTCATGGCTAGCTCCCCGCCTATGATGAGGGGTCATCACCATGAAGATGGTGGCAATGGCAATTTGAGCTTCGAGGCGTCGTTGAGCATCGAAAGCTTGTGGGTGGAGACTACGGCTACTAGCGGAGGAGGAGGGTGTGAGGCGGAGAGGAATGCCGCTGCTGATGTGGATGAGTTGAGTTAGGGCCTCAATGATCAGTCGCAGTCGGAGCAGGGGCCGAAGCCCCCCTGGGAGAACAGTTGAGCTTGGATCTCGATAATCTACGAGATCCATCCGCAGATCTCGCAACTCGTGTGATTGAGATACGAATGATGTTGCAGTGAATGGGCACGGTTATGGTCTGATTCCAGATTGGGAGAGAAGGAAATCCATATTTCGCAGCGTGGGCGCAAAAAAACACAAAACAAAAGGTCACTACGATTTACACCTCAACGAAAAGTGGGATGATTATTCTTGCACGCTACGCGCGACTCGCCGCATTTGTGAAGAGGGGAAAGTGAAATGGGTGTTTCGGGCGCAATACTGATTGGGATGGGCTGGGATATGGGATACCAAAGCGTTTTTCTCTCTTTTATTTTCACCTTTTTGTTTTGCCTCGTCTTGCTTTTTTTGCTGTCTGCCATCTGTTCCTATGCAGTCTGTAGTCCGAGTCTCGTACCCAGAGCACAACTGAATTACATCACAATTGTATAGCAGTTGAGACTGCCGCATATCGGACTCCTTCTCCACATTTGCTCTCTATTTCCGCTGAGCTGCTCCTGCAAGAAAAATAGATATTGCCGCCGCCATGTCGAAGCAGGCATGACAATAGTAAGTTGGTTGGCATGTTCGTTTCCCCGCAGTGCCGCCGCGTCTTGCGTGTGCGTGGCGCCTGCGGTCGCAACGCTTGGACTATTTCGACATTTGGTGACGAATATCGAAGTATAACTCGGATGAAGGGTTCTAAGAAATCTGGGTTCCATTTGTTATAGTTGGGTATTATTTTGCCTCTTCCTTTTCCCCCTTCTCTCCCCATCTCTGGGGGTGTGTAGTGGTTTCCTCGCGCCCTCTCACCTTAGTTCTCGTACACAAAGAGGGGCTTGTAACGATGAGTGACTTCCACGACAGCGTTTGCTAGGTTGTAGTCTGTTTCATGCGTAAGCACACGTAATATCTACAATGGTGTAGATAGAAGTATAGCGATCAAGGGAGGAGGATGGATGATGAGGGATGGTCACAAGAGAGGAGGAGGCGGGGGGCGATGGGGAAAGAGAAGAAGAAACTCACCAACACCCTGCCCCAAATCAACGGAGCTAAGCACTTTGATGGAAAGATCCGGGTTGACCTTGCCGATGAGTTGGACGCCGTTGTTTGCTGAGAGGTGTGCTTCCTGTAAGTTTTCGACATGTTTTGGTTAGTCATCACGGGACACTATCCAATCCATCATGACTCTTAACAGCCTTCGTTTCGTCTCTTATTCTTGAAGTTTGGTGGCACCAGTGGAAAAAAAAAAAGAAGGGCGAGAATCCGAACGTACGCGGTTCAAAAATGCATGAATGGTCCCATCAGCGTCAATAGTCGCCTCCTCGCCGCGTAGCTGGACAACTTTGCCTACGACCGTCACGAGCTTGCCGACATACTGGCTGAGATAGGCGCAGGTGATGCGGGGGGTGGAAGATTTGTTGTCCATTTTTTTTCCTCTTTCCCGTGTGTCCGTGAGCTGAAGAGTCCGCGTAGGTATGGAGAGTGTGGTGATTGAGTGGTGGGGTCGTGTTATTGGTGTTGTCGGAGAGTTGGAGTTTGCGGAGCAAAGAGGTCAATGTCGTGAGTGAGGCTGTTGTGAGGTTTCTGATACACTTTTTGTTGTTTGTTTGGGTTGGTTGATGATGGTCTTGGTTTTGTTTGCTGTGAATGTACTAACAGCTCAGTGCGGTTGCTTGGTGTGATGTTGTTAGGGGAAGGAGTTTCGTTACGTGCGGGGCACTGGGCCATGTACAGTGGAATCTCTGGAAACTGCATGTTATTCAGACAATGGGGACCCGCCGCGAGTGAGCTATTCACTGATCACAGTATATGCAGATTAGGGGGCTGAGTTTTGGTTGGGGACCTGGTTTCGTAGCCAAGCCTTGGTTTGCGGTAAGAGGGAGTGCTTTGGTGCTCATGCAGTATAAGGGTAATGCATTCGTAGGGGCTTCTATTGTAAAGGGTTTCAAGTTCAACACAAGTAACGAACGTCGTTGCTTCCGGGGTTTGAATGCCGTGCCGGCTATCATTGATTCACGGTCCTTCTTCAACACGAAGGAGGACATCCTTTCTGTGGATCAAAGATTCAACGTCACAGTCGAAAGCGCGTCCGATATCGAAGCGACAACAGCAATTCCAGTGAGGCACGATATTTGTACACTTCGCATGTATTTACTTGCTGCCTGCACTGTGCCTGCTTCCTTGGAATTCAGACCATGTGCGGTACAGTCGGCACCTTTGCTGTGAGCGACAGGGGGTCGAGAGCCCCACGGCATTCAAATCTGTGGGAATGGCGGGGATAAGGAAGCCTAGGAGCCCCACCATTTAGCGTCCTATCAGCGGGGTGGAGATGCGGGTCCCGATCTACGCGAGCTGGAACTCAACTTCAACTTCGCCAGAACAACGTCCTGTTGCGCCGCATTCAGCGACATCCCTTGGTTTCGTCTCGGCGGTTCGATCTTTGGATGAAAACTTGCCGTCTGTCTTGGGCACCATCGGGCTTTTTTTTCTTGTTCTCTTTCTTTTTTTGGTTTTTCATTTTTCTTTTTTCTTCTTCTGCTCTTCAAGAAATCTAGAGCTGGGGGGCATGGAAAGATATGACTGGCGAATTGGACTGGAGGGAACTCGCTCACTCGGAATCCGGCTCCGCCACGGTTTAAATCACCGGTGATTCTGTGGCTGCAAGTTCAAAGTCAAAAATCCCCTTGTCAGGTACCGAGCACGAACCACCATAGGCAAAGCTCATGACTTTGTCCAGGACACTGTGTGATCAGCGATCATCAGCGACCCGGCCCACGGGTTTTTACAGTGCCTGCTTACCCATCTCACCATAGTGCGTGACAGCATCATCCAGGGGACTGGCCAGGTCTTCTTGAGAACTCCGATGAAAGCGACAAGGAATCCAGTCAAGAGTCCAGATTCTCGACGCCGCTTATCTTCCAGCGCTCTCACGGGGAAAGTTTGAGCTTTAGATGGCATGCATTCAATTTGATGCTGGAGCTTGAACACAAATCATTTACCAAGTCGTCAATCAAGCATCTATCTGAGTCCTCAATTAAACATCTTTCAATGCCCGGTCACTTTGCTGGTACGAAGTTGCCTCGGGAAAAGGATGCCCAGATTATATCGTCCCCACATGCTGGTGAATAAGTGCTAGAGGTGGCAAAAGACATGGAGTCTGCACAAAGAGCTGTAAGGCAGCGGTATCATTCCACTTTGTAGCATGATCTCCATTCAAGCTGCTCGGTACATCCTGACAGATATGCACGCTCGGCCAGGGACAGGGTTTCGTGGATACCTTTTGGTGTCGCGAAAACGATGGCTCGAGATTGCGCCATGCCAGAATCGACTCCATTCACACCTTCGTCAAAAAGCCCCCAACTGGTCGCGGGAAGTTACTAGGAACCCCCAAGTCAATCGTTCCATTTCGTACCTTGAGGAATCATGTCAAGTCAGTTACCCGGCCTGTATGCAGCAACGCTAATGCACGTATGCCACTTAGGGTATATACTAAATATTGTTTTCGCGGCGTATCCGATGCTTCCGAAGCCGCAGTAGGGTATGTCGGAAGCCCGCCGGGAGGAGATGCTTGTACAGTGTTCAATGCCGCAGGTAGATCAGATCTACAGCAAGCCTTTCGGTATGGTGAGAGTGGAAGGGAAAGGGAAGGGAAGGAAAGGGAAGGTAACACAGAGCAAACTTACACAGTGGAGGTGTACGTTGTGCTCTCGTCCACTCAGCTTCCCCATGTCCTCTCCTCCATGATCACTTACAACCCCGCCTTGTACGACCAGGGCAGAGCACTTTCGAAAACCACCATTTCGGTTTGCTGAGGCTTAAGCCACCAGAATACAGAATACCTAAGTCTGCCCACCTAATCCATCAGATGGAGATTCTTGATTTCCCATCGCTGACCGGTTCTCTGTGCCATTAATCATGGTAACGTCTCAGCCATTGTCTTCCCATGGCGGGAACTTTGAACCTGGCCTCGGCCTGGCAGACTGGACTGGCCTTGGACAGTACCGCAAGCCAATTAGAAGCCTACCGCACCTTAGAATGTGTGGGTGTCTGGAGCTAACGCGTTCTTGTGCAGCGTAAACAGCTTAGACGCTTCCATACAAGTCACAAGCTGCCCGGATCATGGAAGGCAATGTTACATTGATCAGGGCCGGGATGCTACCCTCCTGAACTGAGACATCTGGCGGCTCCTCTTCTCCGCTCTCGTCTTCCAAGAGGCATTCCAAAAGGCGATGGGTCTCATTGCCGGCCTACCAGTCCAACGAGTCACCTCCTCATCCAGGCCAAAGCGCATCGCCCCTCATACACGACCGCTCTCTAGCTGAGGGGTCGGAGATCGGATGAAGCGAGTGAAGCTCTGGCCGAGCTCCCTCGTACGTTTCCGACCAACGCACCTCCAGGCACGGTATCTTCCGAGCAGGGAGCTATCCTGCATATCGAGCTCTCTCCTCACCTCGGCTAGGATCGTTTGACTGTTGTGGTTGGGAGGCCAACAAAGCAGAGAGGGTCGAGGAGAGCTCAGAGCTTGGGCTTTGCCCGCCCCAAAGCTTCACAAGTCACAGGTAGCATCCGTCTGTCGTTCCAGTCCATCCACCAGCACAACCTCCTCGGTCTACCATCCTTGAAATCCTAGAGGCGAGCTCTTTTTTGTGTCTTTCCTTTCCTGCTTGCCCGGCCTGCTCAGTCCGCCACGCTAAAATGGGGGTAGCACGGAAAAGCATTTGGTACGGCCATTGTTGCTTGATGTTGTGCCAGAACAGAGGTACCCTCCCTCCGCCTGCTTGCCTCCACCAACGTAGCTTGGCATCCGAGCTTTCGTCCTTCATCATACTCGCCTGTTCACCAGCAAGTTTGAATGTCAATTTCAAATCCATCTTTCCTTTCCGGGCTGTGGTTTGACTGTTAGTCATTGCTTCCAACCAGCTTGGAAAGAAAACCATGTCTTTTCGCTTCACTTGACCTTCGAGCGCCCCGAACTTCTGCCAGACAGCACACCCTTTGTCTCGATAACTGGCATTCCATTTCTTTTCGAACCCTCCTTCCAAGCTTTTGATATATTTCGGGTGCCCAGACAACCGGGCTCCCAGAAATGTACGATACAGAAAGGCGTATTGTTTTCTTCTACCTGCGAGAGTGAGCCAGCCCGGTCACACAACGCTCCGGTTTCGTCCCCAACCAACAAGACGACTTCATTTCAGTTCCCATATCAAAGTAACAAGCTCGGCAGGTGTTGGTCACGGGCCGTGTTTGGAGACTGAAAACTGCCTTCAGGTAAGGCAGTCACGCCCCATACCCAGATCATTCCTGTCTGCAACCGATTGGATTGTACGTCCATCAACAGACATTCGGGCTGCCAAGCCACACATAGCGGCGGTAGCAGCCATCAAGGTACACAGGGCTGTTGGCATCGACTTGAGGTGCCTGCCCTTTGTGCAACAAGTGAAAGCTCTTCCACCAAGACGCATAGATTCACCTTCCATTCCTGGTATGTCGTCAACTTGGGCACCACTTTCCTTTTGCAAAAACGATCAAGATCATGTCCCTTTTGAGCCTCAGTTGCATCGCACACTCTTGATTCTCTGCGTGCCTGCTTCAGCATGCTTTATTTTTTATTTCCTTTATTTTTATAGTTTTTTTTTCTTCTTCGTCTTGTCCAGTTTTGCCCTTGTCCCTTGACTTGTTGCTGAATCTGTGTTCAAGTGGAAGTGGTTCGGCTGGATTGCAGATGCATGCTCAAGGCTTGGGCAATCGCCCGGCCGGCCGGTCTTTCCATCTCCAGGAGGGCCGGAGCTCAGGCCCGGAGTAAAACATCCGTTGTCTCCCGGCCTTGACGCCGCCCAGCTAGTGCTTCCGAGTTCCTTCTCCTGTACCTGCATCCCCTCCTCATTATCCTGCTGAGTTTCTCCCGATACGCTCGTTGCTGTTCTCGATAGTTAACTCGTTTACCAGCGCTAGTCCCCCACCAGAATCACCAGGACGCCATGGACACTCCGTCACACTTCTTTAGCGATTCCTTGGCATACGAGGATTCCAACCCATATCAAGAGGATGACCATGATGTCCCATATGAAGTTCCTCACGAGATCCCCCACGACATCCCTCACGATATTTCCCAAGATGTTCCTCCTGATGTAGGCATGAGCGAAGCCGGGCTTCAGTCGTACCATGTTTTCGATCACAGGCTATCCATCGACCAATCTCCAATGTCGGGCGATGGTCCAACGTTAGGGGAGCGGCCGGGGTTATGGGATGGCTTCGCAGAACCCAGCGCCATGGAAACGAATAATAGCCTCTTTGTTGACCCGGGCCTATACGGAGGAAGAGATCAACATGTCAACGGATTAGAAGGAGTCCGTGACAGTATCGACGCAAATACAAGCTGCCTTTCAGATGTCATGTCACAGATTTCCACCCGACGGTCCTCGAGCAACAAAACACACTCTCATCGATCGTCCAAGTCCGGTAGCACGTCCACGGATATAACGCCGCCGGATCAAGACCCGCCGAAAAAGAGGAAACAGAGGAGCAAGAAGGACCCTAATATGGAAGAGGATGACCACAAGAGGAACAAGTTCCTCGAACGGAATCGATTAGCTGCGAGCAAATGCCGAGAGAAGAAAAAGCTGTACACCCAGGAGTTGGAGGGAACCAAAATCAACCTCGAAGCAAGAAACGTAAGCTTGCAAAGGGAATACAGCATCCTTCTCAGCGAGGTCAGCGATCTGAAGCATCAGTTGATGGTACATGCCAAGTGCAATGATCGCAATATCGACCTGTGGCTTGAAAACGAAGCTCGACGTTTTGTGCAGACCAGCGACGCCTTCGGTCAAACATTTGCCAGCTTGGGACAATCCGGACAGGCTGCGAGCGTCCCTGGGGTACCAGGATCACCCAAAAGCCGACACGCAAGCATCGCTCCAAATTACCCAGCAATGCCGGGGGTCCAGCTCGGTGTTCTTCGACCAGGCGCAGAAGGGCAAGGCGGCGGCGGCGGCGGCGGCGGCGGCGGATTGACATACGGTCAGTCACCGGGCATACTTGCTCCTCCTACAAACACCACTCCTCCAACTCATCAGCAACCAGGTTCAGGTTCGGGGCTATACACACCTCCCGGTGGTGCCAACGGTGGCTACTCGAACATCAACCCTCCGGGTATGAAAAAGGAGCCGGACATTAACTATGACCACATGCCCGATGACATGTTCAGCGACCAGTCGACTTTTGGCAGCGGATGACGCATGGCACGGCTGACAAGAAGCAAGAGAAAGAAGCGAAAATCTGGAGAAGGGGTCAGCCGTGCTGCTATGACGTGGCTACATCATAATCTTCATACACTCTCGCCGCTTATACTACAACATTCCAACAACAATTATAACACTGTTATACCAATGGTTCATTTGTCGGACTCGTTGCAAAGGCCAAATCCCCGTTCGCGTGAGGTGGTAGTCGGGGTGATTGCGGAGTTTGGTGTTGATGTTTTGGCAACATACTGCCGCTGCAGCTTTGAAATGGCCAAGAATGGGGGTATTGAGTGGAAGCCGGAGAATAGGGAGGGTACCGCTTTGACGGTATGGAAATTATTCTTGCTTTGGTCTCTAGCATTCGCTTGCTTGGTCGATCGATTTCAAGAGCTCAGGAAGTTATGGAAAAGCCGTTGGTGAGGCAGGTGCATAAGGTGACAAGCTGGATGTGAGTTTGCGATAGAACAAGGCTAAGGTAAAGACGGGAAAAGCGATTATGCCCGAAGTTGGGGAACATGTCCATAAGTACCTAATATATGCGGATGTACAACAGGCAAAAGGCATGCACATATGTATGATATAATACTCACGATTAGGATGGATGCTTCTGTGTATACGCAATTACACAACTGAAGGTTGATTTTGATGATGAAGGAGAAACTGGCACATTTAATAGAAAGTTGTTCCATGATCTCTGCCCGAATTAGAAGAGGAAAGATGTTGTTCCTTCAGTTCAAGGGTCTAGCTGACGGGAAACCACCTCAGCTAAACCGGTGGCGTCACAAGGCCAGGATATTGACGTCTTTCTTTTCTTGGGTTTTCCTAGCTCCCCCTTCCCGCGATCTCTCAAACAGACGAACCGTAACTCGAGTCGGGTGACCGAGCCAACTGGTTGGTAAAATGGGAGGGGGTAGCTTGATCGGCATCGTTGTATCATTGCCCAAGTGCCTAATGCCAAGACGTGAAGATGTTGTCATCGCCCAGCCAGACAAGCAGGCTCATCTAGATGGACCAAACGGTTTTCCGGTTACACGTTGCTACTCAACTAAATGCTTGGGGCTTGTGCTAATGCTGTTATATGAGCGATGGCGGGATGTTGGTAAGACGATGGACTCGTCTGGGCATTAATGTGGGAGATTCAGCTTGGCGATCCAACATATCAGCAGGTGTGCGCTTTTGAACATTGATCGATATATTTCGTCGTCTTTCATGTAGTTCGTCCCGTAGTCCGAGAGTTAGTCCCGCATCATTACCATATAACATGTTTGCTCTTCTCATAATATCGTGATACTGTGAAGACATATCAGGGATGGCTTGAAGAGTTATCAGAGACACAGCATCTTCTCACACACTTGCACTTCACCACCAACTAGGTAGCAGGACCGATCGGGCATAATCTCCAATCGGTTCCCGAATTGTTGACATTATCGTCAGAAACACTGACACTGATAGCTCCACCTATCATCCTCACCTGTTCTCAATATTTCTCCTTTTCAGAGTATAGTCACTTTTCTGAGCCAGGAGGCCGGTATGACTCCATGAACCCCTATGATAGATCCTGATATGACATTCATGGACCAAATCCGAAAATTCTCCAATTCGTATCGTGACATGACCCCAGTTTACATGACCCGAACCCAACCCAATATTCGTCGGCGAACCCGGCCGCCGTGGTATATAGGTAAAACAACAGAATATCCCTGAACGCCAGTAACCCATCCGCAACTTTGATGCCCCTTTTACAGTACATAGAAAAGCCCATCACCCATATCCATCTGTCCCCGTTGCAGTGCATATTCATAGAATCTCCTCGTCATCATCCTGCATCGCCGGCGCGACAGCCGGTATCGTCGCCGCAGCCATGAGACTCTCGACCGCCGCATTCTGATCCACACCCTCGACATCATCCTCCCACTCGTCGCCATCCTTATCCATATCCTCATCATCATCAGCATAGAACGCGCGAACAACTTCGTCCTCAGCCCGCTTCTCCTTATCCGCCTTCTTCTCCTTCTTTGTAGGCAACTCCTTGCCGATCTCAGCGAGTGCGACCACGTTGACCTCGTCCCACGTCCGCTTGCGCGACTCAATCACTCTGGCCTTGCCGTGGCTCTTGGCCACTTTTGTGGAGGTGCGGTCCATGATGGCCTCGGCACGATCCATGCTCTTTTCTTGTCTCTTGCGCGCCTTGGACGACAGCTGCTTCTTTTTGGTTTTCTTGGTGACGCCGCTGTTGTGATGGGCGGCCAGGACGGTCGGGCGCAGGTTGACGGATTCCTGGGGAGGGCGGACGGCCTTGAGAGACTTGTCGAGGTCGATGCCGGGAGAGGTTTGGCGGCGGGCGGCACGAGAATGTTTCCGCACAGCTGGAAGAAGGCAATGTGGTGTTAGATTAAGTAGTCACTGCATGGTGGAATGGTAATTGATGGGTTTTGTTAGTTTGAGAATGGGGGAGGGGGGGCGCATTACCTGCCGCCTTGTTGGCCTTTCCGATAGTTCCCTTGGCCATTTTGTTTTTCTATGACTGATGATTCTTGTTGAAAGTTGAAGAATCTGTCAGTTCAAGGTGCATACCCGGTGATGTATCGCGAAAGGTGGTCACGGTGAGACCCTTCAGCCCTTCAACCCTTCCAATGCAGTGGGGGCTTCGTTCTCTGTGGAGGGGCGTGAAGTTTGGATGTCACTTGGGAACTTTTTTTTCGACCTGCAGCTTCCACTGCCCCACGCGTTGCGCCAAGAGTTCTCTGGTTGGACCGGCGAGGGCAGGAGTGCCTGGCCTTTTGTTCCGTGTATGGCCCACTAAAAGGGACCAAGGAGCCGGGGCAGGCTCGAAAGAGGATAGCGTCACCTCACCTGGGCTAGCGGTGCCTCTTAGCGAAAGTCACAAGCAAAAGGTGTCCGTCAATTCTTTCCCGTCCACTTCCATCCTGCTCCCCCAAATTTCCAGCTGTCGAAACGCAACAGTACCTACCTACTTTGTAGCTGCCGACTCCCCAAGCACCCACCTCCGATCCCGTCCTCGAAGACACTCAATTCAAAAGAGACGTTACCATCCTTGACGCACCCATCTTTCAACTAAACAGCCCGTTTCTGGAACCGTCATGGAAGCGACTTGCACCCGATTTCGTCGTCAGCACTACCGTTTGTCAAGTCTTTGAAGCGGCCGACTGAGGCACCAAGACATCGGAGCTTTCCACGCGACCATTCCGCCTTCTCCTTCTCAGCAGCTTCAGCTTCAATCGCATCGACGACAGGAGTCCCCCGAGGTCTTCCCCCACTATCTCTTTCCCAAGTCGCTATGAATTCAGATACCAGACGCATACAAAGCCACCACCCACACCGGGCCCCCGGCCATCCCAAGAACTATTACCACGCCTACCCAGCTGATCGCCAACTCCGGGACTACGTAACCAGCCCGACTATTATCGTCTCCGCCATCCTCCTCTTCTTATCCGCCCTTTATCAACTATTGATCAGCGATCGGAACACCCGTACACGCTTAAAGAACATCATCTGGGCGCGCGTGGTCGATATCATTCCGGCCACTCTACTCTTCAAAGTCGACGGCTTCCTCAACCCGCCACTGTTTTCCAGGCCTATGACGCCCGCAGAAATAGACGACTCGCATGAAGCCAAAAGCCAAGCTCTGGGAAGGATATTGGGTCTGGACAAGCCAGGAGGTGTCATGGAATCCGTGACTTCGGCTGGGCTCAAGGGCCTCAGCACCTTGTCCAGCGTTGGCTGGAACTTCAAAAACAGCACTTCAGATCGTCCGGCAGGATTAGGGAACAACGACAACTCATGCTACCAGAACAGCATTCTCCAGGGCCTTGCTTCGCTCCAGGGCTTGCCCGAGTACCTGGCCCGGGTATCTCAGCTGGGTAGCAACGCCAAGTCGACGATGCCGACCACGCAAGCAATGGCTGGGCTCATCGCAACACTCAACGACAAAGCCAACTATGGGCGATCTGTGTGGCCACCCAATGTACTCAAGAACATGAGCACGTGGCAGCAGCAAGACGCACAAGAGTACTTTTCAAAGCTGCTGGACCAAATCGACAGGGAGGTGGCCAAGGCTACAGCAACCTACAAGAAGTCCTTGGCATATGACGGCGATCCACCGCCGGACGACGGCGTAAGCAGCCACCACAGTGATGATAGCGGCTACCATAGCTCCAGTCAAAGTTCATCTGTTCCCGACATTCAGCTGTCTAGGAATCCACTCGAGGGGCTCATTGCCCAGAGGGTAGTTTGTGTTAAGTGCAATCACTTCGAAGGGCTGACAATGATCCCGTTCAATTGTTTGACTCTCAACCTTGGCTCTGGACAACTTGGCTATGACCTTTACGAGAGGCTGGACTACAATGCCCGGGTTGAGTTTATCGAAGGCGTTCACTGTCCCAGGTGCTCACTGCTCAAGATGCAACAGAAGATCAAGGGTCTGATAGGGATGGTCGCAACCGACGAAGCCAGAGTTTCGGAGTTTCGTGAGAGGTTAGCCGCGGTAGAAGAGGCGCTTGAAGAAGATATGCTTGACGACAAGACGCTAGCTGAGAAGTGCAAGGTTCCGGCTAAACAGCGAGTTGAGTCGACCAAGACAAAGCAGACGGCAATTTCTCGGCCACCCAAGAGCTTGGTCATTCACATCAACCGGTCCGTCTTTGACGAGAGGACAGGCTACATGTACAAGGACAGTTCCGCTGTCAGGTTTCCCAGCATACTTGATCTAGGACCTTGGTGCCTCGGAAGCGCGAAGAAGCGGGCTGATCTGGAAGGTTCAAACGGTGTCCTTCCGAGCTCGACCAGTAATGGCGAGCAAACGGCTGAAGATGAGGAGAAATGGAATGTTGAGCCGACGGCCTCCATGGTGGCGGGCTCCCAACGCCCATCCGCCCTAAGCGGGCCACTCTATGAATTACGCGCCGTTGTCACGCACCAGGGACGGCATGATAGTGGCCACTATGTCTGCTACAGGAAGCATTATATCAGCCCTCCTGAGAAGGAAAACCAGCCTGAGGCACCGCCGCCACAGCTTGTTGCCGATGATGAGGTGGCCGCTCCGAAAATCCAGGCCCTGGACCAGAAGTCGATAAGCGAGCAAGATACCACGGATGAAGAAGACGCCCCAACTCCTACCTCGGAAGATGACGAGAAGACGCTCATGCGCGAGGACGAAGAGGAAGCCACCTCGCAATGGTGGCGACTTAGCGACACCGATGTCTTCAAGGTAGATGAGGAGAATGTGCTTGAAAGAGGGGACGTCTTTATGTTGTTCTATGAGTGTGTCGAACCGGAAATGGTACGGATACCAGAACGGGAAGTAACAAGGACCCTATCTCCTCAAGCCGAACCTGGCAACCATGTCCATGACCGGTCAGAATCGGTCACGCTGGCCGGGTCAGAGAAACCGGAGGATGTAGAGATGGTCAAGGCCGAGGCTTCGGAGGCCGGGAAGGATATGACCACACCGACCGGGACGGTGGCGGGTCAATCGCCGGACACAATGGTCCAGGTCCAGCATGCGGACTCGGTTGCGGCATCGGGGGGCATGGAGCAGGTTGATTAGGACTTGGCCTACCCGTACACAAACTCGGCTCCGATTTATTTGTCCTCGAGTCCTTTGAGCCGGTGGCGTTATAAGCGGGGGTATGGCACCGTGAGGAAGGCCTGTCCGAAGTATCTTCATAAAAGGCGTCAAGGTCCGGGGCATGTTTTTTCTGCATAGCGAGACGGCGTTCAGGATGGAAATGGATGGATGCCCGATGCCCAAGCGTCACGTCAAGGGTTTATGTAGTGCTCTCCAGGCACGGGTTTTGCTTTAGTCTAAGTGTGAGTAGAAGTAGGGTAGAGTAGGAGTTACAGTAGTAGTACGAACAGCGATTTGATGTAACTGTTTTGGTCATAAACTCGGCGCTGACTTGATGGTTGTGATTCATCTCATAATCGAGCTCCTTGCTGCGAGCGATGCTCGAGTACCTCTACATATGTACAGTCCAGTACTGGTTTGTTTGTTAGCTCGAGACCTTGCGTCAACCTTCCTATGCGTTTTCAATCGTTAACTAATGCGTGATCTTACCTTCCATAGAAAGGCTATTTCTGATATTAAATATGCTATATTAATTCTTGTCAATGCCTTTTTACTTCGTACTCACCCATCTTAGCTTAGCTATCCTCATAAGCTTTGGGACCATTCGGGATTGATTTCGTCTAGTGGACAGAGTGTAGTAGATATGCCTAGTGTACCGAGCTAACAAACAAACCAGCATCGGACCGCTGTACATGGAGATTGTGTAAACCGGTGGAGTGTCAATGGACCGGGTCCACAAGCCAGGGGCGAATAGGAGTCGTTGCGGGCGGCCTCCATGCACGTCAAAATGTTCAGGCACCAGATCGGCGTAACAAAAGCGTGCATGTGATGGGCCTTTCAAGTCGGAGTTTAACTACAATCAGCTTTCAGACATTGATATTCGAGTGTGATGATAGGCGATGGGAAGGAGAACCTCAAGTCTTGGCCATAACATTTGTGGTTTAGAAATGGCCAGTACACTACCAAAGGAACGCGCGAGGACTGTGGTCTTCTTGGCTGCTTGTTGGCCTGTAGGGCTGTAACCTTGCAGCACTTCAACCTGACGCCGTCAAGTTGATTCTCGGCAGGAGGTCGGGTCCCGTTGAATGTCATCATTGATTCATATGAATTCCTATGGAAGCCTCGTTTATGAAAACGGGAAGCAATCGGGACGGCACCGGCCCGTCAGCGTTCAGAGCGTCCCCTCACCAGCCACTGCTCGGGCCTAAGACACATTCGGGACTCGACGGAAGCATCGTCGCCCCGCCACCCCCACCCACTGCAGTGGCTGCCCGTTACGGGCACACAATATCAATCTACTGGAGCGTTGCCCTCCGTTACACCAAAAGAGATTTGGTTTTGGTTTACCTTTACAGATTCACAATTCACAGCCACTCGACAGATCAGGCACGGGAGGTGTTGCTGGGTTCGAGATGTGTGTGTGTGTGTTGACCAGGGTCAGGGATGCCTCGGCCCGGCCAATGATCTGCTGTCTTGGCCTTTGTAGGTCTAAAAAGGGACACCTCGTAAAGCTTGGTTTATGTTGAACGGAACGGAGCCTGGACCTCCCTTGCCAGCCTAGGTGCCCTGCCAGGATCCCATCCAGTTGGTTCTGCCCCTTGCGCTGAGGCTGTTGCTGCTGCTGCTGCTGCTGCCTGTTGAGCCAGTGCTTATTCTTGAAAACTGCCACCCTCCCCCACATGTTTGATTGTATGGAGTTGAGGTTGCTGTTACGGCCCATCCTCGCTGTCACTGTCAGGCAGTGTTTGACAGCAGCTCAGCAGTTGCCCGGGCTGCTTCACTTCCCCCGGCCCCCGGCTCTTGACAAATCCATCAATCATTCACGCATCCGTTCATCCCGTCTCAAATCTAGTCTCCAGTCATAGTACTCTCACCACCATCCGCGTATCTGTTCGCTCTCCATTATCTATATCTGGAGTCGGCAATAGCCTTAACGTTCTCAAATCAAGCAACCGAAACCGGCATCATCATCCACAACGCTTTCGGCAGAAGAGGACAAACAGTCTCACCTTGAGACAAAAAGTACCTCTCTACTTCTCATCAGGCTCCTGGCAATCAATCAACCGTACACACTCCCAAGCCTCTCTCCAATTGGACGACGGGTTGGGACCAGAGTCCCGATCTGCTTACTCTGCGCCAGTAGCTTGGCCTCGGCAAGGCCAGGTATTGGCAGGGCACAGGGGAGGAAGAAGTGGAAGGGAAAAAAGGAAAAAAAATAAAAAAAAATAAGAAAAGGTCCCAGGAACAAACCGTTTTGGGACTGTGTGTGGACTTTGTGGGGTGTGGACTGCATCGTGAAAGTGAGACCCTGCGTCAAACAGCGAGCTGGAGCCCACTCCTTTGCGGACCACGGCACAGCCAAGCGCTCACCCGTTCAGCTGGTCTTCTGGCCTCTCCTCCATTCCCCGTTCCCGTCTCATTTTGGAGCGTGTCTGAGAACTAGAAACATACAGAGCCAAACAATTCCAGTGCCACTCGTTTACAGTCACCTCGGCTTTGTTTTTTTGGGCCGAAACACTTTCCGACCCTGCAGCACGGCACCGTGAACGGCACAGCAACGGCTATCTAGGAAGACCCTTCAGCTGCTTTTCCTCCCCAGTCGGGTCTTCCCGATCCTGTTCGACGTATTCCCGTTCTTTTTCTCCATCCTGTTTCTTCTTCTGTCTGCAGGCTGATCAGCTCAGCATCCTCAGCCAGTCCTCTCTTTCTCTTGGGATCCTTCTTTAACCAAGGGGGTGTTGCGCGCGCTTCAGTCAGTGTGCGGCTCACCTTGTTCACAATACCTCTTGTCCACTCGACATCAGCAGCACAGCCGATCAATCGGAACTTGGGTTTTGTTGGCTTTGATCTTTTGGATCGTCGGGATATCGCCGCGACTTTGGCAGTTCGTAACAAGCTGTTTTTGTTTGGGTTGCGTCCGGGATTCACGATCAGATACACGATATACATCACATTACTCGCTCTGTCGACATACTGATCTTTCGACGTGGCCATCACTGGCCTTGCCTCACCCTCGTTAACAATCCATCTACCTTTCGTTCACCAACAACCCAGTCGTCAATCATCATGGCCGATGATGTCGAAACCCAGGCTGAGAAGGCCCAGCCGGTTACGCGGTCGATTCATCCAGTCTTTTATATCGCGTAAGGATTTTGCCTTCCACGCCTTCACACATGGGACCCGCTATTGACCACTCGACCTTTGACAGGAGTTGGATATTCTTTTCTAATATCACCATTCTCTTCAACAAATGGTTGCTTGCTCCACACAGGTTTAGTGAGTGCACACATGCCCTTGCACACATGTACACATCCTATAGGAACCATACTGACTCTTATAATAAATAGGTTATCGTATGTTAAATCCGCCACCGCTTTCGTTAATTGGAGCCAACTGACCATGAAACCTCACAGCCACTATCCTAACATGTTGGCATCTCATCTTCGCGACCATCGCCACCCAAGTCCTTGCCAGGACAACCACCCTTCTCGATGGCCGCAAGAGTGTCAAGATGACGGGCCGTCTTTACCTGCGCGCCATCGTTCCCATCGGCTTCCTCTTCAGCGGAAGTCTCGTCTGCAGCAACATGGTCTATCTCTACCTCAGCGTCGCCTTCATCCAGATGCTCAAGGCCGCCGCGCCCGTGGCCGTCCTGCTGACCGCCTGGGTCTGGGGCGTTGAGCAGCCGTCACAGTCACGGCTGATTAACGTTTTGTTCATCGTCTTTGGCGTTGGGCTTGCCAGCTTCGGCGAGATCGCTTTCTCGCTCACCGGTTTCCTCTTTCAGCTCGGCGGGATCGTGTTCGAGGCCATGCGGCTCATCATGATTCAGGTTTTGCTCAAGGGCGATGGTCAGAAGATGGACCCGCTCGTCAGTCTGTACTACTTTGCTCCCGTCTGCGCATCGATGAACTTTGTCGTTGCGTTGTTTACCGAGTTCCGCTCTTTCAACATTGCTGATTTGTACAACACGGGTCTTTGGTGTCTTCTCCTAAACGCCGTAGTGGCGTTCATGTTGAACATCAGCAGTGTCTGTCTTGTACGTATTTTTTTTCTTTCTCTGGATTTCCTTCCCTGTACTTGATATCGTCTTTCCCCTCTGTTATCCGCTAACCCTTTGACACCCAAAAAATAGATTGGCAGAACCTCCGGCCTTGTAATGACCCTCACCGGTATCCTCAAAAACATCCTTCTCGTCGTCGCCTCCGTCATGATCTGGCAGACCTCCATCACCCCCCTGCAGTTCCTCGGCTACGCCATCGCCCTCGCCGGGCTCGTCTACT
This sequence comes from Neurospora crassa OR74A, assembly GCF_000182925.2. Lineage (NCBI taxonomy): Eukaryota > Fungi > Ascomycota > Sordariomycetes > Sordariales > Sordariaceae > Neurospora > Neurospora crassa. Next base: position 4,685,821 of record NC_026505.1, read on the forward strand.
ACTCCCTCGGCCGCGACCAGATCGTCGAGATCACTACCCAGTTCTGGACCTTCCTACGGGGCGTGTGGGAAAACTCGCCGGCTTACTCGTCTGTCTCTTCCTCGTCCTCGGACGAAGGAAACGGTCAACAACAAGGAGGTGGCTTGCCATCGGCGGTCCGACGAGCCCTGTTGATGGGGCTGGGCGTGATGGTTGTCGTCATTTTGGCGGCTGGGTATATCTACAGTGGCGCTGACCCAAGTGGTGGCGGGGCTGCGGTGGGTGTACCCAGGCCGCTTGGTGGTGGTGGTGGAGACGCGAGCAGTGTTAAACCAGTTCCGGTGGCTTCGTGAATTAGCGGGAAAGAAAATTGGGCGGTGATGAAAATTGTATGCGGAGCTTGAGAAAAGGACGAAAGAAAGTATCGGGCAGCGAGAAACGACCGGGTTACTCAAAGAAACGAAACGAAAAGAGGACAGACTGCGACGACTTGGGCAATCTGTCCATGGCCTCCGTACTGGTTCTTCAACGAAGAGACGGATATTATACATGGTCGGGACTACGGAAAAATTGGGTGTCTAATGGATGGAATATTTGGAAACACAGGGCTGGCGGGCTTGGGTATAATGATACAACATCAACAACAGAAAATAGAAACAAGGAACTGGGCGATTTCCAACCCGGGTTCGCGGAAGAAAATAGAACACTACAACAACAACAACAACAACAACAATGACCCGAAACGAGCGAGCGAGCGAACAACGCCATTGATCAATCGAACCGACAAACCGACTAGATGCTAATATATGCCTGTTGTGCTACTACTGGTTTTCGACAGGAAACAAAGGGATTGAAGTGAGCGGTCTGAAGGTAGTCCTTAGACAGTAGCCATGTTGTTTTATTGTGGGTTTGATGCAGACCACACTGCAGTTACCATACTTGAACTTGCTGGGATTCAGTGGTCATTTTTGGCTGATACACTTGCTGTTGCTGTCAGAAGTGATGGATTTCACAATAAGAGTACAATCGTAGTAGTAATAGTAGTGGTGGTGGTGGTGGTCATGATAGTGTGAAAAAATGGGGGAATATAACAGCTCTTCAGTAAACGCTGTGGCATGGTTAATCGTTGGCTTTGAATTTGTTTTGCTGAAGAAATACATAAGAATCGCAAGAGAAATGGCGTCCTACGAGATTTGACTCAAACGTCTTCTGACATCTCGAACAACGTTAGGACGTGCAAACATAATGTCGAGATGGGACTCCGTGTCTCGATGGGAACGATGAAGCACCGAATGCCGAATACACAAGCTTCGAACCCATCAATTGTCAAATCTTAGTCTGTATTATACACTCTTATATGTGTCTTACTTTAAACATCAAGTTCCGGCACGCCCTCTTTTCATACCCCCCTAATACACCTAGACACCGCAATTCTTTCATTTCTTCCCCTTCTTCTTCTTCTTCCCACCACCCCCTCCGCCACCTCCACCACCGCTACCAGCCGGGTTCGCCTTCTCCACTTTCAAGGATCCAGCACCGCCGGCGAGCTCCAGCGTCTCCTCATCGCCCTTAACATAGCCGCCCTGCGTCGCCTCCTGCGCCCGCTTTTTGCCCTTTCGGCCCTTGGGCCGGTAGCTGCTGCGGTCGCGCAACGGCAGCCACCGCTCCGGGTCGGGCTGTTTGGCGGGGTCATAGTTCTTGGGCAGTTTCCTCTTTCTGCGCTGCTTCTTCGCGGCTTGCTGCTGTTGTTTTTGCTGTTCGCCCGTAGTCTCGCCGTCGTCCTCGCGGGCGCGCTTCTTACCTTGTTGTTGTTGGTGGGTAACAACGGGGAGACTGGCGACTCCGGCATCAAGAAGGGCGGAAACATCCACGCCGGCTGTGAGCTTCTCGACGGGCGAGAGAGCGCCGAGGTAGGGCTGCACCTTGGCGAAGTCGCTGGTGGCGAAGCTGGCGATGAGACCCGCTGTAGCGGTACGGTCGTCGGGCTGGGCGGCTACGAGGTGCGTGAAGGCCTCGCCGGCGGTGCTCAAGTCGGAAGGATGCGTGGAGCGGAGCAGCTCGATACCGGCTTCGCGCAGGAGAGAGTCGCCGCTGCTGGCGGCTTTTTGCTTGGATTGCCAATGCGAGGCGGCCTTGGCGAGTTCGGACCGGACGGCGGAGTGACGGCCTTGTTGACGGTAGAGTGCAATGGCGAGGGCGACGAGGCCCGGGGCGAAGCGCACATCGGCGTTGTTTTCGGATGCTGTGGCGGCCTCGAGGCGCTTGAAGAAGGCTTCGAGGAGGTTGAGCGCCTGAGCGGGGTTTTGGAGTTGGATATAGAGTTGGATGACGGTCAGGAGGAGACCGACGTCGGTGGGCCTGGTCTCGAGCAGAGGGAGGATGCGGCGGAGAGCTGTCTTGCCAGTTTGAAGCTCGGAAACAGCTGCGGCGTTGAGGGCGCCTAGGTCGCACTTGCTGGACGAAATGGTGGGTTCGGCCTCCTTGGACAAGATCTTGGTGGTCTTGCTCTTGACGCCAGCGAACTTTTGCGCTTGGAGCTCAATGATGTACTTGTTGCGGCGGAAAATGGTAGCCTGCTCCTCGAACAAACGGTCGTTCCCGGTTACTACTGGGAGGGTGTCGGCGAGCCGTTGAGCCATGTATGGGTTGCTCTCGGACTTGAGGATCAGCGCATTGCTTTGGGCAATGGCTCTGGTTGATGCGTCCGAGATACTAGAAGATTCAAAGTCAGAGTGATGTTCACGCTGCCAGAGCTCCCAGATAGAACTTACTCAGAGAGTACAACTTCCTCATGAAACCTCGCAGCTTCTTCCAGGTTACCAAGCTTCGTAGCAACGTAGGCTTGCTGTACGATGATGGGCGCCAGTTCTGCCTTCTTGTCCTCCTCGCTCAAATCTTCTGAAGCTTCGCACAGATCCCTGGCACGCTTGAACAGAAAAGCAGCCTTGGCGAAGTCGCCCTGGGCTATGCTGCCGCAAGCAGCGTTGTATGCCGTCTCAAAGACCTCGAGCTCATCCCTACTGAGCTTCTTGTGTTCCTCCGATACGGCCCAGCCTTTGCCCTGCATCTCTAGTTGCGAGTAAGTGGCCAGAATATTGATGCGCAAGTCGTTCTCCTCGCCGTACATGGCATCCTCTACGTTCTCGGCCATTTCCTGATACAGCTCGGCAGCCTTGTCGAACTTCTCGGCACGGTAGGCGACCTGGGCGGCAAGGTGCTTCATACCGCGGGTGTTGATTCCGGTGGTCTCCAGCAACTGCTCGGCAGCCTCAAGCTCGCCGGTCTTGTAGAGCGCATACGCCTTCTCCATGACGCAGGTCTTGTCGAGGGCGGCGCCTCCTTCGGCAATGGCACGGAGAGCATCGTCGAAGCGATCGAGTTTGACGAGCGCAACAACGCGGGTGTGCTGGGCGGTGGTCAGGTCGGCCGGGTTGCCCTTGGCGGCTTTGATGGCGGAATTGGCGAGCTTCAGAGCTTCCTCATGGTCGTCGATGCTCGTCCCACGAAGGAGGGAATTGAGGGCGGCGATGGCGGAGTCTGACATGGTGGTGGTGGCCGCTCCTGGGGGAGTTGAGCGTGGATGTTATGGGCTAATGCTGATTGTCTGTATGAACTATGTCGACATCATCTGCCAGTCGGTATTGATACTAGTAGTATGTACCCGGTTTCTGGTCGAACGGAACTGAAGTGCAGTCGAAGGGAGCCCGTCGGTGACGTTCTTCGCAGCTGAGTGTCGGCCGAGGATGGTGTCGCGGTGGTTGTTGGGCCCCGCAGCTTGGATGTTCTAGGGTTCAAGTTGTTGAAGCACCCCCTGTCACGATTGTTCTCTGGCCTCCGCGTCGCGCTGTGCTTCGCTGTCAAGAGCTGAGGCTCAATTGCGGGGCTCCCACCTGTGGACGGGACCAGGATTTTTTTTGGGATCCTATGTGGGGTCCGGGGTGTCCCGCGGGAGTGGCCCAAGCTTCCACTTCCAAACACAGCGCCGTGGGTGCGAGCTTCCACAAGGCTTGGTGACTTGCATCAAAGTCCCATCATCCGTGGACGATTCGAAACGGACCCCGATATTGGGTGTTCGCCTCACCACCAAATCACCACGATGCTCCGTCCATACAATGACCAAGAACATATCATTTCAACGGGATAAGATCTAAGCAAAACCACATCGGATACAGCCAGCCACTGCCAAGAACCCGGATCTAAACACTTGTACAGTTGAGTTATCAAAGGAATGAATGCCCTTATGGGAGTGATTGCTCAGGAAAACACGTCTTTAAGTACCAACCCCAAAGTTTTCCTTTCTTCCGCGCAGTCCGACCAATTTCAGTGTGGGGGGAGCAAGCATCCGGCGGGATGGGCGAAGGCGGTGATTCGGAATGCGTATGTGTGCAAGCAGAACACAGAGAAGTTAGCGTCGGGAAGGCATTGGTTGAGGCTGTCGTTGTTGCAGACGACGATGGTGGTGACCAAGTTGGGTGGGTTGAAGAGTGGTTTGGTGGGACCGCCCGAGAGTGAGAGAACCGTTACGCACCGGCCTACCCGAACACGCCGGGGTGCTCCCTTTTGACCTCTCCGGGTCTAAACCCCGAACGGCGGGAACGAGCTCGGTGTTTGGGCGTACCCACTCGTACATTGCGGGAATGACGTGTTTGGTCTGTGCGCTAATCGCCTTTATCACTCAGTGGATCTTGATCTGGCTATCAATGACTAACAACGACTTCCATGCTTCCAGAAGGCGTGAGATTGTGCATTAACCGATCCGTGGAGTCGGTGATCTTGAAAAGACAAAATCACACCTTCTCTGGCTCGGATCACATCAGTATCGATTTTTGAACCACCTGAAAAGCAGCACAAGCAGGAAATGATGAAAATAGCCTTCGCCCGCGCGGCCGCCCAGGCCGGCGCCTCAGCAGTTAGAGTTGGAGGAGGATGCTGCTCAACCACCATCCCAACCATCTCAGCCGTCGCTGGCGCCAGCGCCACCCTCGTGGCCCGAAGACTCTTCTCTTCCGCTTCTGCCGCTACTCCTTCGTCAACAGCAACCAACACCGTCCCTCCGGTTGTTTCCACAGTCCCGCTCGTCTATGATCTTCATTCACCGGAGAACCCTACGGTGCCGAATAAGGAGACTCAGCCCATCATTTTCATCCATGGACTTTTTGGCTCAAAGAAAAACAACAGGAGTATCAGTAAGTGAGTAGCCCTTATGCATCGGTTTATGAGCGTTCGGTCTCTTGTTTTCCCCCCCGATGTTGGACAGATGAGATTTGCTTAATCACATTCGATTCTTTGACACTAGTCTCATCGAACTTGCCGGTCGGTTGAGACTGGATGACTAACTTTGTTCTTGTTTTTATAACAATAAAGACAACTAGCCCGTGACCTAGGTCGTCATATCTTCGCCATTGTAAGGGAAATCTGCAAATACATGTTTATCTTTGAAAGAAATCAAAACTCTAACCTCATACCAGGACCTCCGCAACCACGGTGAATCCCCCCACGACCCCCGCCACGATTACACCGCCATGTCCGAGGACGTAGCCGCTTTTATCCGATCCCACGGTCTCAAAGACTCTACCCTCATCGGGCACTCCATGGGCGCCAAAGCCGCCATGACTGTTGCTCTCACGCATCCGGACCTCGTGCAGAATATCATTTCCGTCGACAACGCGCCGGTAGACGCCCGCTTGCAATCGTCCTTTGCGCGGTACATCCAAGGCCTGAAAAAGATTGAAGAAGCCGGCGTCTCCTCCCTCAGCGCAGCCGACAAGATCCTCGAGCCCTACGAAAAAGATCTAGTCGTACGCCAGTTCCTTCTGGGCAACTTGCACCGGCCCCGTGTCGATCCCGGTGGAAAGCCGAGCCCGACGCTGCAGTTTAGGAATCCGTTGGGGATCATTGGCAAGAGTTTGGATCATATGGGAGATTTTCCCTTCAAGGATCCGCATAGGGTCAGGTTCGGTAAACCCGCGCTGTTTGTCAGGGGCACAAAGAGCCATTATGTGCCGGATGAGGTGATCCCGCTAATTGGGCAGTTTTTCCCGCTGTTTGAACTGGTGGATGTTGAGGGCGGGCATTGGGTTATTTCGGAGAATCCAGAGGCTTTTAGGCAGGGTGAGTTTTCTCTTCTTCTGGGCTGGACTATGATTTGGGTGTGATGTTGGTGATGCTAATGATCCATTTGTGGGACAGCTGTTTTAAAGTTCCTCGAGCCTAAGGAGTAAACAAAAACTCCCCTGTTGTTGACACGGAGGTGAGAGTGTTGTATTAGAGGTATTCGTGGAGGCTATGGATTATCCCCACACAGGACATGACCCGAGCATCCATTTGTTCTCGAGTGGCGGTTGACGACGGTAAAGCATTGCTTCTTGGTTTCCTTCTGGTTCACAAGTACCGGTTTACCAATCAGTGCTTTCAAAATGCCTGACAAGGTTGAGGAAAACATATCATCATGAGACATACCATAGACCTTAGACGATAGAAAGAACAAGCAACTAACATTCTCTTAAGCTTGCGAATCAAGGAAATCTCTAACAAAAATATGCGTTTGTGGCCAATCATGAACATGTAATCTGGGGGTATCAGAACTTGTTTCTTGTGTGCTGTGTGTTTAAGCAGAGCAGCAACTCCGGCCACCGACGAGCCAGGCTGTGGGTTGGCTGCCAGAAGACTTGAAAATGCGTTCCGCTAGCACGAACAAGTCGGAAGGGAGAAGTAGCCGTTGTTGGTAGTGCTGTCAACCACAACCGTCCCGGATCGCCGTTTTGCCGTGGCGTTGGTGAGCAGACCTGGCGTCTGCACGATCTGGTTTACGATTTCCACAAAGGGGCGGCGGACGTTCTCACTGGTCTTGGAACTTGCCTCGCAAAAGCTGGCGCCGTGTTGTTCCGCTAGTGCTAGGCCTTCCTCGGATGTGACCTCCCGGCTGCGAGCTGCTTTGTCAAGTTTTGCTCCGACCTGAATGTGGACTATGTTAGTAATATTTTGTGACTCCTTCACCACGGGAACTGATGTGACGGTTGCGTTCATGAAGTGGGATAAAAAAGAAAAAAAAAAGGGGGGGGGGGGGGGGAGGGGGGGGGGGGGGGAACAAGAAAAAAAAAAAAGGAATCTTACCAGGTACAGAGCAACGTCCTCTACGGTGTTGGCTTTGGCTTCGTCAAACCATCGTTCCATGGAAATGAAACTTGCTCTGTTGGAAATGTCGTAGACGAGAATAACGCCATGGGCACCACGGTAGAAGCTGGTTGAGAGGGTTCGGAATCTTTCTTGTCCGGCCTGTCGTTGTCGAATCAACAGTGATTCACTTGTTAGTAGCAAGCTCATTGATAGCGTACACATGATGCTTTCAGATTGGGCTTGTGTGAACATGAAGTTCTAAGGGAGGAGTGTTGTTGCTCACCGTATCAAACAGAGTTAACCGATATGGCTTGCCGCGGACCGCAAGTCTTTTGATCTGGAACAATAACTGTGTCAGTATACTATTGCAGGATGTGTTCCCCAACGACCAAGTGTTGTGGATACTTCAATCCGAATGAGGGTGCGAGATCCCAAAAATTTTGAATGAGCCTTCAACGTGTGCAAAAATATGTGGACAGGTGCGGGCAAATGTGAGTGAGTGGCAAGGATATAATAACAGAACAGTAACTCACCTTGAAGTCGATACCAATTGTCGCAGCGGCCGTGTCAGGATCGAATTCATCATCACAATATCGCATGAGTACTGGGGAATTGTCAGAGACCAGTATGCAAACGTTTAATATTCGGGTGTGTATAAGCCATGTTGCACGAGCTCTTTGTAGCTTAAGAGCATGATGACTGTGTCGTTTGCACCTCTTCCATCGGATGTGAAGGAAGCACTTTATCAATCTCCTTGCCATGTCCACCAAGTGAGGTTAGACGATCCCGGGACAGATGAGAGACCCAAAGGACTTACATGCCGACTTTCCAGCACCTGATGGCCCGATCAACAGGATCTTGAGCGTAGGTAGGGCGTCATCCGAAGCCATCTGGCTGGACGGGGAGCCCACGGGGCCACAGGGATCGAAAAGAGGAGAGGTGTAAGTAAACTGGTCGTCCGTTGTCTATCCTTGCTCCTGTCTATAAGTACCTGAGTGCATGTGTTGAAATGACCTGTACTTGGTTCGGAGGTGATGAAGTGATGTTGCTGAGCAGGTCGTTAGAGCTGGTGGCAATTGCGGGGAGTTTCTATGTCGAGGAATGTCGAGGTTGGAGTGGAAGTTGACGGTTGACAGTTGACACAGGTTCCCATTGGAGGGGTCGTTGCTGAGAACTGGCGCAAACCAAGGGAGGTATAATTGCACGTGTAAGTCCCGTTCTCCAAGCGGGAAGAAAAAGATGAAACAAAGTCGCGATGGTCTTTAACCCTGTAATGCTACGATGCTGCGGTACGTCTTATTCCCAGGTCGAAATCCCTTCTGTCGTCGGCGAGTTCGAGAAATTTGCTGTTAGGTTTGCGTTTGCAAATCTTGAGTTGCTGCCCTCGCCCCCGAAACTGAGAGTGCGCAGAGGTGCGTACTTGTAATCGCCCCGTAGGTACGTAGGTGACTGGCCTGGCTGACAAGTGGAAGCTGCCGCCTTGCACCGACACGCACCCTCATATGACAGTTCCCGCCCTTATGTAAGAGCCTGGACTTTATCAAAAGCCTAAGAGGGCAGGAGGGTTCTCTTGACGTGCCCAGCCCACACATAGCACACCACAAGGCATTGAAGAGATTTGGGACGTTATGCGTGGTGCGAGTCAAATAAGAGGCAACGATCACATATAGACAAAAGTCGCACCGTGGATATTGAGCATGCTGGGATTGGCTTTGGACGCACTGATACTACAAAGCACCAAGGGACGCGCGAGGCTGACCTGAACCGCCCACCCGCCTTACATGATGCTGCTGCTGGATCGACTACTCGCTCGGACACCCGTCAACCACGACTTGTGCATCCCTCTCTTATGGCCAACCAAGGGAAATCATGGGTATATGGGACTCCGGCTGCTTCTCATAACGATTCCTCGTAGCTGAAATTCAGATCCCTAAAACGCCCCACAAGCCCAAGTCAACGACGATTAGAGTGCTTTCGCATCCAGGCAAGGTCTCCCAAACCACGTAGAATTCGCTGAGCTGAGTGTCACCCCTTCTCTGAAAACGACATTTTCAACCATCGCTCGACTTTTGGTCATTTGTGATCGTTTTTTGATTCCCGTTTTCTCATTGTCGGGAGGGTATTCGTTACCTTGACTAATACCATAATACCATGCCAATGCAACGAAGAAGCAAGACCAAAGCCCTAGAGAGGTATTGCCCGAGTGAAACCCATGCCCAGTGCGATCATTCCCCAGTACCGGTAACCCTTTATACGGACTCGAGAACGGTCTCCTTGAACTCACGCTCGACCTTCTGGCCAGCCTCGTCGGAGCCAGACTCGCCGTGGAGAGACATGAGAGCACCGAGGTCGAACTTGGGCTGCTTGAGCAACTTGACCTTGCGGATGTGGACCTGTAGCGCTTAGGGTCAGCTAATCTGTTGTGTCGTCCAGAGTCCTGGGTTACAAAACGTACGTTCTGGAGGGGGTAGATGCCCTGGGTAGCCTTCTCAATCTCGCGGCCAATGACCTCGGGGATGAGCTTGGAGGTGAGCTGGGTGAGGGTGCAGCTGGAAGCCTCGCGCTGGATGATCTCGGTCATCTTGCGGCGGATGGCGCGGATCTGAGAAGAGGCAGCATAGGTGGTCTTCTTAACCTGGTTAGGGCGGCGCTTGGTGAAGGCAATGGCGAAGAGGCGGAGGAGGTAGTCGTCGGTGGTCTTGACGGTGATGTTGGCCTCAATGAGAGTCTGCCACTTGCGGACAAGCGAGCGGAGCTTGTCGGAGGTGAAGTCGAGACCGTGGAAGTTGGTCAGGCAGTTCTTGCCCTGGATCTCATCGACACGGAGCTTGACCTTGCGGAAGGAGTGGTCCTCATCCTTCTGGAGGTCGGCGAGAGAGACCTCGAAGATGCGGCCCTTCAGAGCATCGTTGGCGTTCTTGAGACCGGTGGTGCGGTTGACCAGGGTCTTGCCGACACTGAACAAGCTAGTTAGAATACCGTTCTCGCATGATGTGTGTTTGTTGATATCTGGGTCGGGCTGCGTGCGCATTTGAAAGAGATATCGACATGTAGGGCGGGCGGATGGCTTACTCTCTGACGTTGAAAGGCGCAGGGGCCTGGAGACGGGGAACCAGTCAGTTTGCTGTCACCTAGGGACTTGAGATCGCGATCGGTCGAAACTCACCTTGATGCCGTACCAGTCCTTGCGGGCGAAGGGGTCCTGGGTCTTCTTCTTAAGACCCTTCTTGCCCTTGGACAATCTCTTGTTCCTGCACGCCAACACCAATGATTAGCCGCTGCGCTGCTTGTGTGCTGTTTCTTTCTCGATTCGGATCGGGCGATGTTGTCTGTAATTTGCGACCGGAGCTCGTCATCGCCTCGCGACCGCATGACGCCTGCGCGGACCGCTCATTCCATCCATCGCCCGCATCATCGTGGCATCGATTTTGGCAATATTTCGGGGTGACAACGTACTTGCCAACAGCCATCTTGACGAGCACCTGTGCCTAGGGACAAAATGTGCTGCTTGGGGTGGTGATGGAGACCGTGCAATCTGGGACGCGGAGTTTGGTTTTCTCTCCTCGAAGGGTGAAATTGTGTCTGTCCCGTTGTGTGGGCGTAGTCCGGAAAAACTGTGGTGGTGGGGCTTGCCAAGACTACGGCCTGATTGGCCTCTCGGACCTTAGGGCTCAATGCCGAGCAGGGGGGCGCCAGCTGATAACGCTTATCGTGGCAAGTCGCTACCTCCACTCTTGTCCACAGCTGGGTCCCTTGGTTGCCTGGAAGGTTGGACTCGGGGGACTTTTGCTTCCATGACTGCAGACCGCAGGCACCCTTCTTCTCACTGGAGGAGGTTTTGGCGAGTTGAAGGAGGTTCTGAACCACTCGTTCGTTCATTCTCACCAAACACCATCACCAAATCATCAACCACCATTCGCCATCACCATCATCATCTCCCCCAAAAAAAAAAAAAAAAAAAAAAAAAAAAAAAAAAAAAAAAAAAAAAGCCCCCTTAGCAAAACCACTAGTGCTCCCACCCTTGGTACAATGCGGCCATGTAATTCCCCCTTCTCCCCAATACCGCACGGTCTATGGCCCTGTCATTGTTATGGCGACTGCGCTGCAATTTTCTGCATGAAGCATTATTCTCTGGCGACGAACTTTGGCGATATCACTGCACGCATTTTACTTCGAGACTCACCAAAGCTCACCCATGTTCTGGCGGTGCACTAACCACCCATGGTTACCTGACAGCACGAACATTCGCCAGCAAATGAGACGAGCAACTGACCTGGGGCTGGATTCACCGCCATCGCATCTCACGACTTGTCCGAGGGTTGCGAGAGAACTAGAATTGTTTGCAGTTTGCACTTATTCATCTTTCATTTCTACAGGGTATCTTATGTTGTGGTGTTTTGTTTTGTACAAGACAGTCTTGTCGTCGCCAACCGGACACGGCGCCCCTCGGGGCACTCACGCATCTTGAACAGTTGGCTGCGTTACAAGGACCTAGGCGTGTCTTGGCGCCATAATCGCTGACAATGTCCCCCATGACCGAGGGAGCTCAACTTGGCCCACAGCTCGGTCGGGTAAGGATCATCCACCAGCCTCTCCTGTCCCTACTGCTCATCCCCTGTCCCTAGGGAACAAATATATCCTGCTCTTACAAGACTCCCTCGAAACCACCCGATGGGCACGTAGCATCCGCCAGCTACGAGATGTGCTGAAGCGGCGTGCATCGCGTTGTCATCCTCCGTTTCCCCCCTCCGAATACCTCAAAAATGGGATTCATAGGATTGAAGGAATCGAAAACGCCGGGATGATCCGCCTGTCCCTCGCCCAATGCCCTGCGCCCATTCAATGTGGACTGTTTGCGTGTCATGTTCCAATGACACCAGGGTCCTGTTCCTGGAAATATTACACCTGCCAAGTGCTCTTGCACGGCGGCGCAACTGTTCCCCGAGTGATAGAGGCCTCGTGGGTCGACGTCGTCTTGGGTGAGCAGCCCGATGACCAAAGTGGAAGGCAGGGCTTGCTTGTTGCAAACTGAAAAAGAAAAGAAAAAAGAACGTCGAAAACAGCTCTCTCCTTCCAGAATCCGAGCGCGCCTTTCAAGGAGACTTCATGTGTGGCTCTTTGTCCTCCTCTTGGTGAGGCGACTCATACAAGTCAAAACTTGGGAAGCTGAAGTATCGCTGCGAATGCGAATGCGAATCTATCGGGGCGTCAGCTCTTGTCCCGAAACATTGGTGACTGAGGCGAGCAACTCACAGGAATCACGCAGCTCATCGAAGCCATCTGGGTTGCTGATAGGAGACGAGGATAGCTCACAGTGTCGACCCAAGCTATCGTACATTGGCGGTGGTGATGTCCGTGTCGAGATGGGAGATGTGGCTCTGGAGGTAGCTCTGGTGAGGGCGTCCGGAGATGAGCCACCTGAGATGTAAGCCACTCTTAGGAGCTCGGTTGCTCTGCGAGACGAGTACGAGTTCGCGAGCGCATCTCGGCTGGCATTGGACGTGGTGATAGAGGGCTCGGTGGCTGATGCTCGAAGAAGTCTTGGCCTCTGGCTGGGGCTTCGGGTGCCACGGGCCGTCGAAGAGTCTCTGCGCGGCATGCGGCGAGAGTCAGTAGTTGACGACGCCATGTCTAATGTTGGTCTGGTTTGTTGTGATTGGTTGTTGTGACGGACACTTTTGGTCTGGATGATGATAGGTTGTCGTTATTGTGATTCCAAGGTGCTGTAGTGTTGAACACCAGATACTACTGGGCTTTCACATCGAATTCGGCTGTTGTTTATAAGGAGACGAAGAAGAAAGAGAGCAGGTTGGGCGGGCTTGAAGTCGAGACGGACCCGAGTATAAGAAGAAAAGCAGCCTTTTTGGGCTGAAATGTGCGATTCCGCTTAGCTCCGGGGAGGTGTTTTACAGTGTCATTCAGTGGCACTTTCGGTTGCCACTTGTCAGTCGATGGTTGAGTCGGCCAGGGGGAGAGGGGAGGCTAAGCATACCCGCCCGTTACCCGTTGTTGCCTCCGGGGGCCGAGAGTGGAAGACCACCCTAACCACTGCAGCCCTTTGACACACCCAAATAAACCCAGTCAGCGTTGTGTGACTGTGCTTGTATTCCTCCCTAGTTCAGGCCGGTTGTACAAGTTGGCCAGGCCTACCAACAAGCAGCCAGGCCGGACCAGCGGGCGATTCGGAAGTATCTCCTGTTACATGAGGCATGTCAACGTGCATGAAACGACCAAACAATTTGTTTGGATAATAAGACCAGTTGGCGAGGTGCTTCTCTGGACTCGACCGCCGTACGCGTCTGCAGACCATGGGATGGCACAGCACCTGGATGGAGAGGACCCATGGATCATGGTACCAAGTGCGTAGCTGCCGCAGGTGTTGGTCCTGCCCCCCCCGGTCCCCATCGTCCCCATCTTGCTAATGCCCCTGCCTCCCATCTCTCCCCTCCCTGGTCCCCGGCCCCCCAAGCTGCTATGATCATTGATGGCAACCCCCGAGATTCGAGAAACTTGGGCATTGAATGGAACACCAAGGTGTTGCGGTTTCCGTCGACGTACTGACCGGTGCCCGCCGGACCATTCAAAGAGCCTTACTGGCGACAGCGGAGTCTCGGACATGCCAAGTCCAACGCTCTCCACGGCACTTCAGCGACAGTTTTCGCAATGCCCTCGGACTACACCCTACTCGCTGGTCCTTTTTGGACCGCCGTCGCAGTAGGGTACCTCTGGCTCCTCTGGTGACCCAAACACCGCCAAAACGAAACATCAGGTGGGGTACACTCAACGCCGACAGCCACTCAAGATTTGACACTTTACAGACTTCCAGTCTGCAACATGCAAGGTGGTTGCATATTCTCACTTGACTCTTTTTGAGCCCACAACTTCACTGGACATTGGCCGCACACTGGGGAAACGCTGGGGAGCACCGGGGACCCAAAGAGAAGGCCTAGACTACCCAATTCAGGAAACGCCGGTGGTCTCGCTCCAGTCCTGTTCTGTTCTGTTACTCAATCGAGGCGTCCAGGCCCTCTTCGCCTAACACGGATACGGCCTTCTCTAGCTTGTCCAGAACCTGCTTGTTCTTTTCTTACAATCATATTCGATAGAATTCGTCACTCGTACATATATCTGACTTGAGTGAACATGGCTCGGGGAATTGATCAACGTGAACAATACTACGGGGCTAACTGAGAGGGGAAAATCGACCGCAGGTAACAAATCGTCTAAAAAGAGGGGAACGGAAAACAAAAGAAACAAAAGAACGGCAAGCCAGTGCAGTTGCAGAGAAAGTTGGAAGATTACGTTATGTATTACCCTCCCTCCCTCTGGCAACAACGGCAATGGCATTGTACTATGTATTCAAGCCAAGCAGCGCGCGAATCCCCTTCTCTGGGTTCCAGATAGCTTACCATCGACCGATGAAGAGTAGGAGTTGGGTGTTGTCGGTTGCGGGTTATAGTCACTTTAATGTGCCTTTTCTGTGATCGATATCACCCACCCGCACTCTCTCTATCGGCCCACAGTCCTGTCTTCCCCATGTTCCATATGCAACCCTCCTGACCGGTAGCCACATTACAATTTTTCACTATCCTATTCCACCACACATTTCATGGCGGGAAACCCGATAGACATAAATCTTGGGATACACAGCACCTTGAGTTGATATATCGAGTAACACTTGATGCTTCCGGTGAAGGATGAAGACGGATCCAGAGGGCCACTCACTTCTCAGCGGGGCTAAGGCCCCTATACCGACCTAAACCTTGAGCTAAACAGTATGAGTGTCACGTACCACTATCCGTTCCCTATTGAGGCATCCTCACTTGCGGAGTCCGTTTATAACCACATAGCAATATTCTTGGATTTTGTGCGATGCCGTACAAGGAGTATAGATGATAGCTGCATCTTCTCATGCCTTCCACACGTGCGAGAGGACATGCCTTGCGCGCAGCAGCCTGCCCGCCAAACATTTCAGCTTCCTATGTTGGTACCTGCTGGCTATACTATGCTGTGGTACGTAGCGGGGTAGGTACCTTAGACAGAACACATGAAGCAGCTGGTCTAGTCAGACCCCGGATTCTGTCTCCAGTTCCATGCAACTGCCAAGTCCACACGCAGTGCGGACGGTTGAGAAGAGTCCGGCACATCCATGACGATCTTCCAAAAAAAGGGAGAGGGGCAGTCCATAGAAACTCCACCATGATTCTACATATGGACCAGTGAGAACGACTGCGTATTTTCTCAACACTGCCGGCTGGTAGGGCATCAAATAGGCTCACTGGGCAGCCATATCTCATTCCACCCACTTTGAACAACCGTTGACTGGGTTACCATGAAAGCTTTGTCGCTTTTCGCTCCGTCGGTTCCTAGGCAGTCGCTGCAAGTAAGCCCCCGAGGCCTTGTCATGTTTCGAACCGATGTAAAAGTTATCCGATGTTGTGAGATCCATTGCAGTCAACAACGTTCACTTCTTCTTCTTCTTCTTTTTGGAACCACTGTGTTGCCTATGCTAGTGTAGCTATTCTTGCTACTGCACAACTTATTTTGGTTCCACCCAAAGTTCTTATTTAGCTTCGATCTTTGGGATCGCCGTCGCCGGCTGGAGGCAGACGAGCTTGCGAGCTGGTTGCTTTAGCTTCCCCGTGCTCCATTTTTGTATTCCGTTACATTGCGCCGTGCTGTCATGAATCATGGCGCGGATGATCACAGAATGGATAGAAACACGGGCGAAGCACAAGAATACCGGAGATCTACAAGATAGGATGACATTCCCGAGTCGCCGTCTCTGCCGTGTGTTCGTCGATTCAGGCTCGTTCAAGCCACTTGGTTACACCGACTGTGTGGGGCCATACAAACCCGCTGCCAGACAGCCAGGACGAGCCACAGCAAGACCTCGAGCTTACCCTGGCGTATCCGCGCACGGAATCATCACGAACTGCCATCACCAAATGCGCACCCGAACATTCGCAATAAACAATGTCCGAATAGACACATTGTTAATAAAGGGAAAGATCTATTTCGCACGAGAGCCTCTCACTAGCTACCTGCACCGCCGGGACTACTCACAACACCTGACTCTAATACTAACTGACCGTACCCTTTCAGCAGTCATCGAAGCATTTAGTATAGTACGCAGTCAGTTTGCTGCTATTACACAGTCTTTGAACTTTCTTCTTCACACCTTCCCTCCCCCCCTCCCGAAGCATCACAAACCGAGAAAATTGTTTTTATCGTCATCACCAAATCCTGTTTCCACATGATTTTTCTTCCTTAGCTTCTCGATTCTCATTGGCGTGCGGTTTCTACCTTCTCTTCCCCGATTCGTAGCTCCATATACCTAGTTGACCTCTCTTGCTCACCTGTAACACACCTTGCGCTCTTCACTCCGAAGCCCTTCGATTTTCCATTGGCCAGAAATCCGTAATAATACATTTTTCCATTTTGAACTCTTCTTCTTTTTCTTACGACTATCAACCAGATGGCGGAAGCAAAAGTGGCGGCGAAGGGGAGAGGCGACGGCACCATCATTCCTCTTCCGGTGAATCAATGTGTATCCTACGTCGATACGAGCATATGCTTACCAACTTTTCATTTGTAACAAACCTTCGTCATTCAAGACATACTGCACGCCGAGCGATCTAAGTCAACTACCACGCTCTTCTGACAAGCAGTCCTCAATACGTCAGAGAGAGAGAGAGAGAAAAAGACAAAAGAGATTGAGGACAGACATCCTCCCTCCTTGTCCGCCAGTCCATATACATAGTACTATATCCACATACACTACCTGAAGCTACACTACAACCGCAAGAGCACCATGGTACGGTACCTACATTAGGCTCAGGGACCAGGGGTAAACCCAGAGCATTCTCAGTCTAAGACAAGATCTCCTGATAATCCCAAACAGAAAAACATGAGGAGGGAAAGGATTTACCCCGAAAGGAAATCATGACAGTGGTGGCTCCATCACTCGATCCCCCGCGGCACGGCCTGGGCGTCCATCATTACGGCACGTACCTGCCAAGTCTTTGCTTCCCTATACCAGCATCATACTGCATTCAACATTGCACTCATGGAGAGAGACGAAGACGCCTCACCGGACCCGAACTTGTCGACCCGGACTACATACCTAGGTACCTACCAGACGTACAACAGCCGGCCGTGGCAATAATCAAGTCCTGTGACTGTGTGTGGGCTGCATACACAGGTGTACCATCTCGATCCTTCTTTTTTCTTTTCTTCCTCGAAGAAGAGGAAACCAGATGTCTCCGGATGTAATTGGATGAAATGTTTGGAACTGATCATCAGGCACTCTTCTACACAGTATGTCCGCTCTGCCTTTACTTGTTTGCTTCGCTTCGGCTCAGGGACACCACCACTCATCCTCCTTTGAGCGAGTCGATCATCTAATTGGGTTTCTTGGGTCTTTTTGCGTTGCACGCACACCTCAGCCGGCGTTACTACTTGTACTGGTAAGCGCGGTGCCGCCGCCTCACGATATTCAGGGAATTAGAGGTGGGGCAAAGCAGCCATCTTTTTGTATGGAGAACACAGTTATCGCCACTTTGCAGCTCACCACGCTAACCTTTTACAAAATGCCAGCAGAGAGTGACGGTAGTGTACATGAGAAGGGGAGAAGGGATCCTGAGAACTAATTCTAGTACGCAGTAGTGTATACAAAAATTCGTCAATTTAGATGTTTTCCCACGTCCTTCCTTTTCCGTCCCACCATTACACGTGGAGAAAGTGTTGATCATCTCGGAGCTGTCAACAAAAGTTGGCAACGTCGTCAACGTCTTGCTGTCTCCATTTTGGACTACACGTACTATGGTACACATACTCGTTGCGTTGTCCTTGTTTGTTATCCCTGTCTACAGCGCAAACTAGCAACTACTGCGTACACCTGAACGGAGCGGATACCATCCAACAACAAAATATGTGATATAATGACCGATTGGCTAGAGAGAACTAACAGGTAGAAGAAGAAGAAGTAAAACTAGCATGAAAGCCGAAATGTGGTGTTGTTGTCTGCCTGCCCTGCGCTGGCATGCCTGGCCCCGGTCTATAACTGAAAACTATTATTTAACACCGCCAAATTGACATCATAATTTGTTTCGACCCTTTTTGATGGTTTCGCCGGAAAGCGAAGCTGGACCAAGCGATGCTAATATAAGGCGTACAGTGCCTGAAGTATGTAAACGGGAAAACCGTTGTTTTTTACGGTTCTAGAAGGGATCGGCGATGGGGCTAAATGCGTTGACCTTGGAAGTACCCCCGTTGATTACGGGACAGACAGGATAAAGCCAAAAAAGAACCACGTTCCAACCAAGCATGTTTGGATGAATCTTATCGTGTGGATTTACTTTTCTTTCTGTGAACAACATCCCGTCTGACCCGAACGGTAGTGTATGAACGGGAGACAGAGGAGGGCCCTCAGAGGGAGGGAGGGGGGCGCCCGGAAGGGGGGGGGATTTGGCGGGGGATGGGGGTGAAGGGAAAAAAAATAAAAAAATAAAGATGACATAGAGATGAGATCTGACAGGATTTTTGATCAGTCTTACCGCAGATGGGGAGGATACCATGGTACCAGGCGCGGGATTGTGCAATTCTGGCAGTACTGTATCTGTTCTGTCTTTCAACTGTCGATCACCATGCCGGTAGAATCCTCCCGTCGCTGTCTTGCTTACATTCAATCCCTGGTTGTCAGGACCGCATAGGCCTCAAGATAATCCAACCTACACACTACCTTAGTGACGAGTTAAGGTATCTTGGACCTTGCCAAACCACCCCTCAACCTTCAAAGACGACCTAGAATAATAGGTCAAGACTTACAAAAAAAAAAGCATAGTAAAGTATCGTCAGAGAGAACCAACTTCAACATCTATGTCAACTTGCGTCCATCAAAGGATATGTGTATGCAGTGTACGAAGACCAAAGAGATGGGCAAGAAATAGTATTCATGCAAATAGACCGATTCCCCTGACTCCCTACCAAAATCCCACGGTTCCCTCTTCCAACAAATCCAAACACCTCCTTCCCTCTTTGAACCGTCTCCCATTCTACCCCGTGTAGCCTGTAACCCCCCAACATCTGGCAGGTTACATGTAGTGTTCAGCCTATCATTCGCATGTTCTCTCCCACGAGGGAAGCGTCTGACTTCCAGGAACTACCTCAACTCTCATCGGTGTCTTTTTTTTTTTTTTTTTTTTTTTTTTTTTTTTTTTTTTTCATCTCCGGTTGGCAGAGTACGCAGCATTGGAGGCATCGGGAAGCAGGAACAGTTCAAGTCAGAAAGAGAGAAGCGTGGGAAAAAACATACTGCAAGCCAGGACAAAACACAACCCAAGCGCACAGGCACACTTGCCAGACTAGATGGCTATTTAAGTAGTTAGACAAGTAATTCTACGCTGTTCAGGCGATTACCACTCAGTCTGTCTTTAACGATAGAGTTACTTACCTACCTGTACCGTAGGACGAATAATTGCTACAATAGATGGCTAGGTTTTATTGCTCACAACGACAGCCGTTCGCCCAAGGTAAAGGATTCGGGATATACAAGCTCTCTGTATCCTCCGTCCCCGGCCATTGACTGGCATCTTCCATTACAGGCGGGCCGACATTGGTTACCTTACCTTCCTATCCCATCCACAGGATTGCTGCTTCGTCCTTCGGGTAACAAAGATCGTTGTTAAGTCATGAAGACAAGTAATCCATTCAGCATCTTTGAGAACCATACAGCCCGGTAACTCAAGGCTCCTCACTTGATGCGCGAGTTGATGTGAATGTCACGCTGGAATAGCAAGTACTAGTGAGTAGATGCTCATTATATGGTCATTGTACTATATATGCATGACTAGAACCATATACCGGCCGAAGAGCTGTTTGCGTGATCTCTTTTGCTCCCTTTTCACTCCACATTTCACCCGCCCGTTTCACGTTCAGACCTGACAGATTGTGGGTGTGGCGGATATGGTGTGGTAAATGCAGGATCGAATTGAACAACCATTCCTACCAAGAAAGTGTGATGAGTTATATATGGTAATCAAAGAGGCAATGACGGGCCTGCGATGGGTTCTCCCAAGATGCAGCTGCTGCCCGAATAATCTCTCTACAATCCATGACCAAACTCCTTTGTGCGTCGTATCCTCCGTGGGGTTGTTACTTCTAGTGGTCGATGCTGTGGTTACGTTAGCCTCGAGTTTCTTCGATTCGATAATGAGCGACTTTTGAAGAGGGATAACTTACTCTTCCCATATCCGACCTTGCACCGCTTTGAGTTCTTCTTCCGTCATTCTGTGACCTGTCGTGAAGTATCCTACATAACAACGAATCCTCGTCGGTTAATCTGCCTTTCTCCACAGAAACATTGGAAGAGTAAGTGGGACAAACATACCGGCGTTGATCTTGGCATCGATCTCTACTCTCGAATCGGCTGGAATCCAGCTTTCGGGGAGCTCAACACGCTCTAGAATAGGGATACTGTGCGGAAGGTTAGCATCCATCAAGCAAAAGATCGCCGGCTCACCACAGGTGCAGGTTATGCAGCAAGACCCGAGCACAACGGCACACCACATAGTTGAACAGAAAATGCTAACTCACCCTTGGCCGACGATGGCGTCGTGTTTCATGCTAGAAAGTGACCATGCATTAGATCGAGGATCGGTGATACCTCCCACAAGGCAAGGAGAGCGCGCGCAGTAGGGGAGGAGAGGGGTGTGGTGTTACTCACTTGCTCATGCTAAGCATTCGGTCAATCTTGGTAATACCCAGCCAATGAAGAATATCAGGCATCAGGGCTTGGAATCGCATATCCTTTACACCGGCAATGTTTTCGGTGCGCTTGAAATAGTCCGATGCAAGATCTGCCCCGCGCTTTCTCGCGTTGTACACAACTGTAAAAGGTTCCCGGTTAGTCTCTCACCCACGAAACGAAATCCCCTGTATGGGACGAGGTAAGGATCAACTAGGAACTCAACATACGATACTGTGACGCTGGATTAGCATTTAGTCTTCATGAGCAGAGTTTTGGAACACAAACCTTTGTGACTTCGCCCAGGGCACGACCTTCCTTACGGAAATAGATTACCACGCCGCTACCGCCATTCTGAGCCTCCTTGACGGCCTCCTCAATACCGAAGATGAGGTAAGGTCTGCAAGTGCAGATATCGGAACAGAAAACATCACTACCGTTACACTACATAGAAGGTGGCTGTGTCAGCAGTGAAAGATGTGTTCGAGAGACAAGACATTCCATGAGAACGAGAGCCTACCTCGTCGTGTATCCTCAACGCAAGTTTCTTCGAAGGGTCTGACATCTTCGCGGGATCGCCGAAGCAGTACACGGTCAAACCACCTAGGAAGAGACGGTTAGGAATCTGTAACACCACACCATGACGGGATACACAGCTGATGATTCTTACCGATAGGGGGCAGGAAGACCTTGATATCGGAGCGCGTAATTAACTGGCTATTGTATCAGCATCGTCTGTCCGTAAAAGTGCTATAATCCAGCGGCGCCAATTACCTCGGGATACATGCCACCCGTATGCTCGAAGAGGGATCTGCGCAATGTGCCCTCATCAATACCGAACCGTTCGGCAACTCCGGGGAGGTACCAAACAGGCTCGACGGCAAACTTGGTTACTGCAAGTTCACCGAGGCTGTTCAAGCAGATCTTGCCATCTGGAACCAATCTGCCGCTCTTAACACTCTCTTCAAGCTCAGGCAGCTTCATATGGGCTTTCGTGATCGCAATTGTCGGCCGGAGATCAACTGTCGATAGCCAGTGTCAGTTTCCATCATATGCAAATAGGGATTATAGACAACAACAACAATAACAACAACATGTGAAAGTACGTACCACCCTCCTTATCCATGAGATCCTTGAAGATCCAAGGAACCTGATGGCCCCAAGGATCCATGGCTACAATCTTCTTGGGATCTCCCCATTGAGGGAAAGGGCCAATGTTGACGGCGGGCTCGGTGTTGGTGAAGTCAGGCTTGTGGTCTGGATCCAGCTCCTTACTCGCCAGAGCCAGCGCGTAGTAAATCGAGTATGAACCACCGTGGGCACCAATGGCGTTACGTCTGCGGATGGTCGAGCCAGATCGGATGACAGCTACCGGGCCACGCTTCACGGGATCGGCCGCACCCCATTCCATCGGTAGAGGGTTGATGCCGATCTGCTTGGGATAGGTCGTGAGCACGACGCGGTTTGAGAAGTTGGACTTTGTGACATCGGCGGGCGGAGATGATGGTGACATGGTGCCGGCATCCGCCTGCAAGAGCGGTGGCGTCTGGACATAGCCGG
Organism: Neurospora crassa OR74A; assembly: GCF_000182925.2. NCBI lineage: Eukaryota > Fungi > Ascomycota > Sordariomycetes > Sordariales > Sordariaceae > Neurospora > Neurospora crassa. Next base: position 4,708,223 of record NC_026505.1, read on the forward strand.
AAACGAGCGGGGTGGTGACTGGGTTTGGAGCTTCGCCGTTGGGTTTCGACGAGGTTTCGCGAGTCTTCTCCAAGCTGCTCACACGTTGAGAGATGGATTCAACCGCCGAGATGAGCTTCGTTTGGCCTTGGGCGATGGCCAGCAAGGCATCCTGCACACCTTCCAGACCTGTAGCCATTGTAACCAGGTCTGACTGTTGGGGCAAATGGGGGAGGAAGGGCAGTATCTAGTAGGCAAAGATGATGATAAAAGAGATAGATTCTAGTAGTGGTTTAACAGACGGGAGACAAAGGGACGGGATGGAGGCAACGTCAGGAACAAACAGACGAAGATACTGAAGACGATGGGAATCTGGAGCAACCTTGAGAGAGACAGTCAGTCAGTCGGGCGACACGAGGGCCAGTTATAACATGGTAGTTATCGACGTTCCCGGAGGAAGTGGACATAGGACTAATGCTTCCACTTGGCCATCCAACCTCTCCTCTTCCAGCTCGTAGTGTACATGCACTCGCCGTCGCCAGGGGCATACCGTACCTAAGTTGCCCGAAGCCACCGAAGGCCCCCTCGTGATAAGAGGATGTCTTTGGCCATCGACCACTCGATGGTTTGCAACACGTAACAAGAGTCGGTACAAGTTGCGTCTCGGGCAATCACCGGACGCGGAGCGTGTTACTGACCAACGTTACCAAGCAAGATAGCCAGCTGATCGATAACAGGGTGTGTGTGGCATGCCCGTAGCGCATCCTCGATCCCTGTAGGTAGACTGGAGTAGCATGCTGGGCTGCCACTTTTTGGGTCAACCATGCTCCCCACAACGGACGCCGGCGGCGGGGTACCGCAATCGGATCGAGTGCCGTGGCTGCGGATCTCGGAGACGAGCGCGCCCTGTCCCCCAGTTCCCTTCCCGCCAGTTCCAAGTGGAAGCGGTATGTACCGTATGTACTATGCAGTTTAGGTGGTCCCTTGTTAGTAGAGGTAGTCATTGTGTAAGCAGAAAAGGAACGACACTGGAGAGGTCCCGCATAGTGTAGGGAAAGTGCAGGCCCTGTGTTCATCACAACAGAAACAACATGGGGGTGTATGGATTGTAAGTGATTGTTGACACCGCGATGCAAGTAGTATGTATGGTTACCGCTCAGTAAAGAACTCCCAACATCGAAATGGTTGGTGCCGGTACCGGGGAGAGCTGTCATCACCATCGGATACTACCGCTTGCAAGTTGCGCGAGAAATCAAGCAAGGTACCGGTGTTCACGAATTCGATAACGCTGCCCTGCTGCTCACAAGGGAACCTATCTCGGGCCAAGGCCATCAGCAACGATGATAAGCGGGGTGGTCGTCTTATCGAACAGGACGCCTTGATTACAGTATCTCGACAGGTCCGAACTCTGGATGGCGGGTGCTTGGATGTCAAATGCCAGATTTGTCCAATCACCAGTCCCCGCTCGATATGTAGTCGATCCTCCCAAAGCTGGGGGAGGTATTTTGTGGGGCAAGGTGGGGATCAAATTGGCGGGCCCCACGCCAAGGCCCCCGCCTTGAGTTGCAAGTGGAAGTGTGAAACCTGAAAGTCAGCCCTGTCCTGTCATCATGTGCACGAGCCATTGCACCAGGCTACGTGAATAATCTTATCAAGCTTTGGGTTTGTAAAACCATAGAGCCCACAGCCATCACGCGCGCGGCGTCCGAGGGACTCACCTTGGTGAGAACGGTGAGAGTCGTGGTGGGGCAGGCAACACTGAGTGACCTTACCCTACCGGGGGACTGGACGGGGATGGAGCCAAACTTTTTGGCGGTTGCTGTCAGCGACGCCTCCATGAAGGTGCAGAAACTACCTAGAACTAGTGTAGTCGCAAAAATATCAACACCTCAATAGGTAACCACCAACTTTTGCCTGCAAGGAGTCACCCATCAGGCACGTGCTGAGTAAAGTAGCACACGCCTCCATTCTCTCAACGACCGACGTGCTCTTCCCCTTTTCCATTCACCGGCATTTTTCCAGCAATCCGATCTGCAGCGCGTGCGCCAGAAGCACCAAGGGTTTTTCCATTGCGACGCGAATCATCGATAGGTTATCTTCAGCGCTGCCGGCCGCGCACCTGCAGTACTTAGTGACCGCAACCGAACTTGACACGCCCCGGTGCCATTTCAACAAACTTGAACAAACCCACCACCTACAACATCCAAACAACAACAACCATCACGGCAACTTCACAATGGGCAAGCGCAAAAAGTCGTCAAGAAAGCCGCAGGGCCCCAGGAGGGTATGTGCATATCTCGACCTCTACTTTTTCCATTCACCAAACCCAAGAGATGATCGCGTAGTTTTGTCCGTTGCGCGCGCCTCTGGATACCACCAAAGACGTCATTGCCCGATAAGCTTTTTTAGACATTCTGCACCCCCGAGCACCATCTTCCCATATCATACACAACACTCACTACTACTGGAACCCCATCTACATTGTACCCTTCCACCCATCCAGTCATATTATACGCTTTCTTCACCTTGCCCTTGATATCACCAAAGCGCTAACCTGTTCACCCCCCTCTTAACTAGAACGACCCCCTTCCCACTGTCTTCACATGCCTGTTCTGCAACCACGAACGATCCGTCATCGTCAAGCTCGACAAGAAGGCCGGCGTTGGCTACCTCGACTGCAAAATCTGCGGCCAAAAGTTCCAATGCCCTGTAAACTGTAAGACTAGCTCAGCCAACCCTTGGATATACACACAGAAACAAGAGAAGCAGAGGAGTGCTGACTTCACAACTACGATGTAGACCTCGATGCTGCGGTAGATGTCTATAGTGCTTGGGTAGACGCTGCAGGTAAGCAAGCATATGGCCTTGCCCTTGCCATGTTAGAGCTTGTCATTGACTTGGACCAAACAGACGCTGTTGCCCAAGAAGCCGAGGCAAGCGCAAAAGCAGCATCTTACTCGAACAGCCGGTCGACGGGTGGGCGGCCAGCGGCGTCAAGCCGGAGAGCTGCCGATATCGACGAAGATGATGAGGATGACGATAGAGGCTATGGCGGATCCGGTGTTGAGGTTGATGACGATGACTACGACTAAAAGACATCGGCGATTCGACGTTGCGTTACGTCCGCGTAGCCGGCTGGCTGTTTCTTTTTCTTTTCTGTCCAATATCTCATGGGGTCATGGTTGACTGAGCGAAAGGTTTATTAAGGGTCATTATCATCATCAACACGATAGGCGAAGCCGAGCCGAATCTCGATGCCAGTTTTATTTCGACGAACGAAGCCGCACGAACTCGTTTTGTTGAATTTTTCCAGAGTGGGTATTCCATTACTACGCTTGGCATCAAAAAGTCCTCTCAGATAACGCCATTTCCCAAAGTCGATCCCCACCGCCAGGAAGTCATCACAATCAACGATCTACCTACGCCCCTTCACACTTTACATGGAGTAATAGCGATCGCCGAAGTCACCGAGACCAGGGATAATGTAACTATAGCAATTAGAGTCAGTCTCAAATCTCATCATCTTCTCAGCGACCAACATGAGGCGGAACGGAACGGAAAACACACTTCTTGTCATCGAGGCCTTGGTCGACAAAAGCAGTTACCGTCCGGAGCTTGGGGAACTTGGAAGCAAAGTTGCTGATGCCCTCGGGACTAGCCAAAATGTTGAGGAAGATAATCCGCTCTTCTGGAACTCCCCTGGACTTCAACACCTCGACGGCCATAATGGCAGATCCGCCTGCACAGAAAGCACATGTTAGCCGTGGAAACCCCAGCCACAAGGCGCACTTGGTTCTCCCCCAGATCCTAGACTTACCAGTGGCGAACATTGGATCGAGGAGAAGGACCCAGCGGTCGGCAATGTCCTCGGGAAGCTTATCGTAGAAGAGCTTGGGCTGCGCAGTCTCCTCGTCTCTCTGAATAAGGATCTTGCCGATTCTAACGGAGCGGCAGCAGTCTCTCAGACCCTGCTCCATGGCCTCTCCGGCGCGCATGATGGAGACACCGCAGATCTTGCCCTGAAACGCCAAACCATCGTATATGCGGCCGACGGGGGTGGTAACGGGGTGCTCGACGGTGGGGAGGTGGTTGAGGCCCTCCTCGACGAGGAGACGGATGATTCTGTTGGAGTAGAAGATGAAGTCGCCGCGGTCGGTCCGCTTGTCACGGATAATGCTGTATTGTAACCACCGAGGTCAGCGTCTGGCGGACAGCAGTCTGGAAGGCAACTCGAGGCAAGCAAACGCACCTGAGGAGAGCGATGAGCTGGGGAGTTTGAGAGAGAACGGTGACGTTGTCGAAGTTGACGGCGGTCGAGACGGTGGCGGTGGGCTTCTGCTCCTCGGCGCGGTAATCGGGGCCCACGCACTTGGTGGGCGCGATCTCGGAGGCGGTAGACATGTTGACTTGGTTGGGTGAGGTAGGTATAGGAGGATGGACTAAGTGCCGAAGTCGTGAGAACGGATACTCTGCGAATCGTTTCGTGTAGGTGATGTGTGGTCAATGTAAAGAAAGATAGTGTCTCGCGCAAGTGTTCGTGGAGGAGGGGGGGCGGATCAGATGCTTCTTAAAAGAGGATCCTGGGGCAAAGGTAACAGCCTATCTGTAAGCCAGGAGCAGACATATGACAAACAGATTGAATATGAGGGTTCGTGATTGGGATTGAGCGCGACCAAATGGGAAGACGAGGCGGCGCAAACTGCCACCCCCAGATTCGAGGAAGATCAGTAGACTCTACTAGATCTGCGCCCAACCATGTATCAACAACGGTCCCACCAAACCCCTCCCACTTGCAGAGCTGATAAACGGTGGAACTCGGCGTCGCAGAGTGTCAACGGGGACAGGAATTGGCGCCTTGCCTAGTTGGTCGCGTGTGTACTTACTATTTGACTGGGCTTCTCCGTTTACCGGAAGAGGATCGTGGCGGGATGCGGGAACTAGGACAAGAAAGGGGAACTTTGGGACCTTGAGCGATTGTCAGATCAGAAAAAAGTACTGCATTTGCGAAAGGCTTCAGTTCTGGACCGATCCCTGCCCGCTTCTCAGGGTTGTCCGACCTGAGTCGTCCAAGTGGAAGTGGAAACCGTGGAAACGCTCTTGGAGTCCAGCTGGATCCTGCGACCTGGAACCCCGCCGTGCCCGCCGTGAGCCCGCGAGAGCTCCAACGGGCGGCGGGCGGCAGACACCGAAGGCCGTCCAGTGGGAGCCATCAAGGTAGGAAGCATTGATGGGATGAAAAGTTCACCTACTGCAAGAAGTTGAGAGACTTGGCAACCCCCACGTGTTTTCGTCGTCAACAATGCGGTGCCGATATCCGCGCTTTACAATTCTACCAGTCGAATCTAGAGATAAAGGTTTGTATGTGTAAACAATGAGACGGGACGATAACATCAAAAGGCTCTTTTCGGAAATGCAGAAAAAGAGGAGCGGGTGTCTCGAGGGGAACGGCAAGCACAGACCACCATCTGCAGGGTCACTGTGCTAAGAACCTTGTCCTGCCTTTGCCCCTGCCGCCGCCCTTGCACGCGCACCGCACTGCAGTGAACCACGCACTGATGACACAGGGCCACAGGGCAGGCACCGTGACAGACGGAAGCAAGATATTGTGGGGTTCTTCGCAACAATGACACCCGTTTCCACTTCGACTTCTTCCATTTCCAAAACATTGGACTGAACCTACGCGGGACGGAAGGACGGGAAGCGCAACTCAATCGCCTCAACCACACCGCAGCAAACACCGCGGAATCGCTTCAGCCAACACTAACCACGACAATAGCAACCATCTCGTTCCGAACTTATAAGCTCATGCCTCCAGCTCCCCTTCGCCGTCACAATCGCGGTATGCCTTAGACGAGCTGCGCGCATCGGACTTCCACCCGCGCTTTGGTGACTACGCCGCCAACAACACGTTTACTTAACCGGAACTGCCATTGACCGACTACTCGACCTTCAGCCGCCGAACTTGCGATAGTTTCCCGCATGTTGCTCTGATACGATTCCGGCGCCCGTATACCCGATTGACATACATATCCATCGCTGTCAAAGCTATCCATCAACCAGCGCTCCGTTCTCTTGCTCGGCCACAGTCAGCACAATGGCCAGCCTCAGTGATTACGACTTTCCGCCCAAGAAGCGCGTGACCACATACGGCAAAGCTACGAGAAGGCGAGTGGAAGCTTCGACTTCCTCGATCTCCATAAATAGGAGCGCATCCTCTATTTCCGTCAAGACAAATCAGAGCGAGGAAGACATCATAACGAAAGCCCCTGTGACTGCTACCCGCACATCTCCATCGCCACCAAGCTCGCCGGGACCTGCCGTATCTCGTACCACTAGCTCTAGCAACAGAGGTAGGTTATCAACTCAACAGAAATATGGCCGGACCAGCCATCCAAGGCTACACGACGAGTCGCATAGCCAGCCACTGCCAGGGAGCATCGAAACCGGCGAGGATGACGCGAGGGCAAAGAAGAGGAAGATCACTCGGACATATTCGGAACAGACAGACGTACTGGCAGGACCATACTCGACTCCCAATTCATCGCCATATGGCACAGAAACACCTGTCGATGCTTCGAACGAACAGGTTGCAAAAACACTACCGAAGGCGAAGTTGCAGCAAAAGGCCATCAATACACCTGTTAAAGATGTCAAGATGACGGATGCTTTCTCTTCCCGGTCGATTCCAACGCATGCCGCAACGAAGCATCAAATCCCGCTCCGACTTTCGTCAACCAAACCGAAACCGCTGCCTTTGCCCGTGCAAAGGAATCCCTCTCCCCAGCCACAAACAGAAACCTCTGTCACTGCCGCGCCACCACGGCGGAAACGCTTGATCGATGCTTTGGTAGCCCAAAAGGAAGAAGACAGTTCCTCCGATGAAGATGGCAATCCTCCACTGCTAGAAAGCCCTCAAGGCAAACAATCCCCCAAGTTCCAGGATCCAAGCTCCCCGAATCCCTCAACCATGACACCGTCAAAGCGACTTGCTCGCCCAATACTTGCAACCAAGAAATCCGGGCCCAAGTTCACGTATACGCAACAAAGGTCAATGTTGGCCGAAAACGACCCGCTGTTTGACGGCGGTGGATTGGGCGGGATGGGGTTGGATGATAGCTTGTCGGGGGGTGCACTCTTTAACATTGGTCGCCTGACCAAAAGTGCTGCTCTGGACGCCTTCTCGTTTATGGACGAGGAAGACGAGACAGTCAATACAGGAGCCGTTCGGAGTATCCACGAACTGCGACAAGCCGGTGCTAACAGCCGTTTCGCGGACGAGATTGAGGATATTCTCGATAGAGTAGGTCCGCCATCGGAAAAGCCTTCCTCATTACGAAGAGGCGCTTTGTTCGAGCTTGCTCAGAAAACGAATGAAAAGTCGTTTCGGTCACAGCTTCGCAATCATGGCGGCGCCGATGATATGTTCAAGTCGCTAGATAAAGAGGCGGACCTCATTTCTGGCTTTGCAATCGCAGCAGTTGTTGCGAACATGCTGGCCACTTCGGCTTCAACCCTGCTACTCCAACAGCTGAAGGCTCAGGGCTTCGCCGCTCTTATTGAGCGACTCCTTGGCGAGCCAAGAGATATAGTCCAGTTGGCGAAAGAGAGGAAGCAGAATGTGTCGAGGAACGGCCAAACAACACTGGGGACAATCAAGGCCTCTCTACTAAAGCTTCCGGTATGGGAAACTGCCTTGCCTAAGCTTGTATCTCCCAGAACGCTCGCACTTAAATGTCTGGACTTGATTATGCGACAGTCAACCCAAATGTCGGACGAGTTCGAAGTTTTCTCCTCGAAAGTGACCGATCAACTCTTTTCGATTTTGGCCGCTGGCACATCCGACCAGGCCTGCTGGGAGTTCCCGAAAGAGCAAGCATCCATCGATTTCTTCCTCGCCCTGTATGTTCTAGAAGGCCATTCCATCTACGCCATGCAGTCTCACCTCAGCCCTAAATGGACGACTCAGTACGTGCCGATTGCGGCTGATGTGCTGGAGACTACCTTGACCCGGCCTGCGGACAAGTTCAACGACCTAGAGAGCCTCGCCCTCAGGATTACGCTTAACATGACTAATCACAACCACGACGCCTCGGGAACGCTTGTCAACAAGGGACTTCTCCAGAACCTAGCGCATTCGGCATGCGTTGCCTTTGACGTTGTCTTGAATTCCATGCAGGCTGATGCTTTCCTGTCTAAAGTTTATGAATCTCTCATCATGATGCTCGGTGTTATGATTAACTTTTGCGTCTATTACCCACCAGCTGGGAAGTCTCTTGATACAAAAGGGGGTACCCCGGGACCGCAGCTAGAAAAATTGATCCAGCTCTTTGCTGACAACCACTCCAAAACCTCAGATGTAAGTTGTCAGTCCATTGATTTTCAGACACGAAACATAATACTAAGACAGGAGTTGTTCACAGGCGGATTCCAAGGAGAAAGCTCAGCTCAACGTTGCTCTCGGCTATCTTGCCATCTTGCTGGGATACCTTTGCCTCCGCGAACCCATCAGGGATAAATTCGTCTCAGTCCACCCCAAAAAGAGTATCCAGCCGCTGGTGGATTCCCTCAACGAGTTCATCATCTATCACCAAAGAGTAGAGGAAGCCCAGGGCGGGTCAGGGGAAACGAAAATAGGTGATGAGTCTTCTGCTATGGCGCGTCTCCAGAGGCTAGTCAGCGTCCTCAAGTCAGAGTGCGCCTGAAATATGATCCATATATGATCACGGGGCTGGATCAACACTCTGGTTGTTATGAGCCAGATATCGCTTTGCTTTTATTGCTTTTTCCGGGAACTTAAACGGACTGGTTCACGGCTTGGGGGTTATAGGTTGCGGGTTGCGGGTTGCTGGTTGATACACAGAGGGTTTGTTCTGGTAGGCAGAGGGTCTGGGCACTTGCGGGAAATAGACTTATGACTTATTTGCGGGAAAGGGTCAGATTGACAATACTGCCCTGGCTAACGAACTTGGTTCAAATGGTACGTGCTGGGGAGCAAAATTCAGGATTCTTCAGGATGGCCGATAACTTTGGTCATGATCATCTCAGCGCAAGGAATGGCTTCACTTGGTTTGGGATATGATATGGTTCTGCCCACCTAATCCGAACACCTTTGGGCCTTTGGCACTCTTCCATAGGTGACGGGTATTTGTAAACATCAAGTTATCTTGTAACTTTTTCTGTTCTGTATGGACTTTTGTTCGGGCTGGACCTCCTACAGACTTAGGAAACCGGATATTCTCCGTAAAGACAATGTAGATTCGGCTCGCCTGTGGTCCGTCGTGACACAGCTTCCGCTTAGAAGCAGCTCGGGTGGGCGCAGGTGACTGACTAGGTACGGAGTCATAGGTGACAACAAAGTCTAAGAGCTTCAGCTTGTCAAGCTTCTTTTCTCTGTTTCCCTGTGGAAGCAATTGTTTATGCCGCAAATAGATCACGGCCGAATAGGGTCCAGGCTTGGTGGTTTAGAGGCTTAGCAGTGCCAGAATGTGGAGTGTTGAAGGCAAACTTAGCGACTGAGCCGCAATCTGGGTGCCTGCGGCAGGTGCGACGAAAACAGTGGGGTAAGAGAGACTCCACTATATTACCTCACAGCAATCCCCAGGTACCCCACCAATCCGTACACTGCAACATGTACACTACAAGCTCGGCTGCCTCTTGTGTCTGGCCAGTCTGGCTGGCTGTTTCGTGAGGCCTAGGCTGTCTCAGAACAGCGGCGGGCGGCATTGCACCTGTCAGCCGGGCAGTCAGTCCAGTGTCAGAGCGAGCAACGAAGGAACCTAGCGTAAGCAAAAGTGTCTGGTCGTCGCTCGGAGTCCTGCCGAACGACGAGACGAATTGAGACAGACGGGAAGGAACGACTTTTTGACACACTCGCGTGGTCGTCAACGAGTGGGACCATGCACCAATGACTTGTACAACCCTAACGTATTTCCAGTCGGAATGAACCCATGGGAAATAAATCAGCGAAAGAGACCTATCTGGCGTCCGAGATGACTTTCATCATGATGCTGAAGGGGACTATGCGGTTGTATTGTCTCAAACTAAATCTGCCGTTCTACCTGTCGCCGGATTGATTCAAGTTCAAATTGAATATCATCTGGTATTGGACTTGAAGAACTGTTCCAGCCTTGCCTTCCACTTGGCCTAGACACAGGGGCATTCTTCTTACGCAGCGGGTTTGCCGGACGTTCTTTCCTCCCAAACCCCAGAACTCCGTACCAGTTTCGAGAGGGAACAGTACGTACCTGCCTCACCAAACTACACTACTACCGCAAATAGCCTAGACTCTGGCCCCAAACTTGTAGGTGGCAGGGCAGGGGCGCTCTTTCCTTGTCTGGTTCACAAGCTCTCAATGTTGTTACGAGCCGGTACACTCCGCTGTCGCCCGCCTGCCAGGCCATTCAAAACAACAAATTGTTTTTCTTCTGAACTTGGACCGCATCCCACTCACATTTACCTTCAATTTTCCACACTTCCAACCTTCACTTATCTTACTATCTCACACCACCACTCCATCTCACCCATAGGTCTTCTCCCAGCTACAATACACACGTAACGACCCTTGAACCGGCCGTATACGTATATATATATATATACATCACAATTCAACTTCCCAAACTCCAGCCTCACGTCAGTTGACGTTCATTCGCAATGCCGTCCCCCGCCACAAAGCAGCGGAAGATCGCCATCGTAGGTAGTCGCTCTGTTGGTAAGTTCACCCTCCTCCTATCCTTTCTTCCATCGCACGAGGGTTTTTTTCCAACACACAACTCGGGTAGTTGTCACGCTGCTCTCACTCTTGCACACAGTTTACACGTTCGCGAAGTGAGGATGGCAGGCAATCTATCTGGCCTTCTTGCGGCCTGACTGCAAAGCAAGACAGAAGTAAAAGAGGAGCAACAGGCACTAACCGAAGTTACAGGCAAATCTTCACTCGCTGTGCGCTTTGTGGATGGGCACTTTGTCGAATCCTACTATCCCACCATCGAGAATACCTTCTCAAAGGAAATCAGGTGGAAGAACCAGGATTACTCAACCGAGATCGTCGACACAGCGGGCCAGGTACGGTTTTTTCTCACTCCTTTCCCACCTTACCCAATTGATGTGAATTTCACCAGGGCGACACATTTTACTGACACGAGCACTTCAACAGGATGAATATTCGATTTTGAATAGCAAGCATTTCATCGGCATCCACGGCTACATGCTGGTCTACTCCGTTTCTTCACTGGCATCTTTTGAAATGGTCCAGGTTATCCGTGATAAGATTCTCAACCATCTGGTAAGCAGCATCTTGTTCATCCAGACTTCGTCTTGGATAATTACCATGATTTCTTACTGACTTCAACAGGGTACCGACAACGTACCCATCTGCATCGTCGGCAACAAGAGTGATCTCCGTCCTGAACAGCGCCAGGTCACTCCTGAGGACGGCAAGGCTCTCGCCGAGAAATACAAATGCGCCTGGACTGAGGCTAGTGCTCGCTATAACGAGAACGTCGCCAGAGCATTTGAGCTTCTCATCGGCGAGGTTGAGAAGTCAAATAACCCCACGGCGACCAACGAGAACGGAAAGTGCGTGGTCATGTAAGACAGTCAACGCGACTCTGTCTTCGCCGTCAGTAGGGAGAGATGACCATCAATATCTCTCGTGAGCAGTGGCGCGCTCAAAAGTCGGTTCTTCTTGTGAGCGATGGCAAGCTCCATGACAGACACAGATCAGGGATTTCCATGCATACATGAAGACGACACAACAACCACAGACCTCCTCACCGTTATATACGGCTGTTATTTGCAGCACATCTTGCTCATGGTTCATGACAGCACATGGTGGTGTGGCAGCCCCCATGCAGCATGGTACGGACAGACGTCACCAAGGCGTTGAACAGCTGTCCTTGGCTTGTATCCTTCACCCACGAAAAGGGTATTGGATTTGGCACATCTCGAAAGGGAGAGCAGATTTCTTTTATCAAACAATGGTTTGAGGTATTCAGCCTTGTCCTACCGCAAACGGAGCTTTCTTGGCCGCCTACTCCATCACCGGACAGCACGCAATTTTCACGACCTTGTTTCTGTTTTTCGCGGGAAGCACTGGCGCGCAGGAGAGAAGTCAAGTGCTTTTTCTCTTTTGGCTTTATCATGGTCTTTTCTTTTTCCATTTTTTTTTTTATTTGTTCCTTGTTCGTTGAGTTACACTCGGCGTTAGATATAAACGAGACTCAACTCGGCTTGTGGATATAGAGAAGGGATTTTGACACTATACCTTGTTCATGTGTTCACATCATTTGGCGGCAAGACTGCATCGATGTGATTGGGGAATGATTGGCTGGGGCTTAAATGGGGAGAGGCGGCGGGTATCATTTCTCCTTAATAAGGTTTGATGGGATTTGAAGAAAGTTGACCTTGTCTATATGAGATCAAGAAGCCAATGAACGACGGGCATTGTTGCTCATGTTAGAGTAAAGTTTTCGAAGGGCATAGTTGATAGCATAGTTGCGAACTATGCTTGTTCATGGTATAGTACGCATGTTCTCTATACTTCGCTCAACGTATGCAACTGCCCTTGTGGATTGTCATTTGAGAACGGGTGCACATATAACGCGATATGCAAGACCGTTGAACTACTTCACGTACATAGGGACCGAGCCACTAGAGACTGTTATGTGAATCGTTACGCCTACTTCCCAAGACGGGTTCTCGAACATCACTTTCAACATACTTCACACTGCCACATATGCACAAACTCCTCTCATCAACATGGCTACCAACATCTTCACACCTTCATAACATGGCACCAACAACCGCATTGAACTGGTATCAAATCATTCAATCGAGATCGCACGGACAACCTAAACCTCATTCAACCTAATTACCACAAATATCCTCCTATTGGCGAACAGGTAGAGCCTCCGCCTTCTTGGGGGCAGCCTCGCCCTTCTTGCCGCTCTTGCCCTCTTTAACTTCCTTGACCGGCTCGGGGGCAAAAGGAATGAACTCGGGAGCACCAGGGAGGTACTTGCGCAGAGGCTCAGGAACCTTGACACCCTCGGGAGTCTGGAAGTTCTCGAGGATGGCGCAGATGGTGCGGGTTGTGGCGGTAAGGGTGGAGTTGAGGCAGTGGACGTAGGTCTTCTTGATATCGGTCTGCTTCTTGACGCCGAAGCGGATCTCGAGGTCTCGGGATTGGTAGTCGGTGCAGTTGCTGTCGTCACAGGTTAATGATCTTGATCTCTATTTGGATTCTTGTTGTAGGGTGTTGGCTATAGGTGGAAAAAAAACATAAACTTACGAGCAGGAGACAAGCTCCTTGAATTCGCCCTGGTGAGGGAACCAAGCCTCGAGATCAAGCTTCTTGGCGGCAGCGTTGTTGAGAGCGCCGGAGACGATGGCGACAACACGGTAGGGGATGCCGAGGGACTGGTAAAAAGCCTCGGAGTTGGAAATCATGTGCTCGAACATCTCCCAAGACCTGTTGTTGTGATGCTTTTGTAAGTACAACTGTCTTGTCAAACGTAACTGGGGCAAATTGCGGGGAAAATAAAAACCATACTTCTCGGGCTCGGTAATGCAAAACTGCTCGACCTTGGTGAACTCGTGGACACGGAAAATACCCCAGACATCCTTTCCGTGAGCACCGGCCTCCTTACGGAAGCAGGTGGAATAACCAGCGTACTTCAGGGGAAGGTCCTTGGCCTGAAGCCACTCGTCACTGTGGAAGGCGCTGATCGGCTGCTCGGAGGTCTGTCACACACAGAGATCAGCATCTTTGTAGTCATATTAGTCACAAAGGGGACTGAAGCCACTCACAGCAATAAGGTACTTGTCGGCCTGGTCACCGGTAACCTTGTAGAGCTCCTCGTCGAACTGGGAAAGCTGGGCGGTCTTGGCCATCTGGTCCCTGAGCATGAGCTGGGGAGTCTGGAGAGGAGTGTACTCTCTCTCGGACAGGAACTCGAGGCCGTAGTTGATGATAGCCCTACAGCCATGTCAGCATATGTCCGTATGCCAAAAGGTGACCCGAGTTAGAAATGGCTTACTGGTTGAGGAAAACACCCCATTTCTTCAGGAAGTAGCCGCGGTGGCCAACAACCTTGACACCACGCTCGGGGTCATAGCCATCCAACTTCCTGAGAACCTCGTGGTCTAGATATCCGGCCTTGTCAGCCTCGCTTTGTATGTTTGAGTGTTTGCTGGGGCGAACTAACGGGAGAGAACATCCTTCTTCTCGAAAGCGACACCCTCGGGAGCCCAGGTGCGCTCAACAGTGTTGTTATCCTATATCCTTGTCAGGCAATCATTCAATTAAAAGAGAGGTCGTGTTGCTGGGTAATATTAACCTCGTTGTTGGAGACGGGGACAGAGTCGTGAACGAGGTTGCCGATGGTCTTGACCTTGACCTACAATGTGTTAGCTGTTGAAACAGGGCTTCAAGACTGGTATTTGGAGCACACACCTTGAGAAGCTTCTCCTTCTCGGCGGCGGAGTCAAGGAGATCCTTCTTCTCCTTCTCGAGGTCGGCCTTTTGCTTCAAGAGATCGCTGACATCCTCCTTGGCCTACGAGCGCAGTAGTGTTAGAGCTAGTCGTGGAACAATCGTCGTGGACGGATATGGGTTATATGCCTTCTTCTTGGGGGCAATCTGCTTCTGGACTTCGTTTATCTTGGCATTGAGCTGCATGGCAGAGTAGGCGGCTATCAACACACGGAGGAGATCAGATCAGACGGAGTTCCTTTTGGTCGTTTGCAGGGCAGCGAAGGCAGCGAGGGCACAAAACAGGCAGCACATACTCTTGCGGTGATCCTCCCAGAGAGCAATGACCTCGTCGACGACCTCGACGGGAGCAAAGCGCTTACGCTGGCTTTCCCGGATCTTTTCGGGGTTGCCGCCGCGCTCAGCAACTGTTCAATTTCCATAGATTAGCAACTTGGGCAAAGGCGGCGAGCGGCGACATGTGCTTTGGAGACGGGAATGCGCCTTGGGCATGCGAATTGGCGCAGGAAGTGTGGAGAGACATATGCGAGGGTGCCGTACTGAAATCGTTGACGTCGAGCATGTTTGCGGATCCTTGGGGGCTACGAAGCTATTCAAGGCTCGTCCTGGGATTGGCAGTATAGTATAGGGCTGGAGACAGAAGTGACGATGGTGTGGTGTTGCGAACCTTGACGGGAGAGGAAACACCGAATTGGCGGGGCAGAATTATTTCGGCGGGCCCAGCCCACCTGGCGCTGGCAGGCGCAGGGCAGGTCCGGGTCTTGGAGGGGAGAGTGGTGGGGTGTGGAGGTTTGGTATCAGGTACGCCAGGGGTCCAATGTGCACGGCCAGAGCAGTCAAAGAGCATATCCCCGATAGCACGATATTTTCATGTGACTCAACAGCGAGCGACTCGACAACTCAGCGTTCGTCACAAACCTCATCCAAGTCGCACTGAAATCAACAAGACCATGGACCATCTCCAATCTGTCATACCGTGGCAGCGCGAGACGGCTTGGGGCTTTAGTCTTCATGTTGAAGCCGACCTGATGCCCAAGTTCTACCGACATCAAAGATAACACACCAAATTCACCCGTTCAATCATCTTTCATCCAAAGGCACGCATCGCAACGACGCCGCGCTCATCGGTACACGGAGGCCGAAACAGTCCAGGGTTTCGTGGCCCCAACTCGAACTGATACACTTCTAACTTTCACGACTCATTCTCACCTACCATCCCAAGAACATTACGCACAAGGCTGCAACAAGTGAGTATGGTGTTTATCATTATCCATTAACAATACATGTCCCTAAATCTTTCCCTTCATATACTCCGCATTGCTTTCGTCCGGTTTTCCCTTTGCGGTCTCATGTATCTCATCTCTCATCTATGTAATCATTCTCGCATCGCTGTCGCTCACCTGCCTTTTTGTTGTCTGCACGCTTCTATTGAGTATACTCCCTGTGTTCCCCCATTCTAGGATCTCTATCGACCAAACAGTATCAAAGCCAAAGAGCCAGTCCAAAAGGCCTAGCTCATGCAAGTGAACCAGCCAGCGAGTTGTTATTTTCCAAGTCAGAACATCAGGTTCGAAACTGGTCCTCGGGGATCAACCAGAGAACCAGTCCATTCAGAAGAGCGCCCACATTACCGCCAATTCTGCTGCTGGCCCGACGGTCCCTGCGCCGGATATTCGTACCACCCACCAGCATCCTGATGACTATGTTGCATGTCGTCGGGTAGGAAAGCTTGCATGCTCATGTCCATCGCGGCATCATAGTCATAGCCAAGGTTGTTGGGGTCGTTCGGGTCATAAGGGTAGTCATATTCCCAAGCGGCAGCATCCGGATACTGCTGATACTGGAGCTGGGTCATATCCGGAACCCCGGTGGTACTCGAATTGGCAATCGATGCCGATGCCGATGCCATGTCAAAGTTTACATTGGTCACCGGGGGGACCGGAGCGTATGAAGTGGACGGTCCACCGATGGTCGCAGACGTGGGATACCCGGCAAAGTGGTTGGGGTCTTCGGAGAGGAAGGACTGGCTATGTCCGTCAAAGGTCATAAATGCCGGCATGGGCTCTGGTTGATATTGGGCTGGTTGCTGCTGCTGGTGTTGGTATTGGTGCTGGTGCTGGGGCGGGGACTGCTGTTGGTTTGGAGCCGTTGGTCTGGACGACCGGCTGGATGTGGCCCCTACGTCTACATCCCTCTGACCTGTCGGTGTTGACACGCGGATGCGAAGGTTGGTGTCAAACGAACTGTGGCAGGTAATGTTCATACGAGCGCAGTTTTGGCAGGGATCGCCTCCTTTGCACCGGACTTTTCTCTTTCGACATGTCAAACAACCTGGCTCAAGCGTTCTCGATGGTTAGAAGACTATGCATGATGGCCCTGGGGTGGGGTTTAGAATTGTTTACACATACCGTGAAATGTACGTTTCAGGGGTTGCTGTGTGGCCTGTGCTGGCTCCTGCTGGCGCTGAGATTCGGACATTTATTTAATGGAGACAGCCCCGTGACGGCTTCTGTACAGCTTCTGCACCAGTTTTTCCCGGCTTGGCGTATGGCTTGGCAGGGTCTTGGCAAGGGTAAGGGTGTTTTGGATGGCTGCTCGGTGGAAGGACCCGAAATCGAATTGCTTAAACAAACACAAACACAAACTGCAGCATTTCGGGACTCGGAAAAGTTGCAAACTTTGCTTTCTCTTTAAGCAAACAGATCCATCATATCCCCAGGAGCATCAAGATAACCCGGTCAAGCCGAATTTGAAATCGATTCGTGATTTGCATCATAGCCCAGCCCTTTTCCAGGCATCAAGATTTGTGGTTATGTTCTTTTGGCGATGGATGCAAGATTCAGAATGACAAGATCACAAAGGTACTTCGTACAGCGTATGCCATGCTTCGGGGCTAAGCGACCATGATGATGGGCGTAGGCGTGGGCGTGAGAACGGCGGAGAGTGCGGACGAAAGCTGGAGAACGGGTTAGTCAGCGACACACAAGCTGGCACGACATGCCGTATAATCTCTCGAAATGGACTTCAGGTAATCACTTTCTACGCAGACATAAGCAGGGTTCAACTATACTGCTTCTTTTCGCTTTCAACCCTACCTACTCATGCCTTCGTAAAAACTGATTACCCGAAAGTCAATTTCGAGAGACTGTACGGTACTTTCGCTTGAGCGCATCCCTTTTCGAATGGCACAATTTACAAAGAACACTAGGATTCACGGTCAGCAACTAGTCAGTGTTGTAGTCTCGCTTGATGATGGTGATGAATAATTTGTTGTGCAGATGCAGGTTGCAGGTCTGTTGGCTGGTGTCTTGGAAATGCCACTATTCAGATAGGCTATTTTTGATATGTCACTGTTAGTGCTCTTCATCAACGAATCCAAGCCATACCTTACTCGACCGATGAAGATTGCATCACAAACTCACAACATCGCTTGGGCCGTTTGTGCTGGACAGATAGAGTAGACCGCACTTGACTGTGTTCATATCGTCAGTAATTACTGAGGTGGCGGTTATGTGATGTGTGCGGGCTCCAGGTACTCCGCAAGTTCACAGCTACTATAGACTTCGAGCATCATCGAGTTTTCTTCCAGATTCTTCCACACTTCTTTCCTCGACGTGTCGAATAGAGAACCTACAAGTACCTTCGGACTACGTTGCCATTTCAATTTATGCATAGTATAGTCTAGGCTTGGGTGCCAACCTTGGTGAATGTCGTTGAGTTGGACCATTGTCAAAGTTTTGTGTCAACGTAGCAAGGCGGAGCAACTATGAAGAGTAACACGTTACTCTGCCACTTGATGGCAGTATGATGGCCATTTCTGTACAGTAAATGAGCTTGTTATTTACTGCACCATGTAGACCCTATGCGTGACTTGCTCTAGTATCTCCTCTGGTTCATCAACAGAACCAGAGTGAGATCTCTAGCCTACCCAAATCTGCCGCCCTCCTTTCCGCACTCATAGAACAAGGATCCAATTACCCTACGAGGCCATCATCCACTTGCCATGTTCACGATCCATCCAACATGACATTCATGTTCAACCACAGCCTCGAATCTTCCACGGAAAAAAACGGTGTGGTCTAATACCATTAAGAGAGTAAGCAACATGATTCACAGATAGCCACCATCGTCACATAGTTAGGCAGTAAAGTTTCAAGAGACGAGAGACCAGATACTCGGATACCCAAATATGTCAGTGTAAGGGCGCGCATCCAGACCAAGCCGGTTGCAGCCCCCGCGGCCGGGATCGGGAACACGAGGCTGTCATAGGGCTGAGGGACCCGTGGGACCCGTCTCTGCATGACATCTACCCTTTGAACCACTTGGCCGGGGTCAGGAACGACAACTACTTCGACACCATCAGCAACTGCTCCCATAGAAGACAAGGGGGGCGAATCCGACTTAGCGGTCTGCATTCGGCATGACTGAACTTTACCTACATCATGACTCCCTCGTGTTCGGGTATGCCTACTCTATGAGACAGAGAGGACGGACATATCCGGACGGCGGACGTGGCTGACTGTTCTCAAGCATGTGTAGATGCCGCTTATGTCTGAGGTATATGACGATGACACGGAGAAATGGAGATGATTTTTCGTATGGCTGAGGGCGGCTTCTTTTTGTTACCAGCCAGCCAACCCGCGCGGCGTTGAAGGCAAGTGATGAGTGAGTGTTACTCGATCCCCTTCATTGCTCGGTCTTCGGGAAGTTTATCGAGCGCGGGAGCCCTTGCTAGCACCGCACCAGTAAAAATGGAGTAGAATGCAACAGCCCCCAAGGAAAAGAAGGTTTAAGCCAGGCAGCGACGTTTCAAACTTTGAAAAATCGGGATCGAATATCCTGCGTTGGTGAGCTCAATGTCCGCCAGTTCGCCATGACTGCCAAATTGGAATCCGAAAATGAGCCATGACATCATCTCAGTTGTCGAGACATGCGCGCGCCAAGCACCTAGGTCGTTACTATGTAGATACCTCTAGGTAGTGAAGTTGTTGGGTGGGCGATTAGTTCAGTAATCATTTAATCGTTCACTTGATCGTGGCCTGAGATGGATTTGGATGGCTGCTTGGGGCTAAAGATGTGAAGCTGAATAATGATTACCCTATTGTCATTTAGCTGACACTTTTCGGGGATGCAAGCCCAGGCGTAGCGAGGGGACACCGTGACGGGCAAACAGTCCCTGAAGTGTGTGTGCTACGAGGTGTCGTGTATAATGGTTGCTACCTGTACTAACATTCGCTTAAGAGGAGCATCGCTAGAGGTAACACTAAAAGGGGCCAACCTCACGTCTGGGTATCAAGTGGAATGTTACCACAACAACACACATACATGCCTTACCACTGCATACATATGTTCTGCTATAGTTCCCACAGCACTTCGTTACATGCCTACACATAATCAGCTTCAACCTCATTGATTCATGTTCAAATTTCGCTCTTTTGCTCCTTCCTCAACCACTTCCTCGTCAATTCGTCCTGACGGTGTTGAACACGAGGGGAAATGACTAAAGCTAGTGGCGTTCGGATGGCTTTAACCCTCTCTTTGTTGCAACTTCTTGTTTTGACGCACAGTTTCCTTCAATCGCATAGCCCGAGTGCGGTTTCCCTGGACAAAGTTCAGCCCCCAAACTACAATGGGCAATGGCTACCAGCAAACAAACCAATCCAACAAGCTGAGTGGTTCTTCCAGGGGGTTGCTCGCCAGTCGTTGATGCCTTTGCTGCCGTGTTTAGGGCATGTGAGCCATCATGGTGTCGTCCCAGCGACCAAACGAATTTAAGTAACAAACTCCTTCCGTGAGACGGGTCTCGCTATGTGTCATTTGCGCCTGAACTTGTCTTGATGATACCGGTCGGCAAAGGGTTTGGAGAGTCCTCGTACAACTCGTTTTGAGGGGAATAAAAAAAGAATAAAAAGATAAATGCTCAAGACAAGCTGCTCACCGAAAGCGATTAGCTTCCACAGCTGAGCTGAATCATTAGACACGTCTCGCCGGCTCGTTCACCGAAAATCCATCCTCCCGGCTTCATTTCCATTTCTAGCTACGTGTTAGCAACATTCGTTAACTCACCAGCCATCCCGCTTGCCGCTTGCCGCGCTGCCACTTCAAAGTCTCTTTGTTATTCGGAGGGAATCCGAATTGGGTTACAATCTCAGAACAAAGAGACCTACATCTCACTAACAGTTCGTTCTATGCTAATCTGAAACAGTTGAAGATGGGAGCCTCAGAGGAAAACAAAGGCGGCATGGTTTGTCCCTTTTGCAACTGGGAATCGACAACGACGGACGAATACGCCATCATGCTAGTGTGTTTCCCCTTCCGGGCCGCATTGTTTGGGGGTGAGCCCGTTAACTGATTGACTTCAACGCTAGCACTTGGAGACAAACCATGCCGAGGGAGAATCTCCCTTTGTCGTCGCTGATAAGCCTGCAGAGGCCAAGGGCGGTCACATTCCTGAAAAAGAAGAAGACCCTCATTATATCGAATGTCCGGCAAAAGACTGCGGGGAAGTCCTGCTCGCAGCCGACCTGGGCTATCACCTAGAACTCCATGCCGCAGAGCAAGGTGGCAGCGCTTCTTCCGAAACTGAGACTGGCAGTCCCATCATCACCCCTTCCGCTCCATCTCCATCCCCAAAAGTTCAGTCTCCGCCGGCAAGGAGGCCAACAACGTCGACACGCACTCCTCCCTCCCATTCTTCAAGCTCTTCACCTAGACCTAGTACTACTTCTTCTTCTTCGAAAGCCCACCGCGGCGAGACTGAAGGTCACCGCCGTGGGGAGCGCAAGGACGACCATCACAGCGACAGGAATAGAGACAGTAACAAGAGCAAATCGATATGGCGGGCCTTTTTCGGAATTCATCACCCCCGTCGCTCCTCTGATGCGCCCTCGATGTCTCCAAAGCCTCCAAAGAAGCGCCATAAAGAGAAGGTATCGGAACGACTGGCTGAACGAGCCTCGGAGGGAACTGCCAAAGTTATGCGAGGAACCCGACTTGGTGTACGTCTTCAATTGTTTAGCGGGAACTGTCAGTGGTGAAGCGTTGAACTAAAGCCGTATATACAGAAAGCGCAGCTCGGCAAGTACGCACACGAGGAGCAGATGCCAGATTGGCTTGTCAAGCACCTGGAGAAGGGACTTTATGTGAAAGCTGAAGGTAGTTCACAAACTGGATAATGGAGGGGATTTTTCATGAGCATCGCTAACTAATAATCAAGGCATTATTCCGGTCTTGGCACAGCTGTTCGAGCAATGTTCTTCCACAAGACATGCCTTTTTGTGTCACCCGAGCACAAATCATGTGTCGAAACTTAAGAGAGAAGGTCAGTTTTGCCCCGTTCCGAAATTGAGGAGTTATGTCATCTAACAAACATGTGAAGGCGGTTTCTGTGGTTATCGCAATATCCAAATGTTGTCTTCGTACATCATCGGTACCAAATACCCAGGCTACCAACATTTCTGCGAGGGGATCCCCACGATCTTTAATATCCAAGAAATGATCGAAACTGCATGGGACCACGGGATCAACGCTCAAGGAAGGGTTGAAACAGGCGGCATCCGCGGTACCAGAAAGTACATTGGGACGCCTGAGGCGATGGCCATGTTCCGATTGTTGCAAATTCCGTGCGCAAGCCCTTCATATCCATCTATTCACCTCATCTCTCTCTCTCTCTCCCTCTATCTTCTGCCTCCAGCACAGGAAACTGACACCCACCCCCTTCTTCTAGTTTCGACGTCCAAGCCTTCAAAAACCCCGAGCCCGGCCACTCCGAAAAAGACCTACTAGACATGGTCGAGCGGTACTTCCAAACGGGCATCTCTGTCCCCGAAGATACAGCTCTTACCACTCAGCAGATTAAGAAGGTCTGGCAGACGGACCTACCGCCAATATACTTCCAGCACGCGGGCCACTCGATGACGATCATCGGGCTGGAGTACGATAAGTCGGATGCGCGGAACCTGATTGTTTTCGACCCCATGTTTCACGATGCGTCGAATATCACTAAACACGTCGGCCGGGATGTGCATGTCCACCATCACCTACACCCCCTTGCGGCGAACATGGCGCTTAATCCTTACCGACGCGGGAGTAAGTATCTGGGAAGGTTTAGGGAGTTTGAAGTCATTAGGTACGTGTGCTTCTCCAAGTCTGATGGGTTTGCATATAGTGGAAGTCCGGAAGCGGCTGGCTGATATGAAAAATAGGTTGAGGCCGCGTCCGGAGATGAATGCATAGAACGCCATGCACGGACAAGACGGCTTCATATGGACACATAGGGACATGTCGTACATGGTGTGTTGCGATCTTCATTCATATCGCTATCCATCCTCAACTTCGATATAGCGAACTGCAATTCTCTTGTTTTCTGGTACTGCATTTCAAGCGGCGTTTTTTTTTTTCTTTTCTTTATTTTTCTGTTCCTGTTTCCAGATCGTTTTGGGTATCATGGCCTTGTGGCCACAGCTTTGTCTTTTCATCACAACGGCGCTGCTCTTGTTTCGTCTTTCAGGAATATTGCTGTTTTAATTTGTTCCTCACTTGAGAAAAAATATTCAAGCGGTCATCTCCTTAGCAAACCACTCCTGCAACTTGGCCAGAGCCTTGGCGCGGTGGGAAATCTTGTTCTTTTCCGCCTTATCCATCTCGGCATATCTACAGAGGTTGTAGTTTAAGTATTACATTAGTCAAATAGCTTTCGAGTTGTGTGGATGAACGAAGGTGGGAACAGTTTATGACATGGAAGGTGGAACTTACGTCTGGCCTTCATACTCGAAGATGGCGTCCCAGCCTGTGGGTTTGTCAAGTCAATAAACATGTTGCTTTCTTTCTTTCATTCCATTTTGACGGACAGGTAGGTTATTGGGTAGGCGCAGGCTGAACATACCGAAGTTAGGAGGACCCCTCGGAGGAACGATTTTGCCGTCGGTGATGCCCTGGAAGAGAATGGGCTCGTGGCCGGGACCAGCAGAGTAGCCAAAGGTGCAGACGGCCTTAGCCGACTTATCCTCGTAAGCGGCTAGGAGGTTGTTGAGGCCTTCATGGCCGAGGGAGTTCATGAACCATTTGCTGTTGTATGTGAAAGAGAGATGTGAGTAAAAGTGGTTTGGTGGCAGTACAAGGAGAGGAATGGGTGTGCGGGAAAACACACATATAAGGACCAGGAAGACCCTTCAAAGCGTTGAAGCAGAGGCAGGTATCTTCGACGAGAACGGGGCCTTGGACCTATATGGTTTATAACGTATGTGGCATTAGTAAACATCCTTCCCATGTTTGACATCGCCTATTGCAGGCATATGGTAATTCAAGCAATATTATTTTCCCCAGAAGAACAGCCAATGATCAAAGAACCGGAACTCACCAAATCAGCAGCCCTCCGGCACTTATCCAACGTGACTTCCTCCAAGGTGCCCTGGATCTCGAGCAGATCAAGCGCCTGGTTCTCGACCTGGATGGCGGGCTCGAGGATCGCCTTGACTTCACCGAGCTTGTTGGCATTGCCGGTGATGAAGTTGACGATGTGGCGGGCTTGTGAAGGGGCAGACATTTTGACGGTGTTTTCTGACCTGGTGGTAAGGTTAAGTTGTGAAAGTCAGAGAGTGAGACCTAAGGAGGGAGAGTATGGATAAGTACAGCACCTCTTCGGAGTAAGAGTCAGGCCGGTGATCGTTTGGTCCGTTATCGATGTTACACAGTGATGGTCGTAAAATACAGTTTTGGAAAAATACGAGGTGCTGGGGTAGCAGGCAAAACGTGAATGAAATCCTCGTTTGTTGCATTTGTATCATTTGGTGGGGGCGAGTCTCCAGGTGACGACCAGCAATGGAAACAATGCAAAACCAAACAAAGTAATCACTGGAAACAATGGAAAGACTCTTTCTGATTCATATGCGTTTTTGTGAGTTTTCGTGAACCTTACGTAGATTACGCCGCTTTTACACCTCCTTTTTGTATATACTGCCGCCCTATTCTTGCAAAAAGATCACATCGAATCCGGGTATCAAGACCACTTTTCCCTTTTTTACATTGCCCCCATTGCCATTACTCATCTTTTCTACCCCGAAACTCAACATCAGCCCTTATGCAGAGCTGTTGTTCTCCTTCCACTGCTTAAACCAAGCCTCGATCCGATCCACGTTTTCATCCATCTGCTCGGCATCGTTGCTCTGCAACTCGACAACAATCTCCTCGTCGTATGAGTCGCGGGCCTCCTGCAAGAGAACCTCCATGATCTCCGAGTCGAGGTTTTCCTGAAGCTTGAGCTCGGGGTATTTTCTGTGTGCGTGTGTCAGTTTATGCTTTACGCATCGATCTGTGGTAAAAGCAAATCAAGTACTAACAAAGGAAAAGCAAAGGGCAAAAGGGGGGGGGGGGGGGGGGGGGAAAGGAAAGGGAAAGGAAAAAGTGAAAAAAAAATAAAAAAAAAATACAAACAAACATACCTCTCGGTCAACCGATCATACAACACTGAACTCTCAACTCTCAAAACCACCACCAAATCAATCCAGCTCTTGGGGAACAAGTCGCAAGCGTGCCAGTCTATTATGCAACCGCCCTGCTTGACTTCGTCTTCAATGGCGTCGAGGAGCTTTTGATTTTTTTTCGAATTACGGTCGCACAGTCAGCCCCTTGATTCTTCTTCTTGCGCACACGATCAAATAATTTCCCTTTGCCCCCCCCACCCCAATGGAGAAGAAGAACTGGAGAAGAGCTCACCTTATCCTCATCAACGATCCAACTCTGGTACTCCTCATCCCACCCCTCATGGCACTCCTTGGATTTGACCACGTCGTTGACGGACAGGTGCTTGAGCCCCGTGCGCTCGGCCAGGAGCTCGCAGTGGGAGGTCTTGCCGACGCCGGGAGTACCGGTGATGATGATATTGGGGAGTGTGCGAGACATTGTGATTTTTTTTTTTGTCTGCTTTGTTTGTCTCTCTGTCTTTTTCTTCTTCTTTTTTGGTCAGTCTCGACATCTGTTCATTTTCGGTAATCCGGACTGTTATATATACGCACCGGTGCTGAGATGTGAGTTGCGTGAGATCAAGTTTATGGATGTGTGTGTGTGTGTGTATGTGTAGATGTGGGTGTATATGAGTTCGAGACCAGGCTTAATGATCTTTCTCACCACTATCTTTTGGTGTAATAACTTTGAAAATATAGTGGGGTCCTTTATCGAGGCTTCAGTCCAGTGTTTCGTTTTCTCGAACGGCGGATAGTGATGGACAAGTGACGAGGGGGCCAGACTCGCGGCATGCAACTGCAAGATTTTTTTTTTCTGGGCCGTCTCAACCATGTGCGAATTAACATGTAGTGGCACTGCTCTCTGCTACTGTCAACCACCCTGCTTTATTGCATATTGCTGAATACGTATACTCCACCACGTAAACATTTCATAATTGTCAAAGAGAGGAGAAGAAGAGGCAGACAGAAAATGGATTACAGGCATTTAATAACATGTCGACTGTATAGATAGTAGGTACTGGATATATCTTGCAGCAGCCTATTCACATGATATGCACTTAAGCGGCCCTCTGTCTCCATCCTCTTCATTTCACTCTCTCTTAGCACATTGGACTTTTCTTGCCTTTTCTCTCCGAGCTTCGTTCCGTGATTGCTTCATGCTTCGTCTTGTAAGCTTGAATAACCTGGAATAAAGCGTGTAATGCCTGCCATTTGCCGGGAACTCTACGGAAAGAAGCATATGTCTCTCACAAAATAGATGGAATGATATGATTTGAATAGAAAGTAAAAACATCGGCCGATGATGAAAAGTTGAAACAAAGTTAAAGAAGTGAAATGGAATGAGTTAGAAAAAGAAACCGTGAAATTGGAAGGTGAATTCTCCGTTGTTCTCTCTCTCTCCAGCAAAAAGCCCAAAGCAAATCACCCGAATCCTGATTTGCACGCCGTGAGCCTTCCTTCCATTTTCCTCTACTATATCCGGCAAACTGTTGATTCACGGCTCGAACCCACCCAGCCATTCCATGAAACTATCCTGCCCTTTCTGCCTGCCTCTTTGCCTGCCCGCTTGTCTCGCTCCCTGTCATTCCCCTTATCCTTTTTCTTCTACTTCTTCTCTAACCTGGTTCCAAATGCAAAATACGCCCTGCTCTCTTTTTGTTTTTGTTTTTTTTGCAACACACAGCATACTCTACTACAGAAGCAACAATAACAACACTGATGAACAAGAAAAGGTTTGATTTTCTGTATCAAACGAGTAATACTCAACCAGTTCCACTCCTGACCCTCATCTTCCTCGTACCGGTAGTGGTCCGCGGTGGCAGCGCAACAGAATCATCAATAGTGGAGTTACTGTTTGTCCTCCAGGGGTTGAGTATGGTAGAAGTCGGGCTCGGAATCAATGATAACGACAGTGACGGACGAGAGCGAGGTGGTGGTAGTGGTAGAGGTAAAGGTGATGATGGTTGCGGGGGTGCAACCTAGGCACTCGCTTCCACAATCTCTTGCCCTTCATCCACCTCTGCCAAGTCGTTCATGCTTTGTGTGTCATAATCCCCGTGCTGGTAGTCGCCCGCCTGAGAGCCGAACTCCATCTTCTCTTGTTGCGCAATTGCTTGTTGAGATACAATCTCGGCAAGACGCTTCAAACGAGGGGTTTGCAACCCTGTGGTTTCTCGGTCAGTTATGCATTCGCGTTATCCAAAAAGTCTGATCGAACTCACAGGATGGTGTATAAGTCTCCAGCGCTGTGATCACTCTGGGCTCGGCTATCTCGTACGGGCCACTGTCGTCCATATCGACAGCCTGCAGTAAGAGGACGTCGCTCTTTTCGCTGACGCGAGATGCCACGGCCTTCATGATCTCGCCGTTAATAGGTTGCTCGTAGTCGGCGACCAGGTACTGGTTGAGCAGCTTCTGAATCTGGTTAGGGGATAGCCTACGAATGAAAGTCAGTATGATTGGTGCGTAACTTGTCGGGACAAGGAAATATACTCACATCCAGCAAATGTCTTGGATGATCTCGATATCATTAAGGGTTGCCTTCTTGAGTTGCAAAAGCTTTGTGGCTTGCTGTTGAATGGTTAGCACCTAATGCATCATGAAACGTTCACTTGACGATACTGACCATGAGATGCTCAAGCTGGAGCGTGCCCTCAGGCATGTCGTGGCTCTTGCACCACTCTTCGATACGAGTGATGTTGTAGTTGATCTGCAGGCCACGCTTCCACGAGAGGAAGTTACGGCGCATGAGCAAATCGTTGAATGCAGTGACGCCAACGAGCCGGAGCAGCTCGGTGATAGTCTGCGTGATGATCGAGTCCTCGAGGTAGTAGGCCTTCATGGCACGGTAGACATTGTTGAGGAGGGACAACAGGTTGTCCATGCTATAGGCCGGCGCCGTGTTAGACTGCAGCAGCTTGCCAAGGAACCTGTTGTTTTCGTTCGTGACGAAGCCGGGTAGGGACTGCGACTCGATGATGGCCGGAATGATCATCTTGAAAAGCTTCTTCTTGAGAACCTTCATCCAGGTATGATAGATGTTGAACTCCAAGCTTTCCAAGTCATGCTTGACAATCTCGAGGAGGCGGTCATACTCGTAATTGTCCGTCTTCTGAGCCTCGTACCAATCCTCCGCAAGGAAGACAAACGAGAGCATTTCATGGACGTTGGAAAGCCAGAAGGCACCGGGGTTGATGGCCTCTTCGCCATCGTGCTGCATCACCTCCTGTTGGATGGACTGCATGACGTTGGCCAGGAAGCGTTCTGACTCCTTAACGAAGCCATTGTTCCACATCTCGGACGTTACTAGGTTGATGAGGTAAGCAGGGAAGAGCACCTCCTTGTCGGAAGGTGGCGGATTGGTGGAAGGGGAGGGGATCTTGAGGTTACGGATGAGGCCCATGGTAACCTCTTCATTGAGAGCATCTTCATCGGCGAGAAGACCTTCAAGTTCAAGCTCGATGCTATCGACACCAGGAACGAAGGTTGAGCCGGAAAGTGTTGTTTGGCGGTTCAGACCAGGGACAGCCATGGAAACGGGCCGTGGGTTGTAGGCCATGCTGTACCGGTCCATCTCCCGTGGTTCGGCACCCGCACTACGCCGCTTAGGCTTCTTGGACGATACCAGGTTGATCAACCCAGTAGGAACCTGAGGGGCAATACCATTGCCGTTCAGGATATCGCCGTTGATCGGTACTTGCCTCCTTGCTTGCTCGAGAGCCTCCTGCAGGTCAGCCAACTGCTGACGGAGCGAGTTCTTCTCAGCCTCTTGCCGTTGACTCTCGATACGAGCAGAGTCGAGCTCTACGCTGGTAGCGCGCAGGGACTCTCTGAGCTCGCGTTCCTCCTCCTGCATCCTCTTCACATTGGCCACAGACTCCTCGAAGCTTGCTTGAAGCTTCTTCATCTCGGCCTCCATCTGCTCCAAGCGAGCGGCGGCAATACCGGCCTGGTTGGCCTCGGCTTGCAGCTCCTTAGCGCGTGCCTCCAACTGGTTGTGACGATTCCTCCAGATCGCCACCTGTCCTTCGTAGTTCTCCACCTGAGTCTTCAGCTCCCTGTTCTGGTTCTTCATGGTACCCAGCGACTGTGTCAGTTCCACGACCTTGTTCTCCAGCTTGTATGAAATCTGCTTGAGATCCCGTGCCTCGGCACGGAGAGCCTTGTAATCCTTACGCGCCGTCTTACCACGCCACAAGCTCTGGACGATAGTAACTTTCCGGCGATAATCCCTCCAGGAGCGCAGCTGCTGCCTCGACCGCCAATTCCGCTGGATGATGAGCACCGCATTTCCGACCCGCTCCTCCATAATCTTCTTGCGCTTCATGTAGCCCTTGATGGCGGCTTGGGCACGAATGACGTCGTTCCTGACCTCAAGGAATTGCTTCCTGTCCTTGTAACCGCGCCAAACTCTCTGAATCGTGATTGCAGCCTTGGTAGTGCGGCGCTCCTGTGCTGAATTGCGAGCTTTGTTTGCTCTAATCAAGGCTTGGAAAGAGACAATGGCATTGCGAGCAGCAAGATACCTCTTACGGTAATACTTGGCCTTGAGGTTCTTCTGGATAAGAATCGCGCAGTCGTTGAGTCTGGTGGTGCGCAGATTTTCGAGGAAAGCGAGCATACCGGCTCTGAAGAAGATCTTGGTAAGACCCAGCTGGTACTTGTCGAGACCCTTACCGGTGCTAGCGCCAAAGGCCTTGGTCAAGATGGCATTTGCCATCTCCCTAATCTCCGATGTCCACTGCGTCGATGGCACTAACATGTAGTACCGCAACGCGAATTCCTCGTACGTCCATCTTGTAGGGTAACCCGCACAACTAATGCGGACAGTTTCTAGTACACCGCAGGCGCGGAGCTGACTCAGGACCATGGGTCCTTCAAACTTCCAGGGTTCCTTCGCCTCGTTAGGCTTGATACAGCGGATGTAGTGAACATCGGTGCCGTTGATTGTATTCATTAGTTCGATAAGAGAGGACTTGAAGATACCACCGAGTGTGGGCTTGCGGTTAACAGCCACACCGATTCTCCTTCCAGCGGCGGGCTTGACAGCATTTGAGCTGGCAGAGGCCAGATCCTTCTCGCGCACCGCAGAAGCAGCGTCCAAGACCGAAACAAGGAACTGGTTGGTTGATGCGCGCAAAACCGCCATGTGCTCGTCCGGAACGGTATCACGGTTCTTCTCAATAAAACCGTCCGACTCGTAGGTAACGTCGATGGCATAATGGCAGACGGTGAAGGATGACTTGCCGAAACGGGGCTTCTTGTAGAATTTGTGCTTGTCGGCAGCGTAGTTGTGGTGAAGCTTAGTAACGAACTGCTCGTCGGAACCCATGGGTAGTCTTGATTCCTCGTCTAGAAGGGACAGGATACCAAGTTTGCCCTCGATAAGGTCAATGCAGGGCTGGTTGTCAGCAAAGTCGATGAAGGTCCAGTCAATCTGCTCCCTAAGGTATTCCTCCTGCTCCAACTTGAACACATGCTGGTTGAACTCCTGCTGAAGCTTCTCGTTGGCGTAGTTGATACAGAACTGCTCGAAGGAGTTCTTGGCGAAATGCTCGAAGCCGTAAATATCCAGAACACCAATGAAGGAAGTGACTCTGGTGAGGACCTCCTCCGAAGCAAGACTGTGATTGATGATTTCGACGAGCCAGTCGAACAGACTCGAGTAGATGTACTTGGCAACGGAATCTCGGACAACGATAGCCTGCGCCTGGGTCAAGTTGGACACGATCTTTTCACCACGAGTGACCAATTGCTTCTTGACGATCCACTTGGCAAATTCTGGAGCATCGATGCCGAGAATCTCGCAGGCCTTAACCAGCGATGGTTCGGAAGGATCGAGGGAACTGTCGTTTCGCATGGCACCAATCTTGACATTACCCAAGTGGAGGAGACCAGCCAGAAGCTTGAAGATCTCCGTTTGCTTGCCCTCGTCAACACCGATGGTCTTCAAAGATGCCTTGGTCGCATTGAACTCGGCCTTGTCATCGACGCCATCGATCGTGGGGGTGTTACCCTGGTTGAGGTACTCGAACTGTTCAACGGGAAGCAAGCCCAATTCCTGGCGCTCCTTGTCCGTCACACCAGCAACCAGCTGGTAGAAAATATGGTAGTTTCTTTCCTTCAACGGTTGGAAAACCAACCTCGATCGCTCGAGAAGGTAGGTCCTGATCTTGGCACCGATAATGTTGGTGGCCTTGTCAAACATGATTTCGATGTATTTACCGAATCGCGAGGAGTTGTCGTTTCTTGTCGTCTTTGCGTTACCAAAAGCTTCCATAATCGGGTTCGTAGCCAAGATAGCCTCCTCGGTCTGGCTCATAGACTCGTGGCCACCCTTCTTTACTCGTGATCCGGGGCTGTCGGGCGATTCTCTTGTCGCGAAGTATCTCATAATGTACTTGGCACTGACAGTCTTACCGGCACCGGACTCACCAGACACGACAATGGTCTGGTTCTTGCCATCGCGCAACATGTCCCTATTGTTATGTCAGCGATTACAAGTCAACATGAATCGTCAAATTGGCAAAGAGCCCATACATGAACGCTTCCTCAGCAATGGCGAAAAGATGGGGAGCTTGGGTTGCTCTTTGCTTCCCGGCATAGACTTGAACCATGCCTGGGACATAAAGAGAGTCAACCCGCGCGAACGGGTTTGTAGCTATTAGAACAATACCCGAGTATGTGTAGATTTCCTTCTGGGCATATCGAAGGCGGATAGCCTGAAGCACTAAGCACAGCACATGCTATCAGCATCACGTTCTCGGAGTGCGCCCGATGGCGGGGCGAGTCAGCGCAAAGGTGTGTGTATATTTACCAGCAGGCTCGTTCAGATGTGATAGGTTCGTCAAGTCATCACTGGCTTCGAGCATTGTTGGGTTCATCAAGGGCGGTAGCGACTCATGGCCGCCTGACTGGAGGGCCTCGAGGGAGACCTCCACGGTCTTAGTCTGCAGGCAGTAACACATGTTAGCATCTTGAAGCGCACCAGCCCGCAAAGCACGTAAACCAAAGCACAAAAGTCGGAATATGCCGAGACTTGGGAAAGCATAAGCTACCTACCTCGCCATTCTCGCACTCGAAGATAAGAGTGACCTTGTTGCCGTCTACTGTCTTCTTGACTACTTCAGAGGCAACCCAACCCTCGGTAGGATCGGGCTGCCAGGCTCGAGTGCCAACATCATAGCTCTCCGACATTGGATGCGCTTGTATCGGTGTATTCTCGAGGGAGAGAAAATCGGCGCGAACCTGCGAGTCAGGAGCAAGGGGGAAGAGATGTTGTGGTGGGATTTGGATGGCTTCAAGAAGCCAGTTCTAGCGGCGGAACGGCCAGCACGGCTAGGGGCGACGGGGGTGGATAGGGATAATGGTGGACCGTGTCTGTTATGGCGGACGCAACGACCGGAATGAAGAGCGGTCCAGGATGCTAGTTCGGTCGCGGAAGCTTGGAATCCAAGGGCCGGCGGGAGTGTGGTGCTGGCGAAGACAACATTCACGAAGGGAATGGAAGAGGGGGAAATTAGATACAAAAATAGGGATTGGACGTGGAGCAACACATTAAAGAAGTATAGAAAGATGTTGCTATCGTGCGGGCAACGGAGCCCAAGCCGACAAACAAGGTGGTCGAAGACGATGTAGGTCTAGGAGTTCGAAAGGGGGTTCGGCTCGTGTCGTCGGACCGATGGGAGTGTAGCGCGGGCTGTTCTTGGACGAAACAGCTGAAAGATGTTGTTGTTGCTTTTGTTGTTTGCTTTGCGTGCCCAAGGGAGCTAGCTGGTAGGTGTTTGGCTGACCGGGAATAGGTCAGGTCCTGTCACTGTGTGTAGGACAGGAAGGTTGTGGAATGCCGTATAAACGGGGCGGGCAGAACGGGCGGAGCGGGGACCCAACACACTGCCTTGCGGTGGGAGAACGGATTCGTCGAGCGGTCGAGTCGGGTTCTCTTAACGGTGGCAGCCTCTCTGTATAGAAGTGGCTGATGGTCGAGATAGCACCTGTGGATGAGGGAACGTCCTTGATGTAGTAGCCTGTCGGGCCGGTGTGGTCAACAACCAAGTCAAAAGTCGGGGTAGGCGAGAAGGCGGGACGACGAGACGGGATGTCGTTGAAAGTTTAGGGGTAGGCTTCCGCTTGTAGTGTAGCTGAGGTGCCCGGTGATGATAGAGCACTGGCGGGCCGTCGTGGTGGCAGGCTAACAGCCCGGCCGACGTTCACTTCCGTTGACAGGGGCCCCGTTGTTGTGGATGTTGAGGTGGTCGGTCTTTGGCGGCCACCGCCCAATTGGGTGCGTCGCTGGGCTCGTTGCATTAACACCGAAGCACGGACTCTTTCGTGGGCTTGGGGAGCTGGACTCCATGGAGCCCCTCCAATGAGCCGTAATTCCCAAATGACCTGGACAAGCAGGGCTCTCCTTAAAAGGGGGCACTAACCAACACTGCGAAGAAGATTACATACCTAGAGGTATGCTTGGGAATCCCGCGACTCTACATAAGTGGAAAGCTACATAGTACACAGACAAGGCGAAGAAGAACAATGGGTGACTGGCACCTCTAAGCAGCGTATAAGGGTTACCTTTGTCTTGTCCGGAGAGGTGTCCAGTGGAAGACGACATGATGTACAAGATGGGTCACGATGTCCAAGTCTACACTCTACCTTGAGATGTACAAATGTGTCTCTGGAGGCTCACGCCAATGGGTGAATAACCGTCAGGATATCCTATGAGGACGACCATGTTTCTCCTCCTGATCTATAGCCCTCTTGATTTGTATGGCTTCATCGTTCTCATTATGTACGGTCTTTGGTCTTCCCCTGAGTTTCTGTATTTCTCCCCGACAGCTCACCGGCGCCCCTCATCAGGGTAGCATTTCGTTTACACAACTCCCTGAAGGAACTCACGGAAGTAAGGCCCAATCTTACCAGACTCCCATGGCCAATTGTTTGCACTGGTCCGTTCGTTCGTTCATTTGTTCGTTCGATATGCCATCCAACTGGGTCCCCGTCTGGCCCGTCTGCCCGCTTGTTGACAGTTGAAATGCATTAACCTGTCCGCCTGAAAAGGAGAGAGATGGGCAAACTCAAAATGGGGCATAGTGTAAATACGTACCAATACCTCTATGGCATTGATGGGTGGACCGGGCTGAGTCTGGCACCATGACAATCAATTGCATTTGCGTTCAGTTCCTTCTTCTCTTCTTTCTGGAATCTGCAGGGGTAAAAAGAGCGCCAGCGAATGGCGGGTCGTCAAAGACTGTGGAAACTGTTGGAGACTACCTACTTACGGGCCCCACCAGGCCCCCCGTGCGGCCGGCAGCCCGAGTATCGGGGCCTGGGACTTGGGAGGAAAAAAAAAGGGGAGGGGGGGGGGGGGGGGGGGGGAGAAAGGCGGTGCTTTTGGTGGTTTGCCGCCGACTCCGCGTCGTCGCCGCCTTTTGTCTGCTCCGTGGCCGGATTGACGACGAGTGACTACTGTTACAATTCAGAGTCAACACCGTCCCTCACTCGGACGTCATCCACCGGTGTGTTGGGAATGAGTCTGTTTCGGTGATAATGACACCCATGACGGTGACTGACATGATGCCGGCCCGATGCTGTTCTGCTTCGTGAGCAAACCGTTCTGTTTAATAATTCCATCCGCTGGTTAGTAAGGCAATTGAGATCTCGCTTGATATCAATTATCAGTTGTAGCTCTGAAAGGTTGAAGCACTTATCATTAACCCGCGACAGAAACGACACTGGATATAATGATGTCTTCCTTCCACCTTTAGGTCGGAACGGGAAGGCCACTGAGTCACCCTCATATCTGCACGTGTACAGAACTGGAGAAGCGGGTGCAGCATGTTCTACCGTATGAGCCAGTTGACGAAGCAGTCCGTGCGCAACACCTCGTCGTCGACCTTATCCGCGTTCCAAGCCCGGGACATCTTGGCTGAATAGCTACAATCATTGGTGAAGTGGGAATGTCGTGCCGCAGCAGCCAATCGACAGATTGAAAAAAAAAAAGACCCGAAATGATGGAAATCCAATGGTGGTAACAGCAGCATGTGAAGAAGCCGGGAGTTCTGTACCATATCCCATTCGACCTCGAGAAATGTTGGAAGAGATGTCTGTATTATCTAGTAGGTATAATCGTTGACTGTTGGTGACAACATGATGGATATCGATGCCAGGTGATGATACCTTTTTCCGATCCTTTTCCAGAATGCACACCATCGACTTGTCGACGCCTTCGTTCAAAGGCATTTTCCCCTTTTGTCCTGTTTTAAGAACCTGCCATGCCGTATTTTGTACTTGCGCTCCCAATGACCCAAAAAAACCAAAACTTGATGAAAAAGACTAGATGTTGAACCAGTGCCAGGAACGTTGTCATGTTCGACCTTTCCTCTCCCCTTCCTCGGGACGCACACGCACCGGGTGGGCATACCGTAAGAGAAAGAGATCATGTTGAAATCGTTGTTTGTGCATCCACCCGACGGACTCCGCGACTCCAGATATCATGACTCATGACCGCACCCCAAGGCAACTCTTAACCCCCTTTTCTTGCCATGTACGCTGTTCCGATCCTTCCCGTTTAGTAAAGGATGCGAGTGAGGATGCGCGAGCTGAGAGAATCCAGGCTGTCGCGAATGTTCTTGATATCGTCTTGCTTGACGTCACTAACGTCAGCCATGAGATACGCAAGATCGCCCTTGGAATCCGAAATCTGCTTGTCGACGTTGTGTTCGGCGAGAATCTCGTTAACCTTGCGCAGTACACCAGGCACGTTGCGATGGATGTAGATGACGCGAGCGTGGTTGGGCTCATCCAGCGTCAAAGAGCGCATAGTAACCTCGGGCACGTTGACACTGCCAGTGGTGACACCCTGGTTGATGTAGCGCACGAGAGCATCGGCGACCTCTACACCAATGGCGCGCTGAGCCTCTTCAGTACTGCCACCAATATGGGGGGTGAGGATGATGTTGTTGAGCCCACGCAGATCTTCGCCCCACTGGTTGAGATCGTTGGTGAAGTAGTCACCGTTAGCAGCCGGCTCGTTGGGGAAAACGTCTAGAGCGGCACCGGCAATCTTGCCGCTGCGCGAGGCCTTGATCAACGCAGGGATATCGACAACGGTACCACGGCTGGCGTTGATGAGGTAGGAGCCGGTCTTCATCTTCTCGAACTGGTCGTTGGAGATCATGTTCTTGGTTTCGGGAGTCTCAGGGACGTGGAGGGTGACAAAGTCGGCCTCCGCCAGAAGATCCTCGAGAGTAGGCACCTGGCGAGCCGTGCCAATGGCCATCAGGGTAACGACGTCATAGTAGATGACGGTCATACCCATGGCCTCCGCCAGAACGGACAGCTGCGAGCCAATGTGGCCGTAACCAACAATACCAAGGGTCTTGCCACGGATCTCCCAGCACTTGGCGCTCACCTTGTTCCAGGTGCCGCGGTGCATCTCGTTGGAGCGGTCGCCCAGCTGGCGGGCGAGGGTGATAATCTCAGCAATCACCAACTCGGCGACACTGCGCGAGTTGGCAAAAGGCGAGTTGAAAACAGCAATACCATGCTGAGCAGCATAGTCCAGGTCAACCTGATTGGTACCAATGCAGAAGCAGCCGATGACGAGCAAGTTCTTGGCTTCCCGAAGAACGTTGGCAGTCAGCTTGGTCTTGGAGCGAATGCCAATGACATGGACATCCCTTTGAAGAGCACGTTAGTCAGGTGTGCTTCTGTTGGTCACGGGCTCGTAAAGAGTCTTACTTGATCTTCTCAATGAGCTGGTCCTCGGGCAGGGAGGTCTTGAGGAACTCAACCTGGTAGCCCTGGGCCCTGAGGATGTCCTGGCCGGTCTGGTTTACATTTTCAAGGAGCAGAATCTTGACGTCCTCAGTGTTGAAGGGCTTGAGCTGCTTGGGCGCAGAGCGATGGGCGAGTGCGGACGCCATGAAGCTGGAACTGGAGATGGGGGACTGGAAGGTTGAAGGAGAGACGCTGAACTGGGCGGCGGTCTTGTCACCGGTGGGCTGGGCAATTTCTCTGGGAACTGTCATGGTGAAAAGTGGAAGAGGAGCAAGGTCGGGATGGTCTGAGAAAATAAATCAAAAAAAAGAATGGCATGTAGTGGCAGAAACGCGGCAACCAGGGACTCTTTAAGTTATGAGTCGAAGCCAAAGTCTTTCCTGAATCTCTGGGCTCCGTCAATCGGCAAGGGCAAAGCGAACAGCCACCGGGCCGTTTCTCTTTCGATGGAGAGGTGTGGACAGCCGGGTGGACTCCTGTTACCGGACCATTGTGTACCCCAAGGTGCCTCTACTGTGTGCGATCCTTGCCAGGTGGTGGGGTTTGCGCGGGTTTGGAGGGGACTGTTACAGCGCTGTACATAAAACGCGGGCGGCGGGTCGCCTTTGACTCATAACAACATAGGAACCCAAAACAACACTCACCTACTGGCTGGATCCGGTGGGTAGCTCAGGCAACCAAAAGAAAATCTTGACGATGACGAATTACGCCACTGGAATCATAGAATGAATAAGAGATCCGCTGTGAAGGCAAGCACTCAGTTGGCAGTGTATGTTGGTCGCTTGCTCAATTTGACAGCCCTTTGAATAACATAGAATCGGGCTGTATTGCTTAACGTAGAGTAAAAATGGAAATATGAGATGTGGCGTGTGTTCTTCCCATGCTATCCGTACTTCCCGTCTTCTTGCCCGGGCTCCTCTTTTTTTTCCACCTCAGGAGAAGAAGGACTCGCAAGAATCGAGCTGACTGTCCGCACAATGTATAGGAAACTGCCACAGCGACCTGACATGGCTTTGTTGTCCCCTTGACTTTGTCCGAGCCAGTATGTTTTCATGTAGACAGCTTTCACTCGATTCAGCGCAGATGGTCTCTTATTTCTCCTCGTGTCCCGAGCACTGAATAGTGTAACAACTTCCCGGGTTCCATTATTTAGTTTACTTCCAAGTCTCGAGGTACTTACTACCTACCTTCAAACTCGACCGGGAGCCGCCAAGCTTGCGTGTCAGTAGAGACATCGCCAACTAAATTTCCAGAAGCCCAGCTCCCATCCTTCAGGCCTTCCAGGCACGCACTGCCTCAGCTCGGCGACTCTTTCGTCCGTTGAGGTTTACTCTATCTACATCACGCGAGGCTAACAAGGGTCATGACGATTTACATCCATCTGAGAACTCCTTGGAGAAGTCATCCGCCCCTGGTGTCGTGGCCTAATGAACTTGACAGTCAGACAGTCTACATCGAGTCACGCTGTTGGATGACGGTTTGTGATGTAGAAACACCTGCAATGCTGTACTATGAAATCAACACCTAAATCCTCCTAGAATCACTGCTTTTGTCCCGTATAATATCATCCCTTTACGCACAAATCGACCCTTGTTCCGGTTTAGTTCGCATATCTGCTCCCATCCTTGCGCTCTGACGTGCCACTGCTTCAGGGGTCAGGACGAACTATCCTGCTAAGACTTATGAGAGACAACCACAGCGTCAAGGCAGGTGCTGAAGCCAACTCCTCATGTGACCAATTCAAATTCTGTAGAATGGTTATCGATCCACCACAAGCTCCGGCCATCCGCACACTCCTGTTCTTCCTGAGCCCACGGCCACCCCGGTGCGGTCATGCATGACCCTCAATAATTTGGAACTCAGACGCCAAATGTCATTGGGCGTTCTGCCCCTTGCCTGCGTGGTATAGTGGTATCATTTTCGTGTTCATTCAGCGATCAGCGTTTAGCTCTGCTTGCACTCAGCAGCCTCCTGCTTGGGCTTGCTGCCGTCCTCCTGTGAAATTTGTCAGCATACCTGCAGAGCATAGCATGTGTTGGGGAAAATTCAGAAAGTCTTACATCGTCTTCATCGCTCTCATCCTCGTCATCCTGGTCCTCGCTGGCATCTTCATCATCCTCATCATCCTCATCATCGAACTCGGCGTCCTCGAAGTCCTCCTCATCGAGCTCCTCAAAGGCGAGGGCCTCGCCAGTGAACCAGTCGATGGCGCGGGGAATAAGCTTCTCCTTGATATCCTCACCGAGCTGGTAGTCGAGCTCAAGACGCTCCTCAATATCGGAGGTGGTAGACTCGTCGTCATCAGTGGGGGCCTTAGGGGGGGAGAAGAAGTTGAAGAAAGACTCGGTAGGAACGGTCTTCTTGACGATGCGGGTCTGCTTGGTGGCTGTGCAATTTGTTAGTGAGCAAGTTTGAGAAAATTCAAGCTGGAACTGCAACTCACTCTTGTTGCGTTGCTTCTTCTGCTCAACGCGGACAGTAAGATCCTTGTCCTCCTTCCAGTTGATCTTGTCACCCTCGGCGTGATCGTAGATAAAGTCGCCACCATAGCCGCTCTCGTTCTGGTAGTAGTAGGTCTTGGTGATAGTCTTGTTGGTGAAGTACTCGTTCTCAGCGAACTCGAAGATGAGGCGGAATCCGGGCTTGTCAAGGTACTCCATGCGGATGTCGGTAAGGGACTTGAGGGCCTCCTCGTCGCGGTCGGTGATCATCTCGGCGAGGGAGATCTGGTTCTTCATGGCAGAGAGCCAGAACTCGGGGATACCAGAGACCTTCTCGGCAGACTCGGTAGCCTTCTCCTCCTGGGGGGCGGCCTCGGTCTCCTCATCCTCCTCCTCCTCATCCTCCTCACCGGCCTGGACCTGGTCCTCAGTGGGCTCAGTCTGGCCGTTGACAATGGCGGCACGCTGTTGGTAAAGAGGAGTGAACTTGGCAAAGTACTTCTTCTCGAGCTGGAGGACCTCCTCCTGGAACTCGGCCTCGAGCTTGGAGTGCTCCTTCTGAATGCCCTTCAGGCCAGCGACACGACGCTTGACATCGGTAGGGAGAGACTCAATGTAGCCGGACGAACGACCGACAAGAGAGCCGAGACGACCCTGGATAAGGGACACAAGTCTAGGGTCCTTGGCGAAGATGGAAGCGGCGGCGGCACGGTCAAGATCCTCTGCAACGAACAGTAAGTTTAGCGACAAGCCCAGAAAACTACCAAATAGTCTCAGCAGCAGCAAGAATCTTCACTCACCCTCCTTGATGCTGGCAACACCGGGCTGCTGAGCGTGCGACGAGATGGGGGCAGTGTTAAGAGGAGTGTTCTGGGGGGTGCTGAAGCGAAGGCTGGTCAGTAACGGTACGCGATACTCGGGATGGGCATCCCATCAAGTCTGGGGATGAAAACTCACGGAGCGATGGGGGGATCAGCCCGCTTGTTTCTGATGGGCTCGGCCATTGTGTCTGGTTCTGGTCAAGAGAAGGAAATGAGTTGGGATACAGAGAAGGAAGCGGTGGTAGAACCCTGCGACCGACGTACAGTGGATGTCGGAGGGAGAAATGGGAGAAGGAAGGGCAAATTTGGATTGAAGAAGCGGTCGGGTGTAGAGATTGATGAAGGGGCCCCGGTGCTGGTGGGAAAGGCAAAAAGTTCTGTGGTTGCCGGTCGGTCCAGGCAGAGAAGGCTTGTTGTGCAGCAGTGCAAGAAATGTTGAGCGAGGGTCGGGTCTGGAGGGGACCGGGAGGGGAGAAAAGCTATCAATGGGGTTGCTATGAAAATTTGCGGGGCACTGGCCAGTGCGGGCAGGACAGTCGGGTCGAGGGCACTGCAGCGGGAGGCGCCCCGTTGGACCACTCCATGATGCCTGCACTGCGCCGGCGACCACCCAGCCCCAGTCCGCTACTTCCATTTGCTGCCCATGAGTCTTGTCGCTTGCCCTACACCACCACCTAGAGGTATTTGACCTTCAATTCTATTCCAGCATAGGCAAGGTGCCCATTGTCATGGGTCACGTCTTTTTAGGGTCAAGCTCCTCCTGTCACTTGTTTGACTCTACACTCGGCCATTGCATGCCCGGTCTGCTCGTCTGAACTGAAAATCCCCTCAGGTACCTACGCCTAGCCAGATGAACCTAAACATGCCATTGTTGTTCTTATCGTACAAAGCCCGTTCATGTACATCGCATTCAGGTAGTGTATTTCCAGGTTGCCCGTCGCGCGTCGCTTCCTGGCACCACATGCTTCAGCATTTGGCTGGCGTGTCTTGCGTGCTAGCGTTCTCTCCAGGGATCCCGGCCAGAGACATGATGTAGGGTAAATGATATTGGTGACATGCCGGCTTCATATACACAAGTTACAAGGTACCTCATAGGTGCAAGATAGTTTAGAAGTTGCTTTTCGTCTGAACTGCGAGCTGCTAATATTGGACGGGTGTTTACATCTCGCCTTCTCACCGGCGTCGGGCTGCGGTGATTTGCTTCTAACGTTTAGGGTCTCTCAACTCAATTAGGCCTCCAGAGCCGGGCAGGTTTTGGAAGGCAAACTTGAAAATTCTGCTGATTCACTCTGTCCTCAGCAAGTCAAAACCTCATCAGCAGAGGCAACTTGACGCACACTTTTCTGCTTATGACTTCGATTATGAGTCGACGCTGGGTTCAGCGACCATCATCGGACCGATCTGAACCATCATGGCCGTAGACCGTCGTGGGCGTCCAACCTAAGTCCAGGTGAGATGCTGCAGTGACCCCAGTACACGACGTACGGGCACGTATGGAGCACGTTCTCTCACGTTGTGGTGTAGTGAGACCGCTCGCGGCATCTGCCAAGTGATCATCGCGATGCCCACGAATCTCCATCGCCAACTGAAGCCGACAAGGTTTGGGCCAGAATGACCCTTGTTGCACTGTGCTTATCGTAAAAATCGTGGATAGCGACCCCCATCTCCGCCATCGACCTTTCTGGCTAGAGGTATGTAAGTAGGCAAGCGTTAGCGGACATGCTTGGCATTCGATTGGCGGGCAGTGTTGAAAGAAAAATCCCATGCCTGTGACTGCCCCACTTGCTGACTGCCCGTTGGGACGGTCTGGCCCCGATCCTTCTCCGTGACTCCGGCGTCCAGGTCAACAAATGTGAAGAAGTCAGACAAGAGGATTCTAGCTGGAGTCCATCATTCCCATCTCCAGTCATCGTGCGGAAAGCCTGATCCACTCACTTGAATGTACAAGATGGTAAGGGAAGTATCGTGGAAGTTATCCATGCGATCGCAAGAAGCCCTACTGCATACAGTTGTCCTTCGCTTCCATATTTAGTATGAACCTTGATGTCTTGTTTTGTGTAACCATGTAGTCAAGCAAAGGATACCTATATGGGAAACTGTCCCTTAGGATTTCACATGTTATTGGTATTTGGTTGTTTCTTTCCTCGATGATCCATGGAAAGGGTTTGTCTTCGGCAAGCCAACATTGTTGGTTGATCGTGAGGGAGGTGTAAAGAGTGCCGGTTTGGCGTAAAAATGTCTGAAAGTCTGAAACGGCTCGATCAAGTCCGTTCCAGCGACCTTGTGTATCAATCGATACGTATGGTACTATGCAATTTGCGAGGCTTCGTATCAAGCGAAACAAAGCGACGTCATGTTCTTATCGGTATCACCTTCCCAAACAGATCTGCGCTTACAAGTTCGGACGACTGACTGGGTCGCGGCAAGAATCTCAAATTCTTACTTGGACATTCCCCAATTGCATATCCATATCGATGCGTACAAGTTACTTATTAAAAATCGTTTGAGCTCATACATAGGGTTAACTTCGGAACAACACCGACGGACAGCGCCAACATGAACGGCGGCAATGATGCCCACCACGCTAGCTGGCGGTCATCGCAGTCTTTTGACCGCCGGCGCGCCAGTCACGATCACCGTCCAGGCCTCTACACCTTGGGCTCGAACCAGAGCAATGCGAGCATCTTTGAGGATGTCGAGATGGCACACGACGAGGTACGCATTCTTCTCCCGTGTTCGTGGATCAGTGTGTGTTGTATCTGACATTTGCGGCAACAGCTCTACTCTGGTCCCATGGCAGAGTCGCTCCCAACCAGCGTGTCCGCATTCAACCACCGCCGAGCTCGCGCCGATTCCACCACTAGCTTCTCCTTCTACCAAGAAGACATCGACGAACATTTCGAGACAGGCGAGGTCGCATCGGTCGAAGACCTTGACGAACTACCGTTTGAAGATGACTATGAAGGCGACGTTGGCGCATCAGAGATGGGTTCATCAGACTTGGAGCGCCAAGCTGCAGACGACGATTACATGCTCAACAGACGGTCCTCAACTCAGTCAAGGAGATCTGGACATAGCAGGATTCTGCGCAGGGACAGCGGTTTATCAGCAAGCAGCGGGCATGGAGGAAACCGTACCAGCCAAAAAGTATACATGGTAAACGAAGATCTCTATATCGCCATCGCTGGATTCCGCACAAGCACTCTCGGCCTGGCTGTATACATCCTCATATGTTTATCAACCTTTGGATTGGGCTGGCTCTTGTTTCGATGGGTACCCAGATGGCACGTCAAGCTGGTCGGACGACCATCTCCATTACGGGACTGTCAGTGGGTGGTTATTGAAAACTCATGGAACGAGATGGCCATCCTTAACGTTGACTCAAAGCCCTATGGACGTGTCCTCTCGACTGTCTTCGGAACCCCGGGTAAACTGGCCAGCTATTCGTTGGATGAAGACTATGACCCAATCCTTCAGGACCTTCGCATGCTCAACTACCGCTATGTGCGCTTTTTCTACCACCCGCTTAAGGATAAGTTCATTCTTTGCAATGGCTGGAAGGATCCGCTCTGGACAGACGTCCAAACAATCCGCTCGGGTATCGACAGCGACGAGAAGAGCCATCGAGATGCCGTCTTTGGGGGAAATCTAATTGACATCGAAGAAAAGTCTACTTTCCGCCTCTTGGCCGACGAGGTAAGGTGTTCCTCTCCATGGCGTTGCGGCGCATACGAGCTGACATTATGACTCCAAGGTCTTTCACCCCTTCTATGTGTTCCAGATTGCCAGTTTGATATTATGGTCAGTTGACGAGTACTACTATTACGCCATCGCTATTTTCGTCATGTCAGTTGGCAGCATTGTAGCTACGCTTATTGAAACCAAATCGACAATGAAGAGGCTACGGGAAATTTCCCGGTTCGTATGCGACGTCAGGGTGCTCAGGAATGGCTTTTGTAAGTTCGAGACTTCACCCTCTCCGAGTGGTTTTGCAAGCTGCTAACACGTATAGGGCGCCACGTCTCTTCCAGTGACCTTGTA
Organism: Neurospora crassa OR74A; assembly: GCF_000182925.2. NCBI lineage: Eukaryota > Fungi > Ascomycota > Sordariomycetes > Sordariales > Sordariaceae > Neurospora > Neurospora crassa. Next base: position 4,752,234 of record NC_026505.1, read on the forward strand.
CCTGGTGACATTTACGAGGTCAGCGATCCGAGTCTCAGCCAGTTTCCTGCGGACAGTCTTCTACTTGGCGGCGACTGCATCGTTAACGAGAGCATGCTCACCGGTGAATCTGTGCCAGTCTCCAAGACCCCGGCAACCGATCAGTCGCTCCGGAATTTGGACCTTGGTGCCTCTACCGTGCTTCCCGAAGTGGCGAAACACTTTTTGTTTTGCGGGACAAAGATCATCCGTGCTCGCAGGCCTCAAGATGACCACAATGAGGAGGCTGTTGCCCTCGCTCTTGTTGTCAGAACGGGATTCAACACCACCAAAGGAGCGTTGGTTCGGTCCATGCTTTTCCCTAAGCCGTCGGGCTTCAAGTTTTACCGTGATTCGTTCCGGTATATCTCCGTCATGGCATGCGTTGCAATGGTTGGGTTTGCAGCCTCGTTCGTCAACTTCATACGGCTCAACCTGTCATGGCATCTCATCATTGTTCGGGCCTTGGATCTGATCACCATCGTGGTCCCTCCTGCGTTGCCTGCAACTCTCACCATTGGTACAAACTTCGCACTCGGCCGTCTTAAGTCAAAGAAGATCTTCTGTATCAGCCCACAACGAGTCAATGTCGGTGGAAAACTAGACATTATGTGTTTTGACAAGACAGGAACTCTGACTGAGGAAGGCCTTGATGTTCTCGGAGTTCGGGTGGTTGATCGAACCAACAATCGGTTTAGCGACATCCTTGACAACCCAGACGATCTTGTGCCTCGTCAAGATCACGGCACCGGAATCAGAGATTCGAGCGATACGCTCAAGGCGGCACTGTACACGATGGCAACGTGCCACTCTCTCCGGTCAATAGATGATGAGCTTGTTGGTGATCCCCTGGATCTGAAGATGTTCGAGTTCACGAGATGGTCGTTCGAAGAAGGACACGAGGGAGGAGGCGCGACGGATGGGGAAGAGCAAGGAACGTTGCAGCCATCCATCGCCAGGCCCCCAACCGTAGACAAGGGCTACACTGATGCCGACCGGCAAGATGCTACGCAAAACGGGCGTGCACCATTCGAGCTGGGTGTTCTTAAGTCTTTCGAGTTTGTGTCTCAGCTCCGAAGAGCAAGTGTTATAGTTAAGACGTTTGGCCAGAAGAGCGGAGACATCTTCGTGAAAGGCGCGCCAGAGTGCATGCGAGACATTTGCAAGCCGGAATCATGTAGGTTGAGTCTTGAATGATCGGCCCTGAAAGTTACTGACGCGTGTTAAATCTTTAGTTCCCGCGGACTACGATGATCAACTAAACTATTATACGCACAAGGGATACAGAGTCATCGGCTGCGCTACCAAGCACATTCCCAAACTCAGCTGGGTAAAAGCTCAGAAAATGACGCGGCATAACGTCGAATCAGATCTGGATTTCGTCGGATTTATCATCTTCGAGAACAAGTTGAAGCCTGCAACGGCCCCGGTTTTGAAAGAGCTCGCCGAGTCGAATATCGGATCGGTCATGGTGACTGGAGATAACATTCTTACTGCGATCAGCGTTGCGCGGGAGTGCAGCCTGATTAACAAAACAGCTCACTGCTTCGTTGGTCGCTTTGTCGCTGGTCATTCAAGAGACCCTAACGCTAAGTTACAATGGGAGAGCATTGACAATCCGATTTACCAGCTGGACGACCGCACCTTGCTCCCCTTACCACCACCGCCAGAGGGAGACGTCTCTCTTCCATACGACATTTCTAACCTACGGAACTATTCTTTGGCTGTCAGCGGCGATGTATTCCGATGGGTGATTGACTATGCGCCTCCAGAAGTTATGCGGAGAATGCTCGTCACTGGCAAGGTATTTGCCCGCATGTCTCCTGACGAGAAGCATGAGCTTGTCGAAAAATTGCAGAGCATAGATTACTGCTGTGGCTTCTGTGGCGACGGCGCCAACGACTGCGGCGCTTTGAAGGCTGCCGATGTCGGTATCTCACTTTCCGAGGCTGAAGCATCCGTGGCCGCTCCTTTTACATCCAGAGTGTTCGACATTCGCTGCGTCCCAGAGGTGATTCGCGAAGGCCGAGCCGCGCTTGTCACCAGCTTTAGTTGCTTCAAGTACATGAGCTTGTACTCAGCCATCCAGTTCACGTCAGTCAGCTTCCTGTACGCGTCAGCATCGAATCTGGGCGACTTTCAATTCTTGTTCATTGACTTGGCCCTCATTCTACCGATTGCCGTCTTTATGAGCTGGGCTGGCCCATTCCCAGAGCTCTGTCGTAAGAGACCGACGGCCGACCTGGTCTCTCGCAAGGTGTTGGTGCCACTTCTTGGACAAATGTTTATCTGCATCTTCATCCAAACCATGGCGTTCATCGCTGTACGCGAGCAACCCTGGTTCATCCCGCCCAAGGTAGAACATGAGAAGGTCAACATTCGGAATTCTGAAAATACCGCTCTCTTTTTGACGTCCTGCTTTGAGTATATACTCGCAGGTGTGGTTCTCAATGCGGGCAGGCCCTTCAGGCAACCTCCCTGGAACAACTGTACGTTTCCCCCATTCAAGTTTTGACTGTCACTTACCTAATCACATACTCTGACTTTTGTTCATAGGGCCCTTTGTTGCTGCGATTGCTGCCACTCTTGCGTTCACGGGATACATGATACTCGGTCCGGCGGCCGGGCTGGTAAGTCTGATGGACCTTACTCCCATCAGCTGGGACTTCAAGATGTTCATCTTTACCCTGGGCATCATGTATTTCGTTCTGGCTTGGGTTGGCGAGCACGTCATGTTCCAACGGCTTGCGCGCTTGATTGGAAAGGTCAGCCAGTCGTTGACCAGGGAGCCCAAGAAGAGGAAGGAGTATAAGGTCATTTTGGAGAGGATGATCTGCTAATTGAGGGATGTCGTCTCTTTCCCACTTTGACACCTTGTATATACGAACGTAGGCCTGGATGGCGCCGAGGCGTTTCAGGCATGGATGGAGAGTGTCTTCGCCTCCCCCCCTCCCCAGTGAGTTTTCAGGCTACAAGCAAGCGTATTTAGCAAAGATTCGACTATATCCGCGTTCACCTTGTAATCACGGCCCTGATCATACCCTATCCGAAGCGTTCCTGTTTTTGGAGGATCTCCTACCCAATACCGTCTGCTCATCTTTGTTTTATCTCAGCTTTTTGTGACCTCGAGTCTAGACCCATCCCAAGCCATCCCATCTCAACTCTTCATAATCATGTGTTGAGTGCTTGCCTCTAATGTAAAGCCGACGCATTCCCCGCCCCGGGAAAGAACATGATGAGACACGTTAACACCCTCAACTCTTACTATTCCCGTTCCAAACGACGCGTTTTGCGGCCGCGATTGCTGGGCGGTAGTACCTCGTGCTTTCATCGCACCTTCCGTTGAAAGGAAGCCACAAGCGGTCAACTCAGAAGACTGGAAGGCGTTACTCACCGCACTTGTCCATCGAGTCTATCAAGAACTCAGTCCTTGAGCAGTTCTGCCTCGTTCTTTCTGATTTTCTCCAGCAACACACTCGAGCACCCACAACAAGATCCTATAGAAACCTCGTTGCCCCCAAAAGAAAAAAAAGGAAGGAAAAAATACTCGCGGTTATGTCTTTGCCATAGCAGCAACTACCACCCACTCGTTCTTTTAGCTCGTCGCACACACACCTAGAGGATATCTCCCACTCACGCTTCACTCTCCTTCTGGGACACGTCCACCGTCAAGCGTTCACACGGACTGTAGCATCCTGTTCAACACCAACGTTCAAATAAGCATCAGACGAGATGTTCCCCTTTATCAGTGAGTACATGTTGACAATCTGCTCACCACACATATGTGAACTTGGGAGATCCGGTCTGACATGAGGTCCTGTAGGCAAGCTTCTCGACAACCTCAATGACACTTGGTGCGACAGTATCCTGGACAGCGGTGTCCTCCCGCATGCTGTCCTTCGCGTGCTCATCCGCAGGGAGCTGCGCCGTCGCCTCGATGAGATCACTCCTCCCTTTCCGGACAAGGTCATCGCCACAGTGTCTGCCAAGGGCAATCCCAGCCTGAAAGCCAAACTCGAAGAAATGGCTTCGCCCAAGATTGCTCTTCTCCCGGGCGTCCTTGCTCCCATCTCGCGCTGGTCCGAGACTCTGGCGTACAAGATGAACTTCTTCGAGACTGTTCGCCATCAGCCCATCGCTATCGAGACGGACGCCGCAAACAGACAAAACTACGAGATCGCCACAGGAATCATGGCGAACATGCTTGGTCCCAGGATCAAGTATAGCTGCTCATATTACCCCACCGGCAATGAGTCATTGGGAGAGGCCGAGGAGAAGATGCTTGATCTCTACATCGAGAGGCTGGGTTTGGAGGCTGGCATGAGGTTCCTGGATCTTGGGTCAGTTCACTATCACTCATGAGAATCGGACTAAACATTGCACGCATGAGTTGCAAACACATAGAAGAAAGAGCCTAACCCAGTCATAGATGCGGTTGGGGAGCTGCCGTCTTGTACTTCGCCGAGAAGATCCCAGGCATGGAGGTCGTCGGCTTCTCCAATTCGCGCACTCAGAAGGAGTACATCGACGCTAGGGCATACGAGTTGGGCCTGATGAACCTTCGGATCATCACTGGAAATTGTACCGACTATGAATTTGAACGCGACTATTTCGACCGGGCGTTGTCCGTCGAGGTGAGCAATTACTTGGGGTTTTCTCCGAGACACTTTTAAGAAGTAGTCATTGACATGAGAGCCCTAAAGCTGTTCGAGCACATGAAGAATTACGAAGGTCTGATGGCCAAGATGTCGAGAGCCCTTCGTCCCGGTGGCCAGCTTCTCGTCCACCACTTCTGCCACCGTACGACGCCGTACCATTACGAGGATGGATGGATGGCACGCACCTTCTTCACTGGAGGAACCATGCCCTCATCAGATCTCCTTCTGTACTTCCAGAAGGACCTGGTCATCAAGAAGCACTGGTGGATCAATGGATACCACTACTCGAAGTCTCTCGAGGTAAGAATACCGACTCGAACCCCTCGATGCTTTGAAAGAGCGTAACATGTACATTTGGATCCGAGACAGGGGCTAACACATAAAACTCCCACACAGCATTGGCTCGAGAACACCATGGCCAGAAGGGAGAGGATGATGCCGCACCTGGTAAAGACATACGGCGAGGAAAAGGCCGTCGTTTGGCATAACCGTTGGCAGATCTTCCACCTGGCCAGCTCGGAAATGTTCAAGACGGACGGAGGCGACACGTGGGGGGTCACCCATGCTTTGTTCGAAAAGCCAGATATGGAAATGCAGGTGTTCGGCTTGCAAGCCGTTTGAAGCCAGAACTTGAGAGTGTGTAAAGGTCAACATGGTCAGAAGTTCCCATGAATGATTGGCGAAGGTTAGTTAGCATGGCGTACATAGAGATCACACTTCATATCTTTCCCCTTTATATAGTTATTTCATTCAAGATGCGCCTGACTGTTGTTCTGACGCGATTTGCGGCCTGTCTTCAGACCTGATGAATGATGACTGATGATGACGCCCTTCTGTTATACGGGCCGATACCTGTTCTGTTGGTCCAGTTCCCATGCCAGTCAATGATGTTCTGTTCCAGCCACCATGTCGCTTCGTAGAAGTCTTAACGCAGTCCTTATGGCCACTTCCACGTCGTTGAAGATTCGCGTCGATACCATTCCTTCAGTGATCCCAAGGGTGCTTCAAGCCGAGGAGAACGGCCCCGTCCTTCTTTGCCCGGTACATGATCTGGTAAACGCATAGGGCGAGCACGAGTCAGTTACTTGTCCGGGATACGCAGGATTCGTGATGACAAGGAAGTTTACCCAGAACCACATCGATGCACCAAGGCCAATGCTCAGGAACTGGTAGATGGGTTTGCTGTGGTTGGGAGGCACGCGGTACCACCATTTCCCTTGCAACCTCTGGTGCAGCGTGCGCGGCTGGAACTCGGGCCCGTGAGGGTAGTTATCGGGGCGAGGGACTCGCTCGAATTCTCCATCGCCTGCCATTGTGTGGAATATGCAGTAGCCCTTTTTTTCCCGAGGACAATTTGGTGTTTGTTAGTTATTCAATTGCGCATTCACACAGACATGATCCAGGTGGGTTGGTGGTGGTGGTGGAGCTCTCACCTTGTGGTTCTGACCGGAGGGCGTGGGTTTTGCGACGATGGGGGGAGACCGGAGATGGAGTCGTCCGTCCTTTGGGATCCTGACCACCTCGGGCTACCACTGGAGGATGCGTGGTTGTTAGTAGTAGCGAGGTACCTTTTTGAGGATCTCAATCATTGGTTGCCTGAATTCTGAGGCTACAGATTTTGCTGTCACTTGTGGAAGGGATAAAGGGTACGAAGGTACAAGCGATGAGTTGGAGACGTCATGGTCTGCATAGACGTACCTACCGGTAGGTTGCCTGCCCATCGGCTTTTTATCGATGAAGTGACGGGAGGTTCCCGTCGCTTGGAAGGCGCGCTAGGTACGGGCGGGTAGAACTTGCCCTGTGGAAGCTTCGTTGGGAGGTACCTCTACCGCTACGGTTACGGCCTGGGTTTGGGGTAAGGTACTTTCCGCTGTGGGCTCGTGCATTGTACACCCCGACACGCTAAACATGGACCCGATACGGGGGCCGGCCTGCCACTTCTAGGGTAGATGTAGAGCGCGCCTCCAGTCTTGTGAAGGCGACGGGGCATTTTGTTCCCTTCCAGCCGAATATCCATTATCACAAAGTCCAAGAATGAAAACCAGAGGTGAACCCCCAAACACCAACCGGCAAATTCGCATGTCGCTTCATGTCTTTGCTTTACACCTGACAGCACAAACTGCCAGGTAACTCACCAACAGCCGGCAGATACAGGGCAACCGACGCCTGCGCAAAGCGACAGAGGATTCCTTCCATCCTCCTGTTTCCCTTCTGCTTTCGCAACTGGAAAATCAAACGCCGACGATATCCATAACCAAAGCCAAACAACGTCCCGCAGCTTCCAACACAACACTGGCCTCTGGCCCCTCGGTTTTAAGCAAGTGTCGCCAAAAAGATTTTATACAAATAAGAGGAGGAGTGCTACACGATGAGCATCGACGAGGCAAAGGAGGGCGGCGGAGGCCCTGCCATGTCTCCTCGCGCTTTTGCGCTTGCGCACCAGAGGGACAGGGGCAGCTTCGTGGGCTGCTCTAGGATTGCCGACTATGAAGTCCTGGGTAAACTGGGCGAGGGTACCTTTGGGTATGTGTTCATCGTGTGTTTCCCCAGAGCAATCGTTGCGATTATTGACACTATCCTGCTCAGCGAGGTTCACCGCGCGAGGTCGAGGAAAACGGGCGCCTTGGTCGCACTCAAGAAGATCATCATGCACAACGAGAGAGATGGGGTTCGTCACCGTGCTTGCCCTTCGATTCGGTCTTGGTTTCGACGGTCCCTAACGTTGACTTGCCCATCAGTTCCCCATCACCGCTCTTCGAGAAATCAAGTTGCTCAAGCTTCTCTCGCACAAAAACGTCTTGCGCCTAGAGGAGATGGCGATTGAGCATCCACCCAGAAGTAGGTCAACCTGCCATGAGCTACAATGACGATGGCCCTTACTAAAGTAAACACCGTCATCAGCCGACAAGCGAACAAGACCTATCGTATACATGGTCACACCCTACATGGACCACGATTTATCCGGCTTGCTCGATAACCCGTCAGTTCGCTTCACTGAACCACAAGTTAAATGTTACTTGCTGCAGTTGCTAGAAGGTCTCAAGTATCTGCACGCGAACCACATTCTGCACAGAGATATGAAGGCGGCCAATCTTCTCATCAACAACAAGGGTGTACTACAGATTGCCGACTTTGGTCTAGCGAGGCATTACGAGGGCGACATTCCCCAACCCGGGAAGGGAAGCGGCGAGGGGAAGCGTGACTACACTAGCTTGGTGGTGACCAGATGGTACCGCCCTCCCGAGCTTCTGATGCATCTCAAAAGGTACACCACAGCAATAGATATGTGGGGTGTTGGGTAAGACTAGACATGTTCCCTAGATGCGCTCTCTTTCATGCTAACAACCATTACAGATGCGTATTCGCAGAGATGCTGGAAGGAAAGCCAGTCCTACAGGGCGAGAGCGATCTTCACCAGTTAGAGCTTGTTTGGGACCTCTGCGGAACACCATCTGAGGAGACGATGCCGGGATGGAGGACGTTACCCGGTGGCCAGGCATTCTCGTCAAAGCCTAGGCCAGGAAATCTGGCACGCAGATTTGAGAAGCACGGACCCGTGGTTATTTCGCTGCTTAAGGAGCTGTTCAAGCTTGACTGGAGGTCACGCATCAACGCGATTGATGCTCTCAACCACCCATATTTCCGGACTGCGCCACTACCAGCTCTACCTGGCGATTTACCAACGTTCGAGGAGAGTCACGAATTCGACAGGCGCAAGTTTCAAGACAGGAAAGCGGCATTGCCGCCTGCGCCTAAGGGAGGCACGGTGGGCCGCGGGGCTGTTGTTAACAGCCAAGGCCCAGATACCGGATTTAGCGGTAGGGATGGTTACGGCGGTGGTGGTCGTAATGGGGCAAACGGCGGCAGATACCCGCCATACCACCGTGGTCCCCCACCAGGCGACGAGCGAGTTCCCTCGTGGCATAGTGCACGGGGATTGCCTCCACGACCTCCGATGCCCGCAGACTACCATGGCAGCGGGCCGATGGACCACACCGATGGGTACCGTGACCGTCCACCACGTAGAGGTCCCGGCGGACCGCCCGGAGGGGGAGGTGGTCCGAGCAACGTAGACACTTACATCCCCAGCTACGACCGCGACGGACCCGCGCCGCGCCGAGAGGACTGGCGCCGCCGTGATGACTGGGATGACAGGCGAGGTGGAGTGGACCGGGATAGAAGACGGCCAGAATATGACGTTAGGAGCCGGGACAGCAGGACGAGGAGCCGAACACGCAGCAGATCCCCGGTCCGTGACCGCGATCGAGGTCGGGACCGCGATGCATATGCGCGAAGATAGAGTTCTTCGCCTGGTGTAGAAAGCTCTGATAGTTGCCATGCCGAGAACCATAGGAGTAACTCGGAGGAAGAAGAGTGCAGTACATCTGATGGGTATGATGGTGATAGGCCCAACGGGGATGAGGGGGACAATAGTAATAAGCCTGATAGGGGTGAGCGGGACAATACCTCTCAATCTGAAGAAGGGTATTCCGAATCACCTCTATGGGTGTGACAGCGATATGCCGACTTGGGTTTTTAGTAAGAGTTGTGGACCTAGCGGAGATGATGGAACGACACCGAGACGACCAGAATAGGTCCTAGAGGACATGTGATAAATAGCGCTCGTGCTGCTAGAAGCGGAACTGCAAAAAGCGTTACAATCAAGGAGGGAGAATGCAGGCTGTCCTCGAGGCCACGAGAGTTGGGGTGCAAAGTAGGCCGTTCGAGAAGCCGTAGTGGGGATTAGGATCGCCAAAAAGCAATAGCAATGCGTGCATGCCTTGAATAAAGATGGTGTTAGCCTGGTGGGAGTTTGAGGCGATTCACTGTGATGGCGATCACGATGAACGAGCGTCAGAAGGTCGGGGATAGAAGAGCATGTGGATGATGTTTGGTTGACCTATAACACCCTCTCCCCTATCTCTGTCTAGCTTGTTTATTTGATAGGCATTTGGGGGAGTGGAAAGCTCAGTACAGACTGCCCAGACGACAAGTGTGGTTATCAGCGATATGCGTGTATCGAGGTGGGTCCCTAATTGGTACATCGATACAATAGAATCTCGTGTAAAAGCAGATAGACGTATGCAAACATCATCGCAGCATGTCTTATCCTGGATGCAGCTAGCTAGGATGTTTCTGACCTTTGAAAAGGAATGATTCGAGATGTCTAATGTGGTGATTGGAATTCCAACATGTGGAAGGGTAATGTCGAAATGATCAGATGTTGTAGTTCAGATGAAATGCAGCAAGTTCGAAACATTCATTTCGGATCGCAAACGGCTCGCGACTGAAAATCTTCCACTTACAACTTCACAGAATCTATCATCCTTCAGTTACTACTGGCTATGCAAACTCCAAAGCAGTCACTTCAATCTCAACTCTGATCACATCTCATCGATACCAGCGTTCAAAACGTTGATATTCCATTCGCATACAAAAAGAAAGACAAAAAGAAAGACAAAAATAACAGAGAAAAAACGAATGCTAAAGCAAAGCAACACCAATCTCAAATCACCAAACTTAACCGAATCTACTACCTTCCCAAACACAACCTTCACCACTACCACCACTACCAAAACAACCGAAATGTCAACAGAAATGGATATCGACCCTCCCACCACCAACATCACCATCACTACCAAGCCCACCAAATCATCAAAATCCCAGACCCTCACTCAAACAACCATCCGCTCCCCCGTCTTCTCCTACGCCCACCTCTCTTTGGTTTCTCCCTTCCCATCCTCTTCCTCCTCCTCCCAAAACACCCCCTCCCTCGACGACCTAACCGCCCGGCACTACCTCACCACCGCCCTCCGCCAATTCCTCGGCGACACCGGCGCCTCGCTGGCCATCGACATGTTGCTAGTCAAGGGCACCGAATGCTGGGTTCGCGTGCCTAGGGAGGATTTGGCGGCTTTTGCGGCGGCGGTCACTGCTTACCCGGGCCATAATGTGGGAGGGGAAGAACAGATGTTGATGAGGGTGGTGGGGTGTGGGGATTGGTTGGGGGCGTTGGTGGGGAGGGAGGGGGAAGCGAGAGTTTGGGGGTGAAGCTTGAGAATGGGGCATGAGGTGTGAGACTTCGTTGGGAGGGATTATTTCAGTTGTCTTGGGAGAAGGAGGGCCGTTCTGTCCAGGAGTTGGGAAGAGAGGATTGCAGTGAATGGGAAGAGCTCCTGGGCTGGACGGCTAGGAGAGTTCTGTGGCAGGAAGAGGTCGAGGCTGAGTACTTACCAGACTGTAGCTACGGCAGCTTCAGGAAAGGGAAAATGTGAGGAAGATGGAGGGAGATGACTGTATACTCGTCCTGTTTCAACGGCTATCTCTGTGGAGAAAGAATTGGCTTAAATCGGTACAGCCCTCGCGGCGAATGTTCTGGGTCAGCGACTGTACACGAGGTTCCAAGAGCGTCATACGGACTACTTACTACAATTTCTGTGCGCCGTACGTAATTGTGATGGTCCCCTATGAGAAGACAGAAGACTTGGCTTTTACGCAAAGGTCGCGATTTCATGCAGACGGAGTTATGAAAGAGGCAACATCGAGATTGTCGATTGGCAGACTAGAAGATATCACCACTATGGAATCCAAATAACACCAGAAGGAATATATATCATCAAGACAAGAAGAAGAAGAACCCTAACACCATAACCCCGATACTCCTGCGCGCGACGCCTAATCACATGCAATCGAAAGCCAAAACAGAACCATTCTCCTTGCAAAACATGCCCGATCTACACAGCATCCCGAGGTATTCACGCCGTTTTATTTTCTGTGGTGCTATACAAATACATCCAACTTTTACATCAGCGACGACATGACGGAGCTTTGCGCATATGCCTAGGAAAAAGGATTAGTTTCGGTACGGTGGCGACAGTCATAGAGATCAAGAAGACTCACCATGGGCTTTATATTGGGATGCGGCACGGCATCGAACTGCGAGAACTTCAACTTGTAATCGGGACCAATGTTGATGTAAGCGCCCTTGTTCTCCGTCATGTCGCAGTACTTGGGCGCCGAGAAGACGGTGATGCACTTTCCGTCGTGCTCCTCCTCGTAACCGTCCATGCGAACCTCGTGACTGCGGATGATGGCCTCCAAACCGTTCTTGTCGCAGAAACGCTTGGTAACGTCGGGACCGAACTGCATGCCAACACCGCGCTTGCTGGGGCCGCGACCAGGGAACGGCTGAGGATCTGTCCAGAGCATCTCCATCATGAGGCCAGCCTGACCGGGCTGCTTCTGCTTGTGACGGTCGAGCTTGCGGATGTCGTCGAGCGTGACGTTGTCGTCCGAGAAGAGACCGCCGTGGAGGACGAGGAACTTCTTGCCAATCAACGTGGCGAGCGGGAGGGCCGAGAAACTTTCCGAAAAGAGCTTGTAGGTTCTGGGAAGAAGGTGAGATGTGTCAGCTGGTGTGTGCTCGAAAATTCAGGATGTCGCATAATGGGCGCAAAGAGTTCGACTCGCTTACCTCTCATTGTACTTGTGCTTGCACTCGCCCTCGAAGCCATACACCCTGTTCATGTCGTCTGTCTCGTGGTTTCCGCGGTTGATGAAGAAGCCGTTTGGCCTTAACCACTTGTAGGCATAAAGGAGGAGGGCAATTTCGGTCGACCAGGAACCTCTGTCAACGAAGTCGCCGTTAAACAAGTAGTAGTGCTTATCGCTAGGGAAACCGTTCAACCTGAAGAGCTCCATCAGATCGAAATATTGGCCTATTCACAATTTGTCAGTAACCATCAGCTCGGAGGGGGCCATGCAAGGGCAAACCAACCGTGGGTATCACCGCAAACTGTCAACTGCACATCCTCAGGGATGTCCACCTCAACCATGGTGGGCTCGTTATATACAATGTTCCTGACGGCGATAATGATTTGGTAAACGTATTTCTTGTGGATCAGTTTGCCGCGCTTGAAGCGCTCAATCATGTCGTCGATAAACTCCTGTGTCATCTCATTCCCTTCAAGGCGCACGCCGTCGTAAGAAGCATCCACTGCCATGGACTCGACATCGAGGCCCTCAGCAGCAGACAGCTCATCCCCGACTTCGATAGCGGCAAAGAAGGCGAGCTGGCGCACAATCTTCTCGCACTCGACAAGCTTGAGCTTGGCATCCTTGTTATCGGGGGCAATCTTGACGCAAGTCTTGAAATCCTTGACGGCTTCCTTGGGGTTCAGGATGGCGGCGTAGGCGGTAGCGCGACGGTAGTAGGCCTAGACAGAAGGGAGGGGTTCGGATTAGCTACTGCTTGCATTTGCGACTTGTCTCCAGAGAGATTGATAAGACTGCGGCAATGTCAGCCAGGAAGGGCTTGGACGTACCTTGACGAAGCCCGGGTTGAGCTCAATGGCTTTTGTGGCATCGCGAATAGCATATCCGTATGCTTCTGTTTTGAGATGGGCCTATGCGACGGAGCAGAAAATCGCGGTTAGTTGTCACGCGACCACTTCAAAAAAGCGCGACTGTCGGGGAGGCGACGTAGGCGACGGGGGCAGCGGCACGAACCTGGGCTCTGTTGGACCAGAACGTAGGTTCCTTATCGTTGAGCTCGATGGCCTTGTCGTAAAACTCGATGGCCTTGGGCCAGTCGTGGGCGGCGAAGGCCTTGTTGCCCTCGTTCTTGAAGGCGATGGCCTGCTCTTGGGGTGTCGTCATTGTCTCTGGTTTATGTGGGCGATGGGTGGGTGTCCTGGGTGTGTATCCGGGTGATACTGTGGGTGCTACCTTGGACTCGGGCGCGCCAACATGCGGAAAAAGAATTTGGATTACCCAAAGAAAGAAAGAGTCCAAAGGAAACAACTGGAACCGGACAAGGATGGCCGTTCTTCGCTTTTTATAAGTCAGGCACACGGGGCCAGTGGGCGAAAACGTATGAGAGATGGGGTTAGATAAGAAAATATGCTACAGTGTAAACAAAAGTATTCAGCAAGAAAGAAAGAGAAATATGTAGTCTGATATGCCAGAAGGGGACGGGTTAGGAAGTCGGCCGTAGAAGAAAAGATGTCAAGTTCAGGTTGACAGAAAGTATCTGATCAATCTTGCGCAAATCGGAGATCGGAGACTGTGACAAGCGGCGTTCAGTGCGGGTTGCGGGCTACAAAAATAAAATTGCCCCGCATATGCGACTAACGATGGGACGTACGTAGGGTGTCTCGGCGCGGCAATCGGCCTGTTCTTTTTTCCCATCCCGGCCATCCGTGAACAAGCTTTCGTTCTGGTGTATAAAACAATTAATGAATTTGTTTCTCAAGACGGTCGCGAAGTGCTGCCATCTCAAGATCATACAGTTCGTTATGCCGGTGGGTTCAAAGGCTCCGTCTGGCTCCAGGTCCCGGTCCACGTTGATCTTCGGCAGCCCGCAAATCTTGGGCGTTATCATGGATAACGGCAGTCGTGAACGGTTCATACCGGGCGGTAACTTTGGTACGGTGACGGGGTACATACACTTTAGTGGAGCCTCCGAGACCGTGTGGGGGAATCACTCAACCCCACGATGCCGGACCCGCTGTTCCGGGGCACCACGTGGGTCAACAAGGCGAGATCGTCATATGTACCGGAGCTGATATGGGAATTCGGAATGTGCCGTGGTGGTGGAGGGTCGGAATCTGATATAGGCCACTCGTCAGAATGGTTGAGAGAATCTCTGCGTCTTGAAGAGTCGATCACGTCCCGCTGAGCGAAGCCAGCTGCTGGTCAATCATGTATCACCAGTTTGAGAGAGTTGAAAAGAATTGAGTCAGTCAAAGGGCTACACCAAAGTATGGCAATAAAGGTTTTATGCATCGGTAGCAAATAGAAATACAACGATCACAAATTTCGAAAGTAGCGCCTCATGGTATCACTCGGTCCTGCTCAAGTCGAGGGAGTGTTCCCATGACCATGTACTCTGCCGTGCTTCCCCTACTAACATACCATGTCCAAGAAAACCCAGTCGAACCCCGTAACTTCAATGTTTTGGTTATGCCATTACTCCAATATGATCTTGCATGTACCTTCTTTGTCGGTTGTCTTTGGACTCGAAATTGTGCTCATTGCCGTAAAGACCCTTAGCCAAGCTAACATGTTACCTCCCCGTGCGATCATCTATCTCCTCGTCGCTATCGTCTCGAAAGCCCTGTTCCAGACTGTACACATTTTTAGCCTCAGGAAGCTTGAAGGGGGGAAAGATACGGTTACTGACTCTCTACTTAGCCTCCTATTGCTATCGTCAATTGTAGGCTGTTCACGGCGCTCCAGAGCCCTCCTGAGAGCTTCATCCACTTCGTTCAGCTCCTCCCCGTCATCCGAATCAAAGTCAGTACTTGGGCGGTTATCAGCCACATCGATGCGATCTTGCAGTCTGGCCCTCCACGCCGAAGTTATAAACCATGTAGTAATGCGATCGGTGAGGCGTGCACGCAGGGATGATGCTCCATCGGTTATCGTCTCGAGCGGAAGATATTGGCTGTAGCGGTTTCGGTATCGTTGCCAGATGGGAATGACGGCGAAGGTTAATACGAGGTAGAGAATCAGGGCTATGATCGCAGGGACAATTAATGTCTATAGGTGTTCGAAGAGGTTAGTGACTGGGAAACGAACAGCATAGAATCGTGACTGATCTCCTCTTGAATGTCTGTGTCTTTGTCTTGCTCACCTTGATCGCGGAAAAGTCGGCGCCCATGATGACGACAACCTGGCCCGCTGCCGTGCAAGGACTTCAACGAGTCCAGTTACAGAATGTGATAGTCTCGGCTGAAGAGGCCTTGAGGTTGTGATAAAAGGCTATGAGGCTGAACAAGCCAAAAGTGGTGGCCGCGGCGTAAAGTGCCCCTGTTGCCTACGGAGGTTCCGCTTGCGACAAACCTATGTAACATATACAAATGCGGCACGTAATCGCGTGCGGAAAGGTGTACCTGCGCTAACTGCGCGCGCAGTACATACTGTAGCCACCTGGGCTTGACAGCCCAGACGTTGTGGAACAGTGCACTGTAGAGTTCCTGGACTGGGCTCACCCGGCCCTTCCATGTATCGGGTCTCTGTGGCATGGCCCGACTGAGCGAGGCCCGGGCCCAAAATAGCAACGGAACGACACCCTCAAGGTTGATGAGATGCAGAAACCTAACAAACTGCCCTGATGATCCAGGGGTATCGACGGCCTCATGTAGGGATCTCAGAGGATGTCTTTCCAACCAACAACATCTGTTCCTATACAGTTTTGGACCTCCACAAGTGTGTTTCTCGCTCATACCTCTAGCTTGAGGACTTTTATTCTTTTGTCTTCAGATCATCTTGACCTCTTTTGGTTGGGATAGTGAGACGCAGGGATGATGATACTCGGATAGAACGGTGATGATTGGGCAAGGGATCATGAGCCAATCTTAATACCAGTTCGATGTGATTCCATCATATCAATCTGCCCCCACCAGGGGCAGTTTGGGAAGGTGGAGGATTAAGCCAAGTCATAGTTCCAGCCGCTATGCCTACTTATGCTATTGTATGGATGTACGCAGTACATAGTAATGTGGACATATATGGCGCCGCTGAATGTGCCACCAATGCATACGAAGATGACCTTTATCACCATTATGCGTATTGTTTCAGGTTGACCAGCGGCCTTTTCAGTGCTCAGTTGACAAGTTTCTATCATTGAGTTTCTTTCATCCTATTCTGTGCCGATTTGTGGTTCCATCACTTATATGAACCATCGGTTAGGTTCAGATGATGGATGTTTCGGATGGTGGATGGGAAAAAGAAAGAACGGAAGAAACCCGGACAGTCCCTGCGTCTTGACCACTAACAAATTCCCCGCCTGTGATTCAAGACATCAGGGGTGATGATGTGCCCAGCTAAGCCGCTTTCAGCGCATCGAGACCCCCTTTGCCGTGATGTTGAGGTCTCCCACCAGAAGGTGCAGCTGTTAAGAGAGTGCACGGTGCACCCTCCCGCGCCATGCTGGAGTTGCCCCTGCGATTGCCGAGCGTTGTTAGGTTCGCGTTCACACGGCAAGGAACCCCAACCTCACTCTCTCTCAAGTGATCTCTCATTCGGCTCATTCAACCACTTCACCTCAGTCCAGTCTCGCTGCAACTTCTGAATGGTCATCTGCCTCTGCCTCTCCTTTTCCCGAGCTTGTCTCTATAGCTGATAATTCGCGGGTGAGCCAGCCACCACCGGACAACGCTCCACCCGTCGTCGTTGCCATTGCTCCTTTTCTTTCCCAATCATCGCTCATAGAAGACCACCATTCATTTGCCGCCCGATCTCAAATCAACCTTCAATTTCGTCCGAGTGGGTAACTAAGCCCGTCCAAGACAGGCCCTCCAGTGCCCCACGCGCGCGCGCGCTTCCACCCCAAAGTTAGGTACCGCCAACGACCTGGGCCAAATCCACCAGACCCCTCGAACGGGAGAGTCCGTCCCTGACGAGCCCTGACGGTTTGACCAACGAACGGCATTTTGTTCTTCTCCTAGTTCAGCCTCGGCGTAGCTGTCTAAGTACTCTGGCACTTTTGGTAGTGAGCGAGCTGAGCGTCGCATACCTACCTACTCATCACCCCTCCTTGCCGTCAGCCAGGTCGCCAGTATACTGCCTCTACACTACACACTAGGTAGGTAACTACAGTACTCTATCTATACTTCCAACACGAGATCCAGAAGTCGAAGTCGACGACATCCTACACTACTACCTAGGTATTTCCAGGTTTCGCCGGCTACGCTACACGGACAGACGCGGGTACGGATATTTGCGCCCGCTCGTACATTTGCGACTTGACCCCTTTGACTTTCACTTGAGTTCCATTCCCTTCGAAGATCTGGATTGTATTGCCAACACGGTCTCGATGCAGTCTAGTTTGGGTCAGCACACATCCATACACATCTCGCCCGAGTGCGCTCATCCCACCAGCTAGCAGTGCTAGCAGCTAGCCTATCTCGAGGCCCGCCTCTGCGCAAAAGCTTGCCCGGGCACGGCTACCCTCCGAACTCCTCAACTTGACCTCATGCTAAAAACACCAATGGTTCATGCAGCAGGAAGGCCATGCTCACCAACCGTTATTGCCCGCAAAGAACATGATGCGATCCACCCAGGGCCTCAGACACCGAGTCCATTGACGGCATTTGCTCCGTATCCATTTCAACGCACTCATTTACCAATTGACCCACCCGCGCATTGATTGCCTATACAACTACCCACTCCGCGCCTCGAGACGAGACCCGACCCGGCCCGGCCCCTCGACACCCCTCGACGCCCCTCTACAGCGATCCAGATACCCACGATACCCGCTCGCCTATTGCTGAGGAACCACCCCCGAACAACACGTAGGCAGCTTGCGCTGCTGGGACTGTACTCTGGTGTACTGCCCTGCCGGTAGCGAAGCGGCCGCTTCACACATCCCGTCCCGCGCCATGTCCTCCCACGACAAGAATGGGAGGGCTACCTCCTCGAGCGGCAAGGCCTCCTCCTTCTTCTCGAGAGCCACTGGCAAGAACAAGGCCGACAAACGGAACGCAAGCGATGAGGGTGGCCGATACCTTGCCGCCGACAACGACGCCGCCAGCACCCATACCGCACGCAGTTCGCGCCATTACCGGGACTCGTCTGTAATATCGCTGGACCGTCCCGACACGCCCGAATCTGGCCTCAACATGACGGCAGGGGTCGTCACGACGATCCCCTATGACCCTGTTTCCCCCGACAATCGCTCCCCCGTCGCCCTCGACCACCTTCCCAGGCCCGACCAAATGCCCCTAAGGCGAGAGCTAGTACCGCACCACCTCAACAAAGGCACTGGTGACTTCCACCAGTATCCCACCATCGACCAAAGCCCAAGCTCCCCCTATAATGGGCAGTCACCCAGCGCATCAAGTTCGCGCTCAACTCTCGCTACTGCTAACATCACCATGGCCTCCACGGGCCGCCAGGCCCAGTTTCAGCAATGGGGACCACCGAGAGAGAGCAGTTTGCCCGGGTACAATTCCAGAGGCCACTCGTACATGACAACCCGCAGTTCGGGCGACAATGCCAGCATCTACTCAGGTAGGGACGGACACTACCAAGAAGCCCCAGGAACCAGCCATCGCTCATCCAGGATAGGACTCCCTAGTACTTCGTCTCAGTCATCCTACCTTTCTCCCCATGCCCATAAGGACAGAGATACCCAGCGGTTAACCAAGGTCGCTGCCGGCCACCAGGGCTCCGAAGGATTCAACTTTCCCAAGCCAGACGATGACAATGTGATTGAACAGATGTTCATAAACCTGATGCAAAAGCGAGGATGGCACAACCTCCCGGACCAGGCCAAGCGCCAGATGATCGCATACCCCGCCGCGAAGAAATGGACCTTGATTTACCAGGATCGACTCACCGAGTGGCAGGGCGAACAGAAGCGCAGACAGACGGCCAAGATTGGCCAATACAGCAATGTCGATATTACCCAATCCTCCGATGACGAAGGCAGCCCCGAGTGGTATGTGCGCAAGGTCATGGAAAACGCTCTGGACAGCAAAGGGCTCGGAGGACTCGAAGTCAACCTTCGGACACAGCAGATCGGCTGGGTCAAGCGCTTCATCGACTGTCAGGGACAGATCGCCTTGACCAATGTCCTGCTAAAGATGAACCGAAAGACTGCCTATGGACCTGCTCAGCCGGATAATGGAAGATTGGATAAGAATTTGGACCGAGAATATGACATTGTCAAATGTTTGAAGGCTCTTATGAACAACAAGTTTGGCGCAGACGATGCGCTAGCTCACCAACAGGTTATTGTGGCTCTGGCCACCTCCCTTATATCACCTCGGCTCACCACCCGGAAGCTTGTCAGCGAAGTCCTGACATTCCTCTGCCATTGGGGCGAAGGCAAGGGCCATGTCAAGGTCATCGAGGCCATGGACGTCGTTAAGGCCCAGCAAGGCGAAAACGGGCGCTTCGATGCTTGGATGCGTCTTGTTGAGGTCACCGTCGACGGCCGCGGGAAGATGGGCAGTTTGGTCGGTGCTAGTGAGGAGGTACGAAGTGGTGGCATTGGCATGGAGAATCTGCTCATGGAATACGCCGTTGCTACCCTCATCTTGGTCAACATGTTGGTCGATGCCCCTGAGAAGGACCTGCAGCTGCGCATACACATTCGGGCTCAGTTTACGGCCTGTGGCATCAGGCGTATCCTGAACAAGATGGAGGCCTTTCAGTATGAGCTGATTGACAAGCAAATCGAGCGGTTCCGCTCCAACGAAGCTATCGACTATGAGGATATGCTCGAGCGTGAGAACAGCAGCATCAAAGATAGTATCGAGGGTGAGGTTAAGGACCTCAACGACCCGGTACAAATTGTAGATGCTATACAGCAGCGGCTTAATGGAACCAAGACACAGGACTACTTTGTATCTGCTCTCCAGCATTTGCTGTTGATCAGGGACAATGATGGCGAGGAGAGATTACGCATGTTCCAGCTGGTGGACTCTATGCTCAGCTACGTAGCTATGGACCGCCGGTTGCCGGACATGGACCTCAAGCAGAGTCTCAACTTCACCGTTCAAAGTCTGTTAGATAAGCTCCATACCGACTCTGAAGCACGTCAAGCTCTAGATGAGGCCCTCGAAGCCCGGCAGATAGCTGATGCCGCTATGGCGGAGAGGGATGAGATGAAGGAGAGACTGGCCTTGGGAGCTGATGGTCTGGTGGCTAAGCTACAAAAGCAGATTGATGAGCAAGCCATGTTCATCGAGGCCCAGAAAAGGCGTGCTGAGGGTCTCAAGTCGGAGCTTGCCAGTTTGCAGACCCTGCGGGCAAAGGAGGCGCAACGCTACGAGCTAGAGACCCGCGAACTGTACCTCATGCTTCGCGACGCTCAAGATGTAGCTGCCTCCAATGCCACCAAGGGCAACGCTAAGCTTGGTGAGGAAGACGTGGCCCGCATGCAAGGCATCCTCGATCGCGAGAGGCTTCTGGAGCGCCTGCAAATGCAGATCGAGCGCCAAAAGACGCAGTTCAAGCTTGAAGGAAGAGTATGGGGCGAAGTGATCGGCCCTTCGGATAGGCTCCGAGCTCTTCGGGAGGAGATGGATGGCTTTGGCGACGACACACCGGAGGTTGTGCCACCCAAGGACTTCACCAACAGCATGCTTGGTAGCGTCAAGAGGTCGACCAGAATACCCAGAAAGCCTGTTGGTTCCCGGTCAGACCATGTCGAGGACGTCCTAGAGGAGAGCGATGTCGAGATTGGGGACGACGGCGAGATCGTGTACGAGAAGCCTCGCGTGGTCAAGATCAGGAGGCCTGTCGTGGACCCCAAGCAGACCAATGGTATGTTCAACGAACTCACTGGGAAGGTCAGAAGGTACGATGCCAGCGACTCCGAGGAAGGAGATGGTATCACAACCGGTCCCTCACATCCCAGCATGGAGTCCCAGACACCCATCACACCCAGCGATACCGAGACTCCCAAAATTCAAGTTACCGATGCTACCGGACCGTCTGCGCCAGCCGCGGCATCAGGCCCTCCACCTCCACCACCCCCGCCGCCTCCGCCTCCGCCGCCCCCTGGCTTCCTCCCTGGCGCCCCAGCTCCGATTCCCGGCGCGGGCGGGCCTCCTCCGCCGCCGCCGCCTCCTCCTCCTCCTCCGCCGCCGCCAGGAGGCCTTCCGGGTGCTGCTCCTCCGATGCCTGGCGCTGGTGGTCCACCGCCGCCGCCGCCGCCACCACCTCCTCCGCCAATGCCTGGTATGGCTGGTATGCCACCACCTCCACCTCCGCCCCCTCCCATGCCTGGTATGCCTGGTATGCCACCACCACCACCTCCTCCCATGCCAGGTCCTGCTTCGGGCCGCTTCTTGGCACAGAACGCCGGGCTTCCCACGACCAATTCTGTTGGGCTACCTGTCGTCCGGCCCAAGAAGAAGCTCAAGGCTTTCCATTGGGACAAGGTCGACACGCCACTGGCAACGCACTGGGCGGCACATACACCGTCCCCTGAGTCGAGGGAAGAAAAGTATCATGAGCTCAGCAAGAAGGGTATTCTGGACGAAGTTGAGAAGTTGTTCATGGCGAAGGAGATCAAGAAGCTTGGCGGTGGAGGTGCCAAGAAGGATGACAAGAAGCAGATTATCTCCAACGATTTGCGCAAGGCATTCGGTAAGAAACGGATGATGAGCCGTAACTCTATGAAAGCCTCACGCTAACAGTTTACAGAAATCGCGCTTGCCAAATTCTCACAGTTCCCTGTTGAGAAGGTGGTGCAGATGATCATTCACTGCGACAAAGACGTGCTCGACAACCCGGTCGTCATGGATTTCCTGCAGAAGGATGATCTTTGCAACATTTCGGATAACACTGCCAAAGTTATGGCACCATATAGCAAGGACTGGACTGGACCAGATGCCGGCAAAGATACCCGAGAACAGGATCCTAACGAGCTCACAAGACAGGATCAGATATATCTGTATACGGCGTTCGAACTTCATCACTACTGGAAGAGTAGGATGAGGGCCCTTGCACTGACTCGCAGCTTCGAACAAGAATACGAGGAGATTACTGAAAAGATGCGCGCCGTTGTAGCAGTGTCCGAATCTTTGAGAGATTCCGTGTCCCTTATGAACGTACTCGGCCTCATCTTGGATATCGGTAACTATATGAACGATGCGAACAAGCAAGCCCGCGGTTTCAAACTCTCTTCTCTTGCCAGACTCGGCATGGTGAAGGACGACAAGAACGAGTCGACGCTTGCGGATCTCGTCGAACGTATTGTGCGCCAGCAATACCCAGAGTGGGAAGATTTCGCCAAGGACATCGAGGGCGTTATTGCGGCCCAGAAGATCAACATCGAACAGCTTCAGGCTGATGCCAAGAGGTATATCGACAACATCAAGAACGTGCAAATGTCTCTTGACTCAGGCAATCTCTCCGATCCGAAGAAGTTCCATCCCCAGGATCGCGTGTCGCAGATTGTGCAGAGGGTCATGAAGGATGCTCGGTTCAAGGCAGAGCAAATGCAGTTGTATCTGGAAGAGATGGTGCGCACATACAACGACATCATGGTCTTTTACGGCGAAGACCCGTCAGACGACAATGCTCGTCGCGAATTCTTTTCCAAGCTGGCGTCATTCATCACGGAGTGGAAGAGGTCGCGCGAGAAGAACATTCAACTGGAAGAGCAGCGTAAGCGGAACGAGGCATCGATGAAACGCAAGAATGCCCAGTTCAAGGCTTTGCAAGCGAGCGAGGCACAAGGACCGGCAAGCCCAACGAGTACGGGGGCGATGGACAGCTTACTCGAGAAGCTCAGAGCGGCTGCTCCGCAAACCAGAGACCAAAGAGACAGGAGGAGGAGAGCACGTCTCAAGGACCGACATCAAGTCCGCATCGCTTCAGGCCAACAAGTACCAGATTTCAACGAAATCCCCGAGGTGGAAGCTGCCCTCCAAACTGGCAAGAGTGCTGCATCCGCGACCACGGACGACGACGGCGCCGGCAACGGTCTTGTCAGCCCCGATGCCCTACCGCCAACAAAGGAGGCTCCCGATGCGGAGGAAGACGACGTCGCTCGACGCGCAGCTGCATTGTTGCAAAGCTTCCAGGGTGGAGACGGGGCGGAAGATGATGCAGAAAAGAGGGAAAGTTTGAGGAAGTCGAGGAGACAGACTGCGGCAGAGGAGAGGAACATGAGAAGGCGGAGGAGAGAAAAAGCCCAGACTAGCACGGCTGGGGAGGAAGGGAAGGACGAGTCAACAGCGGCAGATGGATCAGAAGCCGCGCCTTCAGCTAGCGCTGAGGACCTTTCAGCTGCCGAAGCCAAGACGGATGGGCCATCATCACCACGACCAGGCACAGCGACGGGTGCCGAGGCATCGGAGGAGACTGAGACTACACCTACGGCGACGGCGACGGACACGAATCCTGAAGAAAGTAAAGAAACAACAGGATGATGAGGAGATGTTGCATGTCGCTTGTTCTGTATCATTCGAAGTTTTATCAAGTTCTGTTTGCACATTGTACACATCAAGCAGCATGATGCAAGCTTTGACAAAGTCGAAAATGGAGAACGCAGTCCCGATAGTGCACAAACAGAGCCTCATATTGAAAAGAGTACGTAATGTCTACTGAGAAGGAGCCATTTTAAGGTGGAGTTGAAGTAGAAGTTGAGGACCAAGAGGTTTCTGAGACCATGGCTTTTTCGTAGCTAAAGAATTCTAGCTGATTGTGTGGATAAAAGTAGAATGCTGTACTGTCCGTGATCAAGATTCAAATACAGTAGGTAGGTGACCATCATCACTTGAAGCCAAGCTTTCCGGGGATTCATGGAATAACTCTCTTGGCTCTCTTATACCTCGTGGGGGTGGATACCCCATAAAAGGCGAGATGTTACGTCGTAACGACGATCCCCCATTTTCCACCTATGTACGCACTCCCCAACTTGTCCCTCAGCGAGCGGCAAGGGGGGAAGAAGCATTTTAGCCGCGAGCAGCCTGATTCATCATTCCACCCTCGTCAGCAGGTTGCTCCTGCGGAAAATCCCCGATTACCGTTGAGTGCCTGTCCCTTATCCGAACCTTAAACCATGATACCCAGGCGCCAATGGCTCCACTATCTTCGATTCAAAGTTGTGATGGTTACATATTCAGGCCTTTCGGGAGAATGAACCGCGAGATAAAGTGAGGGGAATGAGGTGGTGGTGGGTGGTAATGATGGACTGCGACCATGTGGTATCGTTCATTCAGCTTGATATACCGGGGAGTGCCCATTTCCTGTACATGTTATCTCGTTGTTTTTTTCTGTTTTATTTTGTTTTGTTTTGTTGTTGTCACGTCGGTACTCTCTCCAGAGTTTCTTACCTTCCAACTATCGAGTATTCCAACAATCGGATGAGGCCAAAGACCGTGAACGCCTATCTCTCTCTCTACCATATCTACACTACATCATACCCATCAATAGCCGCACCAACATGAACACCATCAAACCCATAACCACCAACAACACCACGACCCCGGAAGGCGTCCCCGGCCTCCTCCTAGGCCATTCAACGCCCCACCCCTTCTCCCTCATCACCCCCCTCTCCACCCGCTCCTCCGTCCAGTCCCTTCTCCGCACCCTCCTCAACCCCCTCCTCCCCTTCTTCTCGCCCCTCAAATCGCGCATCCGCATCCCCGGCGCCACCGCCGTCCGATTCGACCAAATCGCTTCCGAAATCGAGGGGCTTGCCCGTCCACTCTGGGGACTGGCTTGTTTGCTGGCGGGAGGCGGGGAATATGAACACAAAGATTGGTGGATCGAGGGGATTAGGAACGGGGTTGACGAAACTTCAAAAGAGTTTTGGGGGTGGCCGAGGGACAATGATCAGCGGATGGTGGAAATGTGTCCGTTGGGGTTTGCGCTGGCGGTGGTGCCCGGGTTGTGGGAGGGACTTGGGGAGAAGGGGCAAAGGGGGGTTGAGAGGTGGCTTGGGGAAAGTGTGAATGAGAAGAAGTAAGTGGGCTCTTTCTCTCTTTTTGGTTGGGCTTGGGATGCGATGAGAGGAGTGGACGGGAATGGAAGGAGGGAAGGGGGCAAGTAAGGGAGAAAAGGAAGGAAGGAAGGAAAGAGACAGAGAATACTGACTGCAGGGGGTAATTACAGCATGCCCAACACTAATTGGCTGTGGTTCCGAGTCTTTGCCAACCTTGGATTGAAGACAAATGGTGGAAAGTTCTCTCAAGAGAGATTGGATGCTGATATCGAGCATCTCAATACGTTTTACCGCGGTGATGGGTGGTCTAATGATGGCCCGGAGGGTATTCATCGTATGTTGCACCACCTGGCCCTACCCATGGAGGAGAAAACGCTGACAACAAGGCAAAGAAATGGATTACTACTCTTCGAGCTTTGCCATCCACTTCCTTCAGCTACTTTATGCAAAACTAGCTGGCGAAGATGAGCCCGAACGGGCTGCCGAGTTTAAGAGGAGGGCACAGGTTGCCGCATTGGATCTGGTACACTATTATGACAAAGAAGGTGAGTGACCACTCAAGTTATATTCGATCCAAGAGAAACATTTCTAAACCAACATCCAGGCCGTGCCATCCCCTTTGGCCGCAGTGTCGGCTACCGCTTCGCCATGGTCTCCTTCTGGGGCGCCCTTGCCTACGCCGACGTCGAGCTCCCTGCTCCTCTAACCTGGGGCATGGTCAAAGGTATCGTCCTCCGCCATCTCCGCTGGTGGCAAACACAAGACAACATGTTCAGCCCCGCCGGCACGCTCACCATCGGCTACTCCTACCCCAACATGTACATGGCCGAGAACTATAACAGCCCTGGCTCCCCCTACTGGGCCTGTCTAGCCTTCATCTGTCTCGCCGTGCCCGAAACGCACCCCTTCTGGACCTCCTCCGAAGAAGACCCGTGGCCGGTCATCCCCGCCGTCAAACCGCTCCCGCAACCGGGTCACATCATGAGCAACCTCGGCGGCCATTGCATGCTTCTCTCCTCTGGCCAAGCTTGCTCCTACCCGATGAAGGGCACCCACGCCAAGTACGGCGCCTTCGCTTACTCCTCCGCCTTTGGCTATTCGGTCCCCCCGGGCTGCTTCACGCTCGAGCAATACGCCCTGGCCTCACAACTGGGATTCTCTGACGACGAAGGCGAGTACTGGAAGACTCGCCGACTGTCCACCTCCCGTCTTGTCTTTGAAGAAAACAACCCCGTACTCATTTCCGACTGGACACCTTACCCAGACGTCTTCGTAACCACCTACCTCCTCCCGCCCACGCCCGCCGCCCCCAACTGGCACCTGCGCGTGCACCACATCCACGCGCAGGGGCGCGAGGTGATGACGGCCGACGGGTCGTTCGCAATCCTTAACGAGCGCACGCCGGACGGTCGGTATCTAGACTTGTACGACGCAGAGAAATGCGAGGGCACTTCCCCCAAGCTCATCGGGAACTACGACCTGAACACTCCCGAAGCCTGGGCTCCCGCCAAGAAGGGAGCGTTTGCGGTGTCGAGGGCGGGAGCGGTGGGGATCAGAGCGCTAGAAATTGAGAAAGAGACAAGAGGGGGCAGAGAGGCGATGCTAGTGAATGCGGATCCGAACTCGAATTTGGTGGAGAGTAGGACAACGATTCCGACGCTGCAGCATAGGATTGAGAAGGGGGAAAAGTGGTGGTATGTAACAGGGATTTATGCGAAGCCCGCGGGCGAGGATGTGGGGAAGGAGAGGTATTTGGAGGGATGGGAGAAGGGGCCTGAAGTACCGAGATGGTTGAGGGACATTATTGAAAAGGATGGGCAGTGAGAAGGGGCCCAGTTGATGACGTGGTGAGAAAGAAAGAAACCAGGGAAGTGGCTGCTACAAATGAAATGGCCTTTACAGATGAGTTTCTGTATCATGGGGGTATCCATCCCAATCGCGTTTGAAATTGGGTGTGTATTAAACTTTTTTCTTGTCGAAGAACCCGACACCTATGCTCCCCGCTATCCCATGCCATCCCATGTTGCGCCTTCCAGCTGACTTTTATGCCGGTTCCTAACCCCCCTACCCATATTCCCAGATTTGTATACCTTTTTTTAGTTTAGGTAGACTTCGTAGCTTAAGCCTTGGCAAACTCATGGATGAAGTTGGCCAGCTTCTCAGCACCTTCCAGAGGAATGGAGTTGTAGTTGGAAGCACGGATGCCACCGACGCTGCGGTGGCCCTTGAGACCGGTCAGGTTGATGGCGGTGGACTCCTTGAGGAAGGCCTTCTCGGCCTCGTCGACGTTGCCACCCTGGAAAGACATGTTAGCCCATTTCTCAACGACAAAGGAGCAACCGGCACCGAAAAAACTTGACCCACCTTGATGACGCGGAAGCAAATGTTCATCTTGGAACGGGCAGACTTGTCCGGAACGATCTTGTAAGCCTCAGGATGGGCCTCCAAGGCCGAGTAGATGAGCTCGGCCTTCTTCTCAGCAAGGGCCTGCTGGCCGTCAACACCGTTGGGGAAAGTGGCGAGGAGCTTCTTGAGGACCTGGCCCGCGATGTAGACACTATCACTTTGTTAGCCTGGAACACACGCCCCCCTGAAGAAGTTCGGGAGAAACCTACTCAAAGATGCTCAGCGTGTTATACAAGCTGTTGTTCTTGGCAATAATCTCATACTGAAGAACGATAGGAGGGATAGGAAGGGCGAGTTTCCTGAGCAGGGCCGGGCTAGGCTGGCTGAGGGTAGGTGGGAGGAAGGTCTTCTTGAGGATGGCAACAGCGACACCGGTGCAGCCAAGGTTCTTCTGGGCGCCGAAGAAGAGGAGGGAGTAGTTGTTGACGGGGATGCGGCGAGAGAGGATGTTGGAGGACATATCAGACACAACAATGGGGCCGGTGCCGTCCTCCTTGGGCTCGAGGATCTTGGGGAAGTTGGGGAACTCAACGCCATCAACGGTCTCGTTGTCGCAGAAGTAGACGTAGGCGGCGTCCTTGCTAAGCTTCCAGGTGCTCTCGTCGGGAATCTTGCCGAACTTGCCGTCGTTGATGGTGCGGGCGTCACACACTAGGTTGACGTACTCAGGGCCGAGCAGGCGGACGGCCTCCTGGTAGGCCTTGAGCGACCAGGAGCCGGTGACGATGTAGTCGACCTTGAGGCCGGACTCTACGCGCTGGCGAAGGGCGGCAAGTACCTGGGCCTCATCGGCGGCCGCACCCTCGCCGAGCTCCTTCTGGACAGCGGCGTGCTGGCGGGAAACCCAGGCGCCAACGAGGTTGTACATGGAGGCAGCGAACTCGCCGGTGCCACCACCCTGCATAAAGAGAACCTCATACTGCTCGGGAGAGAAGTCGAGGTAGGTGGCCAGATCGGCCTTGGCCTCGTTGATGATCTTGGCCGCAAGTTCGGAGCGATGAGAGTGCTCGGCGATACCCAAGCCGGTGCCCTGGTAGTCGAGCAGCGCTTGGGCGGCGGTCTCGAGGACGTCGGTGGGAAGGGCGGCAGGGCCGGCGCCGAAGTAGGTGATGTCCGCGCGGGCAGGCATTTTGATATGTGTCTAAAACTGAAAATTATTTGAACTATCTAAGACAAGTCTGAGTTGTTAAAAGTGCAAAGACAGTGAAGAGTTCAAAGAGTCTAGAAGTTTGGCACATCTCCACTCTTCTTCGCCTTGGCTTCCCGAGTCTCGAGTCCTTTTTCAGGGTTCAAGCCTCTGGCGGAATCGGAGTGTCACCAAACCTAAGTGACTCCCGCTTCAGCTCTCGTTCTCTTCAATCACTCACGAAACCCCTTCCCCCCCTATTCATTGATGTTGATGACTCTCAACAATCGGTATTTGCCCGGTGTCGGCTTTCATTGTCCAAAATAAATGACGTGACTCATTGCACACCCCGTTCCCCAGGTTTCAGTCATACGCAAAATATTTACAGGGGTGGGAAAGCGCCGCCGCATCGTGGGGCCGTTTTTACACATGTTGTGGTCTTCCCCTGGCCACTTTGCAAGGGTGCCCCCAATTTCGATATTCATCTCTTGTCACGTTCATCCCAGACATGTCGACATCAAACATGGAACTCAAACTCTGGTCGCTGAAAGATTGCATATCCATCTTTCCCTCCTCTCTCTGACAGCATGCGCCCTTCGTGGTACCCCCATTTTAGGCTTCCCCATTCTTCCACGTCGAATTCGCTCTTTCCCAGCGTTGTGTAGCACCCTGAGCCATCGAAGGGAACCACACAAGTACCGCATCATCAGGACCGTGGCAGTGTTTCTCAACACCCTGTTTCTATTTACGGCTTATGGCTCTCCAAATGCCGGTGGGTAGGTACATCGACTACCTAGTAAGTGGTAGCACAACTGGGATGGGAACCACGATGGGAACCCTGCTGGAGCTGGAGCTAGCTCCGCCTGAGAGCTGCAGCGGTGCACGGCAGCCGCCGACGGCCCCAGTGGTGGTTCCCCATCGTCGCTGCTGCCGTGCGGCGGGAACGAGGAGGCTGTGTCGGTTGACGCCCCGTCCCGTCGTAGCGGACTTCACACCTTGAAATGATACAAAAAGATTCGGGGTTTCTTCTATCTTAGGTTTGAGACTGATGAATCTGTGACTTGAGCTCTCTTCATCAAAGTCAAAACGGAAGTCACTGAAGAGTTAGCAGAACCCCCCGCCCCCCAAAAACAATCACCAACGTACGTACCTGTCCCTTGGTTTTCACATATGTAACGCGTTTATCGCTGAGAACAGAAGCCCCGCTTGCCCCACCATTCCCCCCCAAGTGGAAGCTGGGCGCAGCTGTCACCCAGACCCCTGTCCGTCAACTTCACCTCCGCCAAAAGTCCCCATAAGTCCTCCAAACCTCACTTCACCTCAAACTCACCGCAGCTCTTCACCTCTCGAAGCCAATTTCTGACCTCATACTTGTTTCCAGACCCCAAACAGCAGGAGGAGAACTCTAATTCATTGTGCAAAAAATGGCAACCAAAGACCGCATAACGTGCCACATCCTCGACACCTCCCTCGGCCAACCGGCCCGTTCGGTGCGCGTCAAGCTCGAGCTTCTGTCTGCTTCTTCCACCTCCTCCCAAACCCCCAGCAAAACCTTTGAATCCATAACCGACGAAGACGGCCGCATCAAGACCTGGCTGCCCTATTCCTCCGCGCTTTCCTCGGGCGAAGTCCCCGTCTACACCTTGGAAGACGTTTTTGTCAACGACATCAAGGGCCCGTCGAGATGGATGTTGCGCTTTGATACGGCAGGGTATTTCGGTGGGGAGGATAAGACCTTCTTCCCCGAGGTGACGGTGGTGTTTAGGGTGGAGGAGGGACAGACGTATCATGTCCCGCTCCTGTTGGCGCCGTATAGTTATTCTACTTATCGGGGGAGTTAGAGGGGGGAGGTTCAGATGGAAGACGTTGAGAGGAACGAAAAGGAAAGAAAGGAAAGACGGGATTGGGGGGTTTGGAGACACGGGGGGCGGGGGGTGTGGGTAATGGGTTAGATGAGAAACCACATGGGAGGAGGAGCGATGACGTCGTTGTAGTAGTGGGAGGATGGAAGCGGCTGAATCAGTTGCAGACATGGGGAAAATGAGCATGAGAGATCAACGTTTCAACGGTTTCGATTTATTTGGCATTTTGTTGTATACAGTCCGAAACCGGTTTGATAGTCGGCTCGACACCTTGGGTTAACTTCCCTAGATATTTGCATGCTGTGAACATGCCTTCTCCAAATGATATATACCATTTGAAATCTTGCTCGCTCCTTTCCAATCCGTATCTAGCCATTCATTGAGTCCTTGAGAGGTTTGGGGCAACTTGGAAGACATCTCGTCCAGTATACCAGGAGTCCCTAGTTACTAAAGGTGCAAACAAACACCAATTGAATCGTACAAATATAATCATGTGCTATAGCATTGACAAGCGGCGAGCAAGACAAGATGTGATATATCACCTTCGTAATTGTAGCTATCGAGTGCGAAAGCAATGGGCTTTATTATTAGGAACGACCATACTGTCCAGGTAAACGTCGTGTAATGGTGGTAATAGTTGCTCTGTACAATTTCCTGTTCTGGACTGGAGAGGGCCGAGTTGGGACGTATAGCTCAGGCGACCCCCCCCCTTGTCGGACCCATAAATTCTTTTATATATATAACCCTATCCCGAATGACATATACATTAACGTACAGCGTACAGAGTATATAGAAGTACTTCGCATTATTGTATTTTTATAAAGTATAGGTTACGCTAAGTATATCCTATTTAGCCGCGAAATAACCCGATCGGTACATTGCAACCTTTAATATATTTATAGTAAATAGTGTAAATAGAAGGGGTTGTAAAGTGTTTATATACTACTTTATAATATTATTTATAACTAAAATTTACTTATAGGAAGGTTATTAATATAAGGCGATAGCCGTATACTATCCGCTTGTATTGCGGGTTATATTCTTGGATATATTATTATATATATATAAATTATTTATTTATATTAACTATCCGAATAGCGCTTTTATATTATTATAAAGTACTTCGAATATAATTCTTAGATATTTAAGAATATAGTTTTGAGTTGATATATATAATAGTATAGGCTTTTGGGGATTATATTCTTTATATACGAAACTAAATATAAAATATACGTATAGTATATATAAAGTTACTATAAAGTATTCGTAAAGTATTTGTAAAGTATTTGCGAAATGTTCGTATAATTTTAATTAATAATTAGATATACTAACCCTAATATACGCTTAAATATATAAAAAGATTATATTCTCTCCTTTCCTTTTGTTACTATTTTCTTCCTTATATTTATTTTATCTTTTTTAATTTCTATTTACTATAAGTAATATAGGGGGTAATACGTCCTTCTTTTCTTATATTCTTTTTATAGTTATTTATCTACTAATATTGGTATTATTTAAATATATTAAAGGATATTCCTCTAAAATTATTTACCGAGGATTAGAATACCCTAATTAGTATAGAGAATTTAGGTATCGATGCTATAAATTTTAAAGAAATATAAATTATTAATACGGTTATAGTATTAGATTTATAATACGAGGAAGAAGGTTTATAATTACTTAGCGAATTGGTCTTTAATACTACTATTAATTTAAACTTAAATATATATATACCTTCGGATAATAATATTAAGCTAGTTCTATTCCGAACTATCTAGTTAATTACCTATACTTTTTCCGACCCTAATAAAGGGAATTGGGCTTAGTAATTTCGAATTAAAAATTTCGTATACTATTATAATTTCCTAAACTTTCCTAAGGATGATATTAGGGGATTAGGTACTATATATATATATATAATTAAGGGTATAAATCCTATTGAAGTAAGGAATTAGTAGAATTAAATAGGTTTTTATATAGTCTTTAATTTACTTTATAATAGTCTTACTAACGGATTAATAATAGGTTTAATAGTATTAAGCTTCTATTTACGGAGAAAGTAAATATAGGTCCGTTCGTTGCCCTTTCTTTAGTTAAACGGAATTTAATTGTATTAAAAAAGGATATACCGGCGTAAAGACTTATTCTCATCTTTATTCTTATATTTAAAAGGCAATTAATAATAGGAGGAGTATAAATAATATTTTATAATTATAGTATAATATATAGGAGGAATTTGTAGATAAGTAATATTTATAGAATTAGGATAGAAAGTAGGCTATAGTATTATAGTTCGTTAAATTCCTTCGCGATTATAAGAATTCGAATATAATGAAGGTAAAGTGCGGAATTCCTAAAGAAAATTGTTACTTAATTACTTTTGAAAGTTTTGTAAATTTAGTTTTACTCCTACTTAATTGGAGTATATATTAATAATTGTTTTTATTTAAATAATAAAATATACTATATATAGTATTAAGTATTAATACTAGAAAGTAAAGCCTAAATTATATTAAGGAAAGTATTTCTTTCTATTGTATAAGGATGCTACTAGGTAATAGTATTAGAATTTAATTATAGAGGTTTTGTAGAATTATAATAGAAGAAAGTAGGTAATTATAATTAGTTTTGGGTATAAGGAAAATAAAAACGACTTTTATATAGAGATTATCCGGAATAAATTGAAGAGAAAATACTATAATATATTCTCCTTCACTCTATCTTTATTATAATTTATCCAAACCTAATTTAGGGTTTAACTAATATTTAATAATACTTAATTAATATATTACTTAGAATAGAGGTATAATATATTTTCAATTTTATATAGGTTATAAATAATTAGCGTCCTTACTAAATTCGCTTTGAAATTTTTATATTAGTAAATTAGATAAACGTTCTGTATTGTACTCTACTTATCTATAAAAAGTATAATTATAGCCCGCCTATACCTAATAAAATTCTCGATATTCTTTAGAAAGGTATTTTTGAGAGGATTATAATAATTTACAATCTAACCCTTACCCTGGGTAAGTTTCCCTATTACTAATTTTAATTATTTATTTAATTAATATATTTAGTAAAATTATATTTATATTTAATTTTATTCGAATTTTATTAATACTAGGGGGCTATATCCTTTATTGAATTTACTAATAAATTTAATAATAATAATTAAATTAGGGCTATAATTTATAAGTCTAAACTTATTTAATACCCTTCTAGTATCGACGAAGCAATACTTATAGTATAATATATAAGGGAATAAAACCGAATAAATAAGGTATATAACTCCTTATAAAGTAGTTTGTAAGTTTATAGGAACCCTTCAAAAACCCTTTGAAAACCTTTTAAAAACCCTTTACTAATAGCGTCCTAATATATTTAATACTTTTATTAAGAGGGAAAGCAATTTATATATATCTATTTCTTTCCGGAGTAATTTAATAAATTAATATAAATAGAATACTTCGAGGTAGATATATTTTTTAAGAGGATTTACTAACCCTTCTCTAAAATTATATTTGTATTTAAAAATTATATTTCTAAATTAAGTATAACTATTTTCCTAATTAAATATTATTTAAATTACAATTAATAAACTATAATTTATATCTTCGTACGAACTTATATTAATTGTTATTACTTTATTTTCTATTATAAAATTTTTTAAGAATTTTTTTATATTTTAGAAGAGAAGTATAATATTTTATAATAATAGTTTTATATATACTTTAAATATTGTAGTTCTAACGACTTTTATTAGAAAATTATTATATCGGATATAGATTAGTAATAGCTTGGCGGTATATTAATAAATATTCTATTTAATAGTATGTTTATTAATATATAATTAGCTTTTAGTATCTATTTATATAATATTAATTTTAAGTGTACTTATTAGAAGTATTATTTATAGTAAATGTTTATAGGGTATAAGGTATATTTTAAATACGTTCTCCGAAGTTATAGTATTACGGAGTCCTTTATAGTATAGAAATTAGTGGAATTTTTATTTTATATAAAAAATTATTAAGAATAGTTGGAAATTTATATTATAATTCCTTATAAATTCTTATAATTATACTAACCTTTTCTTTATATTTTAATAAGGTTTAAGTTAATAAGAATATACTATTAGGAAGAGTATATACTGGAGGGTAATAAATTTTAGGATAGGTTTACTA
Organism: Neurospora crassa OR74A; assembly: GCF_000182925.2. Taxonomy (NCBI): domain Eukaryota; kingdom Fungi; phylum Ascomycota; class Sordariomycetes; order Sordariales; family Sordariaceae; genus Neurospora; species Neurospora crassa. Next base: position 4,786,904 of record NC_026505.1, read on the forward strand.
ATTAGGTTGAATATAAAATAGAGTAAGTTTAGGCTGCCGCTTTTAATAAAAATATTTTAATAATATTGAAGGAAGTTCGTAAAAGAATTTTAGAGTATATTTAAATTGTAAAAGCGAATTATTGTATTTCTTATATATTTAATAAAAATTTAAATTTTATTAAAGCCTTTATAATGTATATTATTATATTATTTTGAATTTTCACTATATATATATTAATTTCTTTTATAGTAAATATATTCTTAATATAAAGTTAGTTTTCTAATATTATTTTAATTTCTAAGGTATTTTTTATATATAGAGCGAGTGGAAATATTATTATCGTTAATAGAAGGACGACCCGATTTCTATTATTAACCCTTCTATAGGTAAATTTATTTAGGCTTTAGTAAAGGGTAAATTAGGGTTATATAATACTAAAACTATATTAGTATAATTAATAATTTAATAGCGGATAAGAAAGGAAAGGGGAAAGATAGAAATACTAATATAACTATTATTAAATTTAATAAAATAATAGATACGGTTTACTATAGTAAAGGTCCGGCTAATTTAATTCTTATAGTTAATTGTATAGTTACTAATATTAAATTAAATTCTAATTCGGATTTTCTATTTATTAGAGTATTAATTCCCTCTATTAATACTATTAGGAAAGAGAGTACTATAACAATAGTACTACTACTAAATAGTCCTACCTTACCTACTTTACTATAATATCTTACTAAGGGCGAGTCTTTCTATATTATAAGTACAAAGTATAACCGGAATAACAAATTATAATATAATAAAGAGCGGAATATAATTTACTAATTTAATACTTATAGTTTATTTAACGCACTTATTCGTAGTAAGTAAGTAAGGTTTTATAAATACGTTATTAACTTCTAATTAATATTATAAATAGGTTACCCTTTAATATATATAAGAAGATACGTATTATTTATAAGATGGAGGATAATATTAATTAAGTAACGGTTAATATTCGAACTACCCTTTATTAATAGAATTTAAAGGGTAAAGGGAAGGTTTATAAATTTAACTTAATTAAAGTTAAATATTAAGAACGAATAGTTGCTATTAATAGTAAAGTTATTGAAAAATAAATTTATTTAGTTAAAAAGGAGAAGGAATTGATTGAAGTAGAGAAATATAAGGTAGAGGTGGAGAAGGCTCTTAAATAAATTGAATTGGAGATTAAGTGGAAAGAGAATTGGAGGTTAGAATTATAATTTTAATTTTAAAGTAATACTATATAGAATAGTAAATTTAATTAAATTCGCGATATATAGTAAATTTATAGCGGTAATAGTTAAGTCCTAGGTGGAATTGGTAGTACTATAGGACAGGATATAATTTTTAAAAATAATATTATTATAGCCGGCGAAGATAAAGATATTATAAATTAAGGAGGTTGTAATTTTAGTAAGAGGATGAATTTAAACAGAATTTGGATTATAGAGGATTAGGGCTAGGTATAGTATAAAGGCTCTATTAGTTTCGTATTATAAAGGTAATAAAAAGGTGTAAGTATAGTATTAGTTATATATTAGTAAAGCCGAAGGAAATAGGCGGTAGGGTGTAATTTTAGGTATATAATATTTTAGTCTCGTTGGAGGATATATTTATAAATAAATAGTATTTATTATTTACTAATTATATAAAAAGATTGGAAAAAAATATATAATATTTCTAATAATTATATTCTATATTATTTTTGTATAATATTTCCACCGTCCTTATTTCTACTCCTCTTAGGCCGCTTTCTAATTTAGTGGTTATTATTATTGTCTACTTATTCCTAAAATTAGTATATTTAAAATTTAATTATACTATAATCCTTATTTAAATAATTCGTTTTAAGAGGGTAATTTAGAGAAGATTAGTAGGGTATATAAAGATAAAAGTTTATAATACTTATACCTTTATAGTATCTATCCCTACAACTTTAGTATTTATTATAAGGGCCGATACTAATTGGCTCTTTTATTATAATTTAATAAATTTATATATAATTAATTATTACTACTTATTTAATAGTAATAAGTATTTATTTATACTATTGCTAATAATTAGTAATATATTAGAAAGGTCAATTTACGGAGGTTCGAATATACTCTAGTCCGGAAGGTTATTTTAGGAATACGTAATTAATTCTTCGCTCTATCTATAAGTAGGGCGAGGTTTAAATTAATTGGAATTTAAGGATATTATTAATACGTTATTGCCTTTTACTAGCAAAGAAGGTATATAGTATTTATACTAAATAAACATTATTTAATAGTAGGTTACCTATTAGTATAGTATAAAAAAGACTTATATTATTATTTATAAATATATTATTCTATTTAGGGTTCGGTTCGGTTCGGCCCTCCGAATTAGTATTTAAAGATTTAAAAATAATATAAAATTCTTAATTTTTATAATTTTGAAAGTCGGTTTCTAAACTTCTATTGCCCTATATTAGAATAGAGTAAAGGGAGGAGGTAATATCCGTAATCTATATATATATATTAATAGTAATTCGTATTAATAGATATATAAGGTTATTTATATAGTTATACTATATAAAACGAATTATAATTATAGGGTTAATATACTATTTATATATACTTACCTTTATATTTATATTATTTGTAAATTTGATAATAAGAATTAATTTTTCTAATTATTTATAATTATAATAGTATTATTATTTAGAGTATTCTATATTAGGCAAAAGCGTTTAGGGAAACCTATTATAGTATTCTAAATTATAAATCTTAGTTTAATCTTAACTAAATAATACAATTTTCTAATATATATTTTCCCCTCAAAATAATTAAAGTAGAGGGTTTACTATTATAAAGCAATATAATTATTTACTTTTAATTATAGTATATTTCGAAATAAGCGCGAAGCTTGTATGTAGTAAGAAAGCGTTTAGTAATATTATATATTACAATTATTACTCCCTCAAAAGTAGGAAAGTAATAATATACTTCGCTATAGGGGATAGTTATATAACTACCCTACTTTATATTAGTAACTAGTTTATAAGTATTCTTTATAAGGTTATATAAGGGTAAATAACCTTTTACTTATATAAATAGTCTATACAGAATAGCGTATAGGACGTACGTTAAGTGCTATATATAATTAATAGTTAGGCTAAACTATTTATAAGTTATTATTGAAATATAAAGGGAGAATAAATGAATTTGAATATATATAATTAGTTAATACTATTGTAGATAGTACGTTATAGGAAGGAGAAAAACGAATTGGAAATAAGTAAGGTATAATAATTATAAATAGAAAGGAGAGAAATAGTAGGTGGGGGAGAG